>NC_135801.1:133985109-134303893 GCF_964213995.1 Mustelus asterias | reverse complement strand
AATCTGTATAAGGGCACAGAGACACAACTTACTGGGGCACCAGGACAATGAGACAAGATATGCTGAGCTGCTAACCTAAGCAGTCAAGTAGAGTAGTTTAAAGGCCACCAAACAGTAGTAGTAATGCTGGGCATGGTATAAATCAGGAAGTTAGAGGTGCTTGTAACAAGGGTAATACAGTAATCATGGGAGACATGTGAAGGTGGGATTCTCCCAAAAAGATTCTGAGTGTCAAATTCACATAAAAACTGGAGTAAATCCCATTGGTTTTTTTCAGCAGGATTTTCAAAATGAATCTCCCACACTTTGTGATGCACAGAGAACCCTTGCGAGAATCTTGTGAAAAATCAGTGAGTGAGGCCTATTCCTGCTGGAGAGGCTAGCAGCATAGTGCTGAGCGGGCCACTGCACATGCGCCGGTCAGGCAGCTCCGAGATCGGCACATGCGCAGTCTCCCCGCACTGCCGGCCTCCCAATCACTGGCCAGTTGAATTGCTGGCCAGCACAGCAACCCCGCATCGCTGGCTGTGCGACATCCCCCCCAAGGCCCGATGCTGGCCTCCCGGGCCAGCCTTGACTCCCCCAGCCCCGGTCATTCCAAACTCCACCACCCCACCCCACCCACCCAGATGTCCAGCCCCAATCACTGGCCTCCCTCCCTAGGTCACCGCCAAGTGCAGAGTGGACCCCCCCCCCACCGATCTAACTGCCCCCCAGAGGCCCTGCCCTCATAGGCCCCATCCCCTCTAGCCCCACCCCCTCTAGCCCCACCCCCTTAGCACTGCCCGATGCCTGGTGGGCAGTGCCAATGTGCCCCCTGGGAATTGCCACTTTGCCGCTTGGGCTGTGCCCGGGGCCAGGCTGGCGCTACTAACCTGGCAATACCCAGGAGGCACCCCCCTCACCCCAACCTCCTGGTGGGCCTTCCCTCACTCCAGTGGGGTCCGGCCGTCAGCTCCCCGCAAGTGTTAACCCCGCTGGAGTGAAACACCAGGGGGGAGGAAAGACTCTAGCAGGCCCGGAGACTTCAGTCTCAGGCCCACCAATTAGATGCAAATTCAAATTTAAGTACATTATACAGCTCCGTGCCGATTTATGGTGCAGAGCTGATGGTGCTGGAAATCCGGCATCCGGAGACTTGCGGAGGCCTTGGCACCCAGCAGGAAGCCGCTAAACGGCCTCTGTTTGAGTCTCCCGGCCCACTGCGCTGCAGAATCGCTCCCATGGAGTGGGTAAATCTAATTAGCACTAATGCAGTGGGGGGGTGCTTTCCTGAAGTGTATACGAGATGGATTCTTGGAACAGCACATTAAAGAACCAACTAGGAATCAGTCCATTTTAGATTTAGCATTGAGTAATGAGAAAGGGCTAATTAAAACCATATTATAAAGGGCCCTTTTGGAAATAGTGACCATAATAGGAAACGATTCTACATTAAGCTCAAAAGTGATATAATTCTTTCTGAAACTGGAGTCTTTAATCTAAACAAGTGAAACCATGAAGGTATGAAGGGCAAGTTGACTCTGATGGATTGGGCAAATGCATTGAGAAGATTTGATAGTGGATAGACAATGGTTAACATTTGAAGAATTATTACATGATCTGCAACAAATGTACATATCCTCTAAGAAACAAACATCCAACAGGAAATGTGAATTAACCATGCCGATAAAAATAAATTCAAGATTGCATTAAATTAAAGGAAGAGTCTCATAAGATTGCCAGAAAAAGAATCCAGCAAAGAAGAACCAAGGAACTGATAAAGAAATGGAAAAGAAAATATCAATGCAAGCTAGCAAGCAACATACAGATAGATTGTAAAAGTTTATTTCGGTATGTGAAATGGAAAAAATTTGCAAAGGCAAATGAAATTGCAGGCGGGAACATGAGAATTTATAATGGAGAGGAGGGAAATGGCACAGAAACTGAACAATTACTTTGTGTTTGTCTTCATCAAAATACAATAAATCTCTCAGAACGAATGGGGAACCAAGGGACTTGTGAAAATGAGGAACTGAATGAGATTAGTATTAATCAAAATGTAGTACTTGAAAAATTAATGGGGTTGAAGGTTGATAAACCCCCCAGAGCAAATGAATTACATGCCAGAGTATTGAAGGAGGTGGTGATGGAGATAGTGGATGCAATAGTTATCTTTCAAAATTCTATAGATCCTGAAAAGTTTCCTGCACACAGGAAAGTAGGAAGTAGAATCCCACTATTTAAGAAAGGAGGGAGAAAGAAAACAGGTAACTACAGACCTGTCAGAATCTATTATAAAGGATGTGATCGCTGGATACTGAGAAAATAATGATATCACTGGGCAGAGCCAACATGGATTTATGAAAGCAAAATCATGTTTGACCAACCTATTGAAGTTTTTTGAGGATGTTACTTGTAGCATAGATAAAGGAGAATCAATGGATGAAGTGTATTTGGATTTTCAGAAGGCTTTCGACAGGAGCTTAATAAACAAAATTAGAGCACATGGCAGAAGTGCTGATTCAGCTGAGGGAGGGTGGTATGTGATAATCAGAAGAAAGTTTCTTCACTCATGTTGACCTGATGCCATAAGACTTCATGGAGTTTAGAGTCAATGTTGAGGACTTCCAGGGCAACTTCCTCTCAACTGTTTATCGCTGTGCCATCACCTCTGGTGGGTCTATCCTGTTGGAGGGACAGGACATACCCAGGGATGGTGATGGTGGTGCCTGGAACATTGTCTGTAAGGTATGATTCACGAGATTGGCTATGTCAGACTGTTGCTTGGCCTATTATGGTCACTTGAAGCAGCTCTCCCAATTTTGGCACAAGCCCCCAGATTTTAGTAAAAAGGATTTTGCAGGGTCAACATGGCTGGATTTGCCGTTGTCATTTCTGGTGCCGAGGTCGATGTTGGGTGATCCATTGGTTTCATTATTTTTTGTAGACTTCATAGTGGTTGATACAACTGAGGGCAGTTAAGAGTGAGCCACATTGCTGTGGGTCTGGAGCCACATGTGGGCCAGATGGGATAAGGATGGCATTTTCCTTCCCTAACAGACATTAGTGAATCAGATGGATTTTTACAATAATCGATTCATGGTCACTATTACCAAGACTGGCTTTCTATTCCCCATTAATTGCCTGAATTTAAATTCCACCAGTTGCCATGGTGGGATTGAAAGCCATGTCCCCAGAGCATTAGCATGGGCCTCTGGATTACTAGTTCGTTGACATTACCACTACTCCAGCACTTCTCCCTGTATGAAGATTGTGCCACCTGATCGACACAGATGCAACGCCAGTTGGGACACACAAATTATTCCAGTATCAGATTTCCAACCCCGGATTGAAAAGTTAGCCTCTGGGATCTCCAGAAGAGCCCCTGGAAATATTATTTATCTTTCAAAAGTAATTCCTAATATGAGACAATGGAGAAAATTTTACATTAAAAAATTTGGGAATTTGCATTCAGAGATGCGACTTAATTACAATCTGATCATAGAACTGAAACTGATGAGTAGCAATCGCTACATAAACCAATTAATGACTGCCATTAACTAGGGACATCAACAGTTCGCCATTTTAGAAGAAATTAATTGAAAATTTGAAGTTGTTTTTTAACTCCTTGCAATATAAATCTTGACAATTTCACTGGGCAATAAATACTAATGTTTGTAATGTCTTCCGCAGATTGATCTTCAGCCTGAAATGGGTGCAAATCCATACAGTCTCTTTTACTTTGTAGCTTTCATTGTCATCGGAACATTCTTCACTCTAAATCTTTTCATTGGTATAATTATTGATAATTTTAACACCATGCATAAAAGGGTGAGTATTATAAAACATTGTTAATGAGGAAATTTTTATTTTTCATTTGTTTGGAAGGTTGATAAGTGTTTTATTTGTGGATAAAACAATGATTACAGTATCTATAAAGTACCTACACCAATAATGGTACAGTTTCTCTTCCTCTTCCTGCACTCCGCAACACCCCGCCCCACCCTGTTTGATCTGACTAAGTGATACTAAAAACCTCCAATCAGCTTCAGAGGGTTACCATCAGCCATTTTGTTTTTTTGTGTCTTGGAAATATGCATTTTGAGTAGCAAGGAGATCGTATAAAAATAATACTTCATTTTTAAAAATCAGATCTTAACATGCATAATTAAAAGAGCAAATGGCTTCTAATGAGTTTTCTAAGTTGTACCAAACAATTACAGAGACTCCTTACACTTATTCCCATTAGATGTTAAAGTAAGGTGAGGCAGTAGTGTTGCATCAAATTACTTGCCTTTTGCAGAGAGAAACAATTATATTTATATAAGATTAGTCTATAATTTACAGTTGCCTGTGAACAAGAGGGACCCGTTTGTTTTCAGTCTTGCCCATGGCCATTTCATTTCTCTGGCATTTTGCAATGCAAGTTGCTTTAATTTAGAGATGTAAATGGTGCCCCCACTATTTAGTTTAAAACTCTCTCTACTTCCCCGGTTATATGGCTCACTAAAACATCAGCCCCAGCATGGTTCAGGTGTAGACTATCCCACTTTTCCCAGTATTGGTGTCAGTGCCCCATGGACTGGGACCCATTTCTCCCACACCAATCTGAGCCATACATTCATTTCTCTAATCTTATTCTCCCACACCAATCTGAGCCATACATTCATTTCTCTAATCTTATTTGTCCTATGCCAATTTGCACATGGCTCAAGCAATAATCCAGAAACTATTACCTTTGAGGTTCTGTTTCTTAATTTAGTGCCTAGCTCCTCATACTGACTATGCAGAAACTCCTTCTTCATCCTGCCTATGTCATTGGTACCTACATGGACTTCTGCATCCTCTCCCTACCAGTGCAAGTTCCTCTCCAGTCCTGAACAGATATCTCAAACCCAGGCACCGGGCAGACAACACAACCATTGAGGCTCTCACACCCTGCTATAGAGAACAGTGTCAATCCCCCTCACTATTATGTCCCCTGCTACCATTTTGAATGGATTCCTATACCACAGTGCCATGGTCAGTCAGCTCATCCACCCTGCAGCTCAATCAAACAAGCTGACAGAACCATAAATCTGTTGGCCGATTGAAGAGGCTGACACTTTTGCGCTCCTGCCCTTTGGGTCAACTACAGTCATACCCTCCTGTGCCGGACCACTTCCCAAACCAGAAGACGCTATCCTAAGGTGTATGACTACCTCCTGAAACAAAGCGTCCAGGTAACTCCCTCCATCCTTGATGTGTTGCAGTGTTCACAGCTCAGCCACTCTGAGCTGAAGTTCTTCAAGCTGCAAACACTTACTACAGACTTGTTTGCTCTGGATCACGATGTTATCCAAGAGCTCCCACGTGTTGCAGTCTTGACACTGCAACTGTCTTGCCATTCTAGTGTACTTTAAATAATTATTTAATTAAATTATTTACTTATTAATGGTCCTTTTTACATATTTTTTAACTTTACCACCAAGTTGTGTACTGTTTTATATCTTGGGGTTAGAATAGAACTTACTGGCTTACCAGACTCACACCAAACAGTTGGCTCCTTCCCAACCAATCTTAAAGTGTGAAAAAGACAGAGAAAGTGAAGGGAAACAAACACTTCCCCCTTTTACCAATGCTCAGATAGCTGGACAGCTGGTTAGTGATGCGGAGCAACCCCAACAGCACGGGCTCAATTTCCATACCTGTTGAGGTTATTCATGAAGGCCTCGCCTTCACAATCTCGCCTGTGGTGTGGTGACACTCGGATTAACTCGCCACCAGTCAGCTCTCCCTCTGAAAGGGGAGAGCAGCTTATGGTTCTCTGGGACTTTAATGATTTTGCTTTCATTTACCAAACTCCAAGCTTGCACTCGGTTCCTTGCTGCACTCTGCGAAATGGACAAACTCCAACTTTCTGTCGTAAGTTTAGTCCATCACATAGAAACTAGCAGGCCATACAGCCCACTGCCATGCAAGCTTGGGAACTACATAACATTTAATACATTTGGGTGATGGAGCAGTCAGTAAGGTGTCCATTTTGTGCAGCTAATGGTGGAATGGAGCATCGTGAACGTCAACTCCCAGGTTTTTGTTTTGGCTACACATTTGCTCTCCCCTGAAGTCACTGTCTAATTTGTAGATAACAGCAAAGGCCATTAGTCGTACTATTATTTTTACTGTAGATTCTGGCCCAAGTATCTTACTTTTTCCTTAAACTGTTTATTCTATTTGTTATGAGAAGTAACACAAATTTGTACACCGGACAGCTGTGAATACTCAATTGTTTCTGAAAGAGTAACTGTTATTGAAAGCAAATAATTCAGTCTCAGTGCAGGGGTAAAATATGCTGTAATAATGCACGGGATTTCAATCCTAAATCAGAACCAGTGACCATGAATTTACCACGCAAAGATTTGCCTGATAAAATGTCTTTATTTTTCGGAGGATTCTACAGATGAAGTAGAATGGGATGATCTGTAATTGGTTGGACTTGCAGAAAATTTTCAATGAAGTTTCACATCAAAGACAGCTAATTAAATTAAAAGCCACAGGATTCCAGGCTAAAATATGGAAGCAGATAAGAAGTTAGTTAAATGCTAGGAACTAATAAGGACACGTGTGAAGTTTAATGTCAGACTGGAGAAGTACTGAGTTGAACCCTGCAAGGGTCAATGCTTGGATCCTTGATGTTGTTGTTCCATATTATGCAACAACATCATTTTGGATAGGGCCTTTAACACATTAAAACCTCTCAAGCTGATTCACAGGAGTAATTATCAAACAAAACTTGAAAACTTGCCACTGAGCCACATAAGGAAGTATTAGTAAAGTTGAACCAAATCTTGATCATAGAAGTAGGTTTTAAGGAGCATCTTAAAAGGAAGAAGAAGAGGTAGAGCGATAGAGAAAATGGCAAAATCTCTGGCCCGGATTCACTATGACTTTACAATCATTTAAAACTGGCAGATGGGACCTGTTCTAGGTTCCACTTCCCGATACAGGTGAATAAGGGTGCGGATAGCGATCTTGCACCTGACACTCCTGATATTTGAGAGAGAAAGGCATCTCCTAGCCTCCTGCAATTTTTGTGCAGTTGGGTCAGCTTCTCCCCAACTCATGGCTCATAGATCTCAGGGGATTGTTGGAACAACCGTTTTTTCTTCAAAAGAAGATTTATGACTGGGTGTTTTTTTTCTAAACAGTTCCGCATATGCCATTGTTGCTATAGGGTTCATTGATTCTGTGCCTAATGTACACTGGGTGAATGATTGTGGAAGAGCCATACGTAAGGACAGGTCAAGAAGGACCAGGAAAGTTAATTTACTATTTTAGATAATTATCTTCAGTCAATTTAAAGGTTTTTTTACATATTAACTTGTATCGAGTATTAAAACACTGACAAAATTAGAAATATTTACTCCCTCAAGCAACGTAAACAACTGCAAGTGTTAAAGCTAAGAAAATTCACCATCTTCCTCCTTTGTGCCAAATTCCCAAAATTTACCAAGTTTTCAACTTTCCATTCATTTCATGATCCACTGTTACCATTTGTTACGCCCCATAATGTGGGTCTGTAATTCCTTCGATCTTCCCAAATCCTTTGCTATCTCTCCCCGCAACCCCCACAATCTCTTGCTCTTCTCAATGGCAGCCAGCCAGTCTTTCAATCTGGCTGGACGTTGATCAAGAAATGGAGACTAAAAGTTTAAACGAGGCCCGTCGGTTAGAATTCCCCGCATTTCAAGGTTTTCTAGCTGTGACAAACCCTACAGTCAGTCCCTCCTCACCTCTCTGTACATAACAGAACCCAAAGGACAATACTTTAAAAAAAAGCCTGTTTGTTTCTCTAATCACTTCTGCATCTATTGATGTGGAGGCATTCATTGTTAATGTGTCCAATGTATTTTGAAAAGCAAAATGGAAAACGTTTGGGGATTAATTTTAACTTTCACCGCTGAATGGTAATGTTAGTCCTGCAGATTGATCGCTGTTAAGTGAATTAGAGATTTTATTGCTGCATGGTAACCTCTAATCTCCTTGCGACTGATCCTAAAGCTTGGCTCAGTGAAAAATTTGATGTTGAGAGGACAGGTTACCACCATCATTCCCGGTGGGATTTAGCAGAGCCTGCAAAAATGGTAGGTGGCATCTCGTGATCAAACAAGCAATGCTAGCCCCTCATCACCATTATTTGCCTTTGTCTTATGCGATGTGCAACATTTGGTGATTAGGATGCTTGTGAAGAACTTACCAGCATAGAGTTTTGACAGGTGTTCTCATTATGATGCCATTTGGAAGTATGCTGGCAGCTATCATTGGAAAGACGTGTCCCTATCAATGTTTCTCAATCTGGAGTTTACTGTTGCTCAGGCAATCTGACTTGCCCAATACCCTTCTGCTGCTCCCCTTTTCCTCTGAGCATACCCAACTCAAAAAATTATCTGCGGTAAAAGATCTGATGCCAGTCAACAAAGTTAAAGTAAAATATTTTTAAAATAACTGCACTTGACCCAAAGGTTCATGGAAGCCTAAGAACCACCTAGCAATTTTAAAATACAACTACAAGGGCCTTTACAAGACATAATGCACCTAACTTTCAAAGTATATGGGCCTTATAAATCCACTCCTACCTCAGCTCTTGCTGAGGTCTTATCCTCTGCCAGATTTTATGCATGTATTGTTGTATAAACAGTTTAGGCCTAGACTCTCTGGAATTTAGAAGAACGAGGGGAGATAAAATTGAGGTGTACAAGATGATAAAAGGTATGGATAAAGTAGATGTGGAGCAAATGCTTCCTCTTGTAAGGCATTCTAGGATGAGAATAGCCTTAGGGTCAGGGGTATCAAATTTAAAACAGAGTTGAGGAAAAATACTTCTGCCAGAGGGTTGTGAATCTGTGGAATTCGCTACCCCAAAGTGCGGTGGATGCTGAGTAAATTTCAGGAGGAATTAGACAGTTATTTAATTGGTGATGGGCTGAAGGGTTATGGGGAGAAGGCAGGAAAATGGGGATGAGGAGCATATCAGCTATGATTGAATGGCGGAGCAGACTTAATAGACCGAATGGCCTAATTCTGCTCCTGTATCTTATGAATTTATGAACTTATGAACCTGGCATCTGACAGGCCTCTAGGCTTAAAAGTGGTCAAACCCTTCTCCAACCTCCCCCCACCCACCCCTCCCCTCCCCCCCCGCTGTTGTTACATTCATGAAAATCAAAGAGGTCCTTAAATTTGGAGGAATTAATTGCCACCACATTTCTGCACATCTACTGTCTGAGCACCTTCCCAAATCAGATGGAAAATAACTTCTGTGTTTCCTCCCCAATAGCCTTTGTAATACATGCCATTTCCACAGTGTTAATGAGCCACAAAAACAAACATGATCACCCAGAGACACAAGACTTGCCCATGGCAAATCATAGTCAGTTCTACTGTTGTTCTCCTCCTTTGAATTCAAATCTGAACTTCCTAACTACAGTGATTAAAATGTATGTTATTTAGCTGAGACAACTCGTCTGCATATTTTCAATATTGTTTGTTTATTTATGTTGATGCTGGAATTGGTTACATGGGGGTTGTCAGATATGATTCGGTAATTGAAAACAGGCATATATTTATTTGTCAATTATATTCTCATAGGGAGTACTGATAAATCAAAGAAAACACAACAGAAATTGCGCGTCTCACAAAAAGCAGACAATATTTTGTTAAAATGCTGCAATCACAGCTGAAATCTGTGATGCGATAAGTAAAGATTTTGTCTTAGTTTATGCATTTCTGAATTTCCCTTTGCTTTTGTTGCAGTCACGAAAAGAAGGAGCTCTAGTTACGGTTCTAACTGAAGATCAAAGAAGATTTTATGGCACACTTAAGCGTCTATTTAAGACTAAACCAGTTAAGAAAATTCCAACTCCCAAGGTATGCTTTAATAACAAAGATTTGCTTCATAAAAATATGCACAAAATGCCTTTATTCCACCAAACTTGACTATTTTATAGCCATTAAGTATTAATGAAATCCTGTAATTTTGTAGATACAATAAATCTCCGCAGATGATACATTTGATTCCCATATTCATCAAACTGTTGCTTTATTGCTTTACTAATTCCTCTGTGTATCTGAGTTAGATTTTGATCCTGAGTGAATCTGGGTGTCAGACTGGGGACCAAGCGATGAAAGGGATCAATCTCGGAAGGGGTTCACAGCAACAATGGCCTAAGTTGATTTTGAGGAGGAGATCGGAGGAGTACTGCAGCTACTCCCAGCCTAACAAAAATAAGCGCAAACGTAACTCTTGACTCTTCTTCAGCCAGGGTGGAAGCTGATATTGTATAGTGCATAGGTCTTTTATGCTCCCTTCAATGCTATTCCAAAATGGCAAATGGGTTCCCAAGTGCATTGCAGGACCCCAATATGCATTTGAAATGGACCAACAGTGACAATATTCCAGACGTCTAGCAATTGATCTTGGAAATATTGTAACCAGCATAGCAACAGCAGGCATGGAGCAGTAACTCCTTCTCAATATAATTTTGTTGCATTACCATCTCGTTTCTGCCGAGTGTCAAGCTTCTTAATTTCCACCATCAGTTTATCAAAGACAAAGTTCCTCGATCATGCAGAGAATGGAATTTTAAAACAAATACACGATTAACAAAACCTTCTAATCCTGTTTAACTTGTGCATGATATCTTACAAATATCTTATTTGTCAGGAAAAGAATCCTGCTATTCAATTACTGCTGTTGGTTAGTCTGTGCAAACGGTTATGTTTATATTTTGATTATGAATATTATCATCCCAAGGTGTAGAATAAAAGCAACTGAGAGCTGCTATGTTAAAGGGATATTTTCAGAGAAAATTATTCCCTTTTCATATACTTAGCAACAACTCCAGTAGTAAATCACAGCCATAAAAAGCCATGAAGTGATAATGGAGTAGTTTGCATGGTACAATATTAACTGATATATTTTATCAGTTAATATTTTGAAGGATCCTTGTGTGATGAGGTACATCGAATATATCCATTACTTTTTATTCTACTGTATTCATTCTGGCCATGAGACTGACCACGCGTATACATAAAAAAGGAACCTGGCACAATAAAACATTTGTTCTATAATTTTGTGCAAATAAATTCCACTAGGTATGTATTTACAGAAAAAGAAGTGGACCTGAGTGCCCATAAGACTGGCATTGTAGCATTCATGCAGAGATGTGTACCTCTGGCATTAACTCCACTTGCCCCCATCTTCCCCAGAAGATAGCAAACTATTGCTGGTTCCATAGGGAGTTTCCAGAGCATGCCTCAGAAACATTGGCTCAGAACCTGTTGCCAACATTATGGTGAGTTTAATGGGACCCCCAGTTATTTCTCTGTGAATCATCCAACAACATAGCAAGGAAGAGATACCATGTCAATTGCAAGTCACAGATCAAAATGCGCCACTCTGTCATTTTTCTTGCAAAAACAGCAGCTCACCTTCATTTTCCACTTGAAATTTTGCAAGTGCCTGCCTTTGCACAGGAAAATAAAAAGTAAACTCACCATGGAGAGTTAGTGCTGGTACAGTGCCTCTCAGCCTCTCCACCTCACAATGGAAACAATTTAAATAATAGAGTCTCATTCTTGTTCTCTTCTCTATCAATCAATATTCTTTCCCTTTACAAAAATATTGCAGATGCTGGAAATCTAAAATTCTGATGAAAGGTCACTCAACCTGAAACTTCAGTTTCTCCCCACCAATGCTGACTGACCCACCTTTTTCCAAAAAAAAATTTGTTTGTATATCTTTCCCTTTCTTTATTTCTCTTTCAGAACCTGATTAGATTCCAAATGTTTTGCTGTCATTCCTCTGTTTCTCTTTTTATCCTTAAACCTCATTTATTAAGGAAATAAACCGTTGGTTCCATCGATCATCAGGGTTTCCGATGCCCCATTAGTCTCACACTTCCAGCAATTTTCAGCACAAAGGATGAGAAAGAAAATCTAACAAAGTAAGATGCTCAATGCAACTAATTCTGGACCATTATTTCTGCAACTTCATTCTGATCATTGGGGGTCTAGGCCATTGCTCCAGCTTCCTTCTTTCTATTACCAACAATTTTGCCAAGCACTCCAATACACAAAATATAAAACAACTTGTAAATCATTAGTATATTTCTATCTTTCCTTATAGTTATTTTTAGGCCTGTTGCATACTCACAAAGCAAACAGGATTTTGGCTCAGTATAACCAGATTTCTTTATTCATTCATGGGATGTGGGTGTCACTGCCAAAGGCAGCATTTATTGCTCATCCCTAATTACCCTTGAGAAGGTGATGGTGAGCTGCATTCTTGAACCGCTGCAGACCATGCGGTGCAGGTACACCCACAGTGCTGTCAAGAAGCGAGTTCCACGATTTTGACCCAACAACTGTGAAGGAACGGTGATATATTTCTAAGTCTGGACTGTGAGCGGCAGGGAAGGGAACTTCCAGGTGGTGGTGTTCCCATGTGTCTGCTGCCCTTGTCCTTCTAGATGATAGTGGTTATGAGTTTGGAAGGTGCTGCCTCAGGAGGCTTGGTGAATTCCTGCAGTGGATCCTGTAAGTGATACACAATGCTGCTGCTGTGTGTTGGTGGTGGAGGGAGGTCTATGTGTACAGACCCAGTTTTACATTTGTTTACAAGGAGAAATAAATTGGAAACTGCCTCGCCACAGCAGCAGCCAATTAAAGAAAAAAAAACATGATTTATGGTTCAAATCCAAATTAAGCAATACCTGGTTTCCTTTGAGATTTCTTTTTACAAATCTGGCAAATTTTTTCAGCAAACTTAATTGGAAAAAAAAGAACGCATTCATCCAGCATGGAAACAGGCAAATAACATCAATATCAATATTGGGCAGTGAGCACACTCCATGGGGATCATCCTGGCTGACATCACGAGAGTGAGCCAATTACACTTCCTTAACAACTAAATGTTTTTTGAGTGTTACAGCAGAGCATTCCAAATACATTTTTCAAAAATAACCACCTGGAAAATATCAACTAAAATGTCAAATTCATAGCATGAACTTGTACAGCTAAAACCAAACCAAAATACAGTGATTGCTGGAAACCTGAAATAGAGTCGTAGAGTCACAGAGATTTACAGCATGGAAACAGGCCCTTCGGCCCAACTTGTCCATGCCACCCTTTTTTTTAAAACCCCTAAGCTAGTCCCAATTGCCCGCGTTTGGCCCATATCCCTCTATACCCAATATACCCATGTAACTGTCTAAATACTTTTTAAAAGACAAAATTGTACCCGCCACTACTGGTATGTTTGGCAGCTTGTTCCAGACACTCAGCACCTTCTGTGTGAAAAAATTGTCCCTCTGGACATTTTTGTATCTCTCCCCTCTCACATTAAACCTATGCCCTCTAGTTTTAGACTCCCCTACCTTTGGGAAAAGATATTGATTATCTAGCTGATCTATGCCACTCATTATTTTATAGACCTCTATAAGATCACCCCTCAGCCTCCTATGCTCCAGAGAAAATGTCCCAGTCTATCCAGCCTCTCCTTATAACTCAAACTATCAAGTCCCGGTAGCATCCTAGTAAATCTTTTCTGCACTCTTTCTAGTTTAATGATACCCTTTCTATAATAGAGTGACCAGAACTGGACACAGTATTCCAAGTGTGGCCTTACCAATGTCTTGTACAACTTCAGCAAGACGTCCCAACTCCTGTATTCAATGTTCTGACCAATGAAACCAAGCATGCCGAATGCCTTCTTAACCACTCTGTCCACCTGTGACTCCATTTTTAAGGGGCTATGAACCTGTACCCCGAAGTCACTCCAATGCCCTACCATTGACTGAGTAAGTCCTGCCCTGGTTCAATCTACCAAAATGCATCACTTCGCATTTATCTAAATTAAACTCTATCTGCCATTCAACAGCCCACTGGCCCAATTGATCAAGATCCCGTTGCAATCCAAGATAACCTTCTTCACTGTCCACTATGCCACCAATCTTGGTGTAATCTGCAAACTTACTAACCATGCATTCTATATTCTCATCCAAATCATTAATATAAATGACAAATAACAGTGGACCCAGCACCGATCCCTGAGGCACACCGCTGGTCACAGGCCTCCAGTTTGAAAAACAACTCTCTACAACCAACTTCTGGCTTCTGTCATCAAGCCAATTTTGTATGGATCCCGTGAGATTTAACCTTATGCAACAACCTACCATGCGGTACCTTGCCAAAGGCTTTGCTAAAGTCCATGTAGATAACATCAACGGCACTGCCCTCATCTACCTTCTTGGTTACCCCTTCAAGAAACTCAATCAAATTTGTGAGACATGATTTTCCACTCACAAAGCCATGCTGACTGTCCCTAATCCGTCCTTGCATCTCTAAATGCTTGTAGATCCTGTCTGTCAAAATACCTTCCAACAGCTTAGCCACCACAGATGTGAGGCTCACCGGCCTGTTCTCAGGCTTTTCCCTGCAGCCCTTTTTAAACAAAGGCACAACATTTGCCACCCTCCAATCTTCAAGCATCTCACCTGTGACTATCGATGATTCAAATATCTCTGCTAGGGGACCCGTAATTTCCTCCCTAGCCTCCCACAATGTCCTGAGATACACTTCATCAGATCCCGGGGATTTATCTACCTTGATGCACTTTAAGACTTCCAACATCTCCTTCTCTGTAACATGTACACTCCTCAAGACATCACTATTTATTTTCCCAAGTTCCCGAACATCCATGCTTTTCTCAACAGTAAATACTGATGAGAAATATTCATTTAGGATCTCATTCATTTCTTGTGGATCTGCACATAGATGACCTTGTTGATCCTTAAGATGCCCTACTCTCTCCCTTGTTGCTCTTTTGCCCTTTATGTATTTGTGGAAGCCCTTTGGATTCTCCTTTGCCTTACCTGCCAAGACAATCTCATGTCCCCTTTTTGCCCTCCTGATTTCTCTCTTAACTCTACTCCTACACTCCCTATACTCTTCAAGGGATTCACTTGATCCCAGCTGCCTCTGCATGTCATGTGCCTCCTTCTTCTTCTTGACCAGGGCCTCAATATCCTGAGTCATCCAGGGCTCCCTACTTCTACCAGCCTTGCCCTTCACTCTAAGAGGAATGTGCTTACCCTGAACCCTGGTTAACACACTTTTGAAAGCCTCCCACTTACCAGACATCCCTTTGCCTTCCCACAGACTCCCACAATTAACTTTTGAAAGTTCCTACCTAATACCATCAAAATTGGCCTTGCCCCAATTTAACACGGAAAATGCCAGAAAGATTCAGCAGGTCACACAACGGGAGCAGAATTTATGGGCTGAATTTTCAAGGCACTGGGGAGACTCCTTGGATGAAAATGGCAGCCGGCACCCAATTCCAGGATTCTCAACCTCACTCCCTGGGTTTCTGATTTTAAGGGTGCAAGCTGGTTCAGATCACAAGTTCGCACTCTTCACTCCTGACCTGCACACCTCAGAGGTGTCATAAACCACAGTCTACATAAAGGAAAGTTTTGAAAGTTGTCCTCCTCATGTCCACCATCCAAGCCCAGGTATAACCCCCACCTACCTCATGGTCCCATGCCAAACTATGGTGCTTACATGTTCATTCGCCCACCATACATTGCATAAAACCAATGAACCCTATACTAACAATGGGATGTGTTCAAATAATGCTTTAGAAAAGTCATTCATTGATAACTTTCCAGTCCCTTAGAAAAATCTCTTCTTTACTACAGGCAAATAAAAGTGTCAATCATCCAAATCCTGTAAAATATCAATCACAGAATCTGCAAATACTTGTAACCTCATTATCTGGTGTAAGTCAATATTGTATAATTGGCAGCATAGATCAAAGAGCCAGAGCTGTCAATCTCCATTAGATTGTTGAAACACCTGATCCCTGGGGAGAAAATTGCCAGATAGACAGTTCTTGCTCTCTGATCTCTGCTGTAAATTGCACAGCGCCTCTACTCTCTCAGA
Source organism: Mustelus asterias (assembly GCF_964213995.1). Classification (NCBI taxonomy): domain Eukaryota; kingdom Metazoa; phylum Chordata; class Chondrichthyes; order Carcharhiniformes; family Triakidae; genus Mustelus; species Mustelus asterias. The sequence goes on along the minus strand of NC_135801.1, from coordinate 134,287,927 downwards.
AGATTAAGGAAATTTGGCATGTCAGCTACGACTCTCACCAACTTTTACAGATGCACCATAGAAAGTATTCTTTCTGGTTGTATCACAGTTTGGTATGGCTCCTGCTCTGCCCAAGACCGCTAGAAACTACAAAAGGTCATGAATGTAGCCCAATCCATCACGCAAACCAGCCTCCCACCCATTGACTCTGTCTACACTTCCCGCTGCCTCGGCAAAGCAGCCAGCATAATTAAGGACACCACGCACCCCAGACATTCTCTCTTCCACTTTCTTCAGTCGGGAAAAGGATACAAAAGTCTGAGCTCACGTACCAACCAGCTCAAAAACAGCTTCTTCCCTGCTTCCATTAGACTTTTGAATGGACCCAGCTTGCATTAAGTTGATCTCTCTCTACACCCTAGCTATGACTGTAACACTACATTCTGCACTCTCTCCTTTCCTTCTCTATGAGCGGTATGCTATGTCTGTATAGCACGCAAGAAACAATACTTTTCACTGTATGTTAGCACATGTGACAATAATAAATCAAATCAAAATCAATATTTATTTGTACAAGGTAAGAGGTTTCAATTCCTTGCAGTTTCTGGGGTCTGGATGATTGACACGTTTATTGATGTAATAAAAGGGAGATTCTTTTTTACGAAACCAGAACTTTATCAATGATTGACTTTTGTAAAGTTTTTTTTTTATAGTTACTCACCTCAAAAGTGAAAATTCAGCCCAATGTTTCAGGTCATTAACCTTTTGAGAGTTTTTTCATCCATTTCACCATTCGGGTTTTTGTAAACTCACTCAGATCAGTCACTAAATTAAAAGGCAAGTTAATGGAATGCGGGGAAGCAAAGCTGAGAAAAGCAAGCATGGTCCAGCAGCAGACTGGGGAGTTAGGAGGTGAGTTGGCAATGAAGTAATTGAAAACCAAGAACTTGCCTGTTTTTCTGGCACCTCTCGTGCTCCCTTTAGGAACATAGGAACAGAAATAGGCTATTCAGCCCCTCAAGCCCATTCTGCCATTCAACAAGATCATAGTTGACCTGTGGCCTAAATCCATATAGCTGCCTTTAGCCCAAATCCCTTAATACCTCAGCTTAACAAAAAAATAAAATATATCTGAAAGAACTGGATGCAGCATTTGTGCTTTAAGGCAAGCTCAGTTTCTGTCGAAGCAGACAGTAGAGTGCTAAAGCAGGTGTTAGGATCGTAGAGTGGTTACAATACAGGGCAATATAGCTAGTCCCACTCCCCAGCCCTTTCTCCATAGCCCGACAACATTTTCCTCTTCAAGTGCTTATTAAGTTTTCTCTTGAAAACTGTTACTGAATCTGTCGCCACCACATACGCAAGCAGTGCTTTCCAGATCTTAATTATTGTGTGAAATAGTTTTTACTCATGTTGCCAAACATCTTAAAATGGTGCCCTCCGTTTCTTGACCTTATTGACTCTGTTTAGGTCAAAGCTTCCCAGACTCTTGCAGCCCCCACTCGAGTCATGAGATGAGATTTTATGGTCACGAGCTCTGAAGCTGCCATGGAGTTCACACTGAATGCTGACAGCTGAGCAGCTGAAATCCTTATGCTTTTTTATCTCTTGGTGGGTGTAGCCTAATCACCCGTTCTCCGAGGCTCAATTTCTGCTGCAAAGAAAGCCTGTGAATAGATTGGTGTTTGTTACTTTTTTGGCAAAACCCTGCCACCACGAGGGAGATGGGGGAAGGAGGGAGTGAAGCAGGGGAAGATAGAGGGGTGAAGGAGGGGGAGATGGAGCATACTCAACTCCTTTCACCTCCACCACTGAACAACTCTCAAACACACACGCCCAAGCTGAGATCGCACAAAGTCTGAGGCATTAAAAAGGAGTCACATGTTGAAAGCGTTTGGGAAGCACAGGTTTAGACCCCTCATGATTTTAAACACCTCTATCAAATCTCCTTCTCTTCTCTAAGAAGAACACCAGCTTCTCCAATTTATCCGTGGAACTGAAACCACTCATCCCTGGAAACATTCTTGTAAATCTTCTTTACACTCTCTCCAAAGCCTTTACATCTTTACTAAAGTGAGATGCCCACAATTAGACACAAGATTCTAGCTGAGACTGAACCAGTGTTTTATTTTTAAAAATCATCATTTCCTTACTTCTGGATTCTAAGCCTCTATTAGTAAAACCAAGAATCTTGTGTGCCTTTGTAACCACTTTCTCTGACCAGCCTGTTCATAGAGCCTAATGGCTATTTTAGGTGGGCTCCCTGGGCATCCTAAGGTCACAGGCCACCATTTTGATACCCAGCATACTTCCAGGATTGGAGAACTGGGTGCAGGAGACTGTGCCCTCAAATTGGTCCCCACTTTCTATTTTCCCTCTCAAAATCAGGATGCAATAACCAATTTCTGTCCATGGTTTGAGGTTCCACCTGAACTGGAAACATAAATGGTAATGGTCATTGGTTTCGGCACAATTTCATATTTCAGCACTAGATTGTGAACAAAAGCAATGCAACTTTTGAAAGAACCCATCGTGTTCTTCAGTTCATTGTCATGAGTTGTCTTTTTCATGAAGATTTATTTGCAGTCTTATGACATCTGACAAGTTAGGCAGGAACTTACTAAACTATTTCACTACACAATATATACCATTGTAGATCTAGTTGCTTGATTTTCTCACGTATTTGATTGCTTCCACTTATTTTTAATCCGTTTCTTGTTAATATCTGTTCAATGTGTCTGGCTTATATTACTTTAGACATGCACTTGTTCATATTTAGCTTTAGGACTTTTTCCATGTCGTCATGTTTCTATTCATTCCTTCCCTAAACCAGGATATTATCAATTATAACATCCACTCCTCTGGTGTTATGCCGCACCTGTGTCATGATGTGTTAAATAATTTCCACGGTTGAAATGATCCCAACGGACATATCTGCCAAAAGGATTAACAAGTACAACTTTGATGTGTCTTCATCTAATTGCACTTGCCCATAGCAAAACATTATAGCAAGCATGCCAAAAGATTTTAGTTTTGATAACTGTGACACTATTTCCTCAATGTTTTGCATTGGATAATATTCCCTTTTCTTTGAAGGTCAGGCTTTTTCTGATTCATTCACTATGTAACTTAAATACCGTTACCATACTCCTAACCCATTGCCTCATATATTTCACTTTAAGTTTCTTTGTTACATCTGGCTCATAATGAATTTTATCACAAAGCTCACATGACACTATTTGTTGGGCAAATGCTTGTTTGTGCATCTTTGATCAATTGTCCATTTAACATCACCTTTGTCTCAGATCATCTCCTGTTCGTTGCTTGTCACATACTTACTCTTAGACTGCTGTAAATTTCTTTTGATCCATTCCTTAATTCATAAGGGTATTTTTCTTTGCCTTGTCATAATTTAGAAAAATTATTTTAATTCTTTCATAACGTAGACACATTTGGTCATAGACTGGGCACTTGATGCAATTTACCTCAATTTCTACAACTCATAATCTGTTTTTGACCAGCTAATTCTAATTTGTTCCCCTGTTTGAAGAGTCATCTCTGTTCCACTCACATTACTTATAATGTTGCTGGGATTGAATAAGTGATCCAGCTGTCTCCTACCGGCTTCTGCTGCACTGCAGATATCTGTTATCTGAACTCTTCTTTCTTGGTTATCTGGCTCTGACTCAGCCAACTTTTGCTTGGGTTAATCATGTGCTTTGCTTTCCTGCAAGAGCATACTTCTCTGTCATTTTTATAGACTTATTGACTGCAATATTCTTTTGATCTGCCCTGTTGGCATGTGCAATGTGCAAGGGCTGGCTGTACTCACTGTTCCATAATTGAAATTCTAGACTTTTTTAGTTGTCTTTATCTTTCATACACCGCATTACATTTCCCTATTGGCTTGACACCAACGTCAAACTATTCCACCAACTTTGCAGTAGATTTGCATAATTTTGTACCTTGATTCTTGTATCCTGACAAGTGACAGGCAGGACATTACATTGGCTTCATGTCTCTAATTTGAAGCAAGCCGTTCATGCTGTCCATTTAATGTCATCAGCTGTCTGACACATTGGGCCCTATTTTACCATTGCCTCGCGCCCATTTTCGGGCGCGAAAACGGGGTAAAGTCGGGTGTGAGGCCATTAACGCGATCCGCACCCACATCCGCGCAGATTGCCACTTTACCAAAGCCCGGGAATGGCGGCAATTCGATTCGCGCCCAAAACGGGCGCAACGATGATTTAAATGCATTTGCATGCATTTAAATTGAATTACTAAACTGCCCGCCCAACTCTATCAGCATTTCCCCCTTTACCGCCGTGTTTGCCAATCCGGAACCGCGCCGTAACGGACCTGCTAAATAAAAGTCTGAGTCGGGTGCTCCAGCCTCTGAAGAGTGTGTTCTGAGCTTCCAACGGCTCTCTGACTCAGATCAGTGGTGGGGGGGAGGAGGGAGGTGGGTTAGATCATTCTCTGGTTGGGGGGGGGGGAGGAGGGGAGTGAGGTCAGATCGTTGTCTGGTTGGGGGGGCGGGAGGAGGAGGAGGCAGGTCAGATGTATCTCTGGTGAGGGGGGGAGGGCCGATCATTGTCTGGTGGTGGGGGGAGGAGGAGGCAGGTCAGATGTTCCTTTGGAGGGGAGGAGGAGTGAGGCCAGATCATTCTCTGGGGAGGGGGGGAGTGAGGCAAGTTTGTTGTCGGGTGGGGGGGAGTGAGGCCAGACAATTCTCTGGGGGGGGGAGGGAGTGAGGCCAGATCGTTGTCTTGAGGGGGGGGGGGAAGGAGGGAGGCGAGTAAGATGTATCTCGGGTGGGGCAGATGGATCTCTGGTGGGGGGAGTATGGGGGTCTGCTGCCACTCTGCGGGTGATCAGTGGGGGGGAGGGGGGCAGGGGTGGTGATCGGTCTGGGTAGCGGGGGGTGGATAAGGGGGACAGTGATGTGTGTGTGTGTGTCCCTTATCCACCCCCCCGCTACCCAGACCGATCGCCACCCCTGCACCCCTCCCCCCATCAGAGATCCATCTGCCCCCCGCCAGAGATCCATCTGCCCCCCACCAGAGATCCATCTGCCCCCCCCCCCGCCAGATATCCATCTTCCCCCCCCCCCCACCAGAGATCCATCTGCCCCCCCACCCCCCACACCCCCGAGATACACCCTCGCTCCCGCTTTTCGTTCCCAGGCCGCTTTCTCCGCTTTCTGCAGCCCGAGAGCGATCTGACACGAGCACGCTTTTTCCAATTTTTTTCTAACTGTGCGTGCGCAGTTCAGAGCTCCGATCGTTCCAGCCGCACTAATCCCCGCCCACAGCACGAATGGAACTGGAGATGGCTGAGAGCGTATGGGAGCGCCTGAAAGCAGATTTCTAAGTCGGATCTGCATTACGCCCAGATTCGGCACTTAGAGTGAAAATGGTAAAATCAGACCCATTGTATCTTTGATCTGTTTGACGTTTCATTTGTCTGGCGGTTATCGCCAGACTAATGTGATTGCCAAGCTGGTATTATTGCCAGGCACATGATGATGTTATTGCTTGTCTGATGTCATTGCCTTCTGACATCATCTACTGTCTGACATCATCACCTGTCTAATGTCTCATGTCTTTGACAACATTACTCGCCTGGCACCATTACCTATTTCATTTTCACTCTCAGACTGCTTTTCCAAAGTATGATTTTCTTTGGTTCTTTTCTTCACACATAAGGATAATTTACTTTGCCTTATTTTATCACATCACATGAATATTTGGCTGTTGCCTATTAAATGCAATTTACCTTCATTTTTACAATTCAAAATATTATTTTCACTCTGATGCCTGATTTGTTCCACTGTTGAAAGAGATATCCCTGTTCCATTCATTATTTATAATGTTGCTAGTATTGCATAATTCTTCTTGCTCTCTTTTATTGCCTTCTGCTGAACTACACATATCTGCTTCCTGCAGATCTGAGCTATTTTTCCTCAGTAATCTGGCTCTGACTCAATCAAGTTTTATCCCAGTAAGAGGTCTCATAACAGCAAGTTTTATCCCAACTAAGATTCTCTCTCTATTGGCACTGACTACAGGGTTCTTTACTCAAAAGACTTGGCACCAAATCTATTACATACTGGCCAGTTCTTTCTCCTTGAACTTAAAACCTGGTAGTAAACATATAACATACATTATTCACATACTTTATTCTTCTCTGTGCAAAAGATTTCCCAGTAATGCCTTCAGATTCCAGTTCTCCTCTCTCTCTGTGTATAGAAATACATTACACAACTCGTTGCTTCCTCATTTATCAAATACAGAAAAGTGCTTTATTTTGTATCCAAGTCCCATGGCTGTTGTAAACAAATAAGAGCGTTTTCTTTATTTCCTCAGCACTGCTGCAATAATTGCCTTAATAGTCAAATGGTCTGGCGACTTCAAACCTTTCAGTTCAATCCCCTTCTGAGACCACGCAAAATGTTGTACCTCATTACAACAAGAACTGTCAGAAAATAGCAGCAGCCCTCATTTCTTTTCAAGTTAGCCTCCTTCTATAAGCATGTACATTGGGAATTTCCATGGGGGTTCAACGAGTCTTCTACACTAACTTTGGCTGGGGATTGGCAGAGCCATTGGAGAAATAGCAAGCATGGCTAAAATCTTCCATTTACACCATTCCAACAGTGTTTCTAATAAAGATGTTGTGGTAGATCCTGGAGAGTCTCCCCTATAATGTTTTTATATCAAGCACATCCCCATCAAGTATGACTGAGTTATCAGTGCCAGTTTCCATAGCTGGATTAGCTGAAGAAACAATGAGAAGCTTTCAGTAAGCATCAGCGAAAGGTTTGATCCATTGAAAAAGAACACCACAGCCCAGAACAAAAATAAAATAAGAGGAAATTGAAAACAAATACCCTCTGCAACAGTATCATCCCTCCACCCAACTTCAAGCAAATTCTGTGTCAGCTCCTCAGTATTAAGCAAACAGTTGTAATAAATTAAAGCGATCCCTTAAATTGTAATCTGAGAGGTTCATTGGATTTCCTTTGGAATTTCAAGCTAATATCATGACCTCCATGTAGAACAGCATTTTGCTAATACCGTAATTTGACTCTGAATATAGTATTCAATTGGCTACTCATGAAGCAATTCAGAATTTTAACGCTATTTCATCCATAATTTATATAATTTTATATATCCCATTATAATTTTTTACAGATTAAAATATTTGTTGCTATTCCAGTTGTCTACATTAATTGTATGAAAAAGTGACAGAGTCTAATTCAGATTTTCTGTTACAAAAGCAAAGTACTTCTTACTGAGGATGCTGGAAATCTGAAATAAAACAGAAAAATGCAGAATATTTCCAGCATTTTCTGTTTTTATTTCAGATTTTCGATTTATGGAAGATTTATGGAAGATGTTACTTGAGGACACAGAAAGTTAGCCTAACCAAACTAATAGCTCAGTTTCTAACCTTTCTGTACCCAAGCAGAATTGAGGCATATTGGAGTATATTTCAAAGAATCTTAGCATTCTATCCATAGCGTCTGGTAATAATCCAATCCGGAGATGTTTTCAATTTAAATTACCTTTGATTGGTCTGTAACTGATGTTTACAAAAATTGCCTAATATTCTTCTCTATTTTCACGCATGAAAATGTTATGATTTGATTTGATTATTATTTATCTGACTTTATAAGCTCCTGCTTAGGTCTTGGTAGGAGGTCCATCTGATCTTATCTTTTTCATTTATAGACAAGTAATACAAAATAGTCTGCATCAATTTAAATCAATTTTAACTTGATATCAATGTCAACTATATAACAGCATTGCAAAATCATCCAAATTGAATTTAGTCAAAGTGTGGGAAACCACATGTAAGTGCGTGCGGTGAAATTAACTTTAAAATTCACATTCTCTTTGAACCCCACTACAAATTCTGTACTCTTAGCCATCTATTTTGTCCCCCGTCACAGCCACTGTTTCAGGATGAAGCAGACTGTTACCAAACTCTGCCTCCTTTTTCATCCTACCCCAGAAAAAATAAATGCCTCTGCATCTGCTCAGATAATAAATGCCCTCCACCTGTTTACCCTTATTTTATACATTTATCAGATTTGCTACTATTTTTTAAAATAAAACTCAATAAATACATCAAAGAAGAATGTATTTTTGCAAATTCTATACATTAAGTATTATACTGTGTGATGTCTCTTCTAGGACCCCAGTAACCTTTTTTGTGAAACAATCAGACAAATAATAAGTTACATCAGCCCATTAACTCTTGGAGATTTCCTTCACTCTAACATTTCTTTCATCCTTAACCATTTTACACTTACAATTTTTGTAGCTTATATCTTTTCCCACAAGAAATGTAATATTCAATGGGAAAACTCTTCAATATAGCCCTTGTAACAAATTTCCCCTGAAATATTTAACATTGGAGGATGGTTTCCTACCAGAGCTTTTACTTACCTTGTGCTGCAGCTGAGTGCTCCACTGAAGCTCGAAGGTCTCTGATTGGCCCACCTAATTCAAGATCTTGCCCATCACCCTTCATTGGACAGGAAACCTTTCTCTATGCTAATTAAGGGTCACCCACATGAAAATCTTCATTTGAATTGGTTTCCGCCTGGAGGCAGATTTCCGACTTGGAAACAAAGCAGCCCAATTAAGCCCTGTGACTACTCCATTGGATGCTAACCAGTGTTTTATAAAGATTTTATAATCTCCTTGCCTTTGTACTTCATGCCTCAACTGGCCTCGTGGTAATATCGCGAGACGATTAATCCAGAAAATTAGCTAATGTTCTGGGAACCGGTGTTTGAATCCTGCCACGACAGATGGTGGAATTTGAATTCAATAAAATATATCTTGAATTAAGAATCTACTGATGATCATGAAACCATTGTCGGAAAAGCCCATCTGCTTCACTAATGTCGTTTAGGAAAGGGGATCTACCATCCTTACCTGGTCTGGCCTACATGTGACTCCAGAGCCACAGCAATGTGGTTGACTCTCAAATGCCCACAGGCAACTAGGGATGGACAATAAATGCTGGCCAGCCAGCAACGCCCGTGTCCCATGAATGAATAAAAAATAATAAAGTCAAGGATCACATATGTTTTTTTAACTGTTTTCTCATCTTGTCCTGCCACCTTCAAACATTTGTGCACATACACCAACACAGGTTTCCCTGTTCCTGAACAGGACAATTTTAAGTTCTAAACAGGACAATTATAAAGGTGTAGGAACAGAGAAATCTGCACTCTCTTTAAAATTGTACCATTTAGAACTATAATTATCAATAGAAATAGATCAAATCAAAGACCAAAGTAATCATGTGTGTGGCTTCCTAGAGAGGAATATTTGTTCTCATCAAAGGACAAGTCACTGGGCTGAGAATAATTATCATATATTCTCTGGGGCCTAACTTCGTCTCCACAGTGATCATTGCTGCCTCAGAAGAGGGAGAGTCATGACCTCAATTGCTCCTCCCACAGCCCCATTGGAGGTCACGATCCACGGTTTGGAAACTGTGGATAGTACATGCTGCAACATTCAAGAAGACTACATTGTCCTGGTTGGTGGCAAGATTCTCAAGTATTGTCACAGCTGCCCCTATCAAGTTGAATAAGTATTTCACCACACTCCTGCTGAGTTATTTAATGGTAGTTAGGCTTTGAAGGGGGAGAGATCACTTGTGTATTGCTTATCACAAAGTATGCTGTCTTTAACCTACGCTTACTGCCATGTTGTTGATAAAGCCGATCCAGTTAAGCTACTGGTCAGTGGCAACCACTGATGGTGACGGACTTGGTGTTGGCAGTGCCATTAAAGATGAAAGGAAAGTAGTTGAGTCTCTTGTTGGAGATGTTCACTGCCTGGCACTAATGCTACCTGTCACTTCTTCATGTCCTACTGCATTGACTGTTTCATTATTGGATAAAGTTCTGAAAGGGGCGAAACAGTGTAGAATTGTGATCAGCCCTACTTCAACCTTATGATAGAAACAATATCATTGATGAAGCACCAGAAGATGGGTAATGGTGAAGAACTAATGCAGCAATGTCCTGGACAAATATTTAAGAATGCAGGACAAGATTGTTTCCCCTGAACATAGGTATAGCTTACTTGTGCTAACCCACAGCACTCTATGGAGTTACTGGCCTCAAAATGATATTACCACTATGGTCTAAATTTCCAGAAAACAATGTTCACTGGCTCCTGACTTCCCACATTACTTAGTGTTAAAACCCAAAGCCTATGAAATATCATGTTTGCCTATCACACAATAATGATACACTTGCTGGGATAGAAATTAATCCAGGCTCAGTTTTGCATGTAGCAAGAAACTCAGCACTGATGAAAAATAGTCTTCAGGCCTGAAAAGCTGCTGATGCTAGTTGCAAATCCACAAACAGTTCATCTGACTGAAGAAACCAATTTCAGAGTGCCTTCTTCATCGGCAGTCTGCCAGTAAGTTTGTGATTGAATGTTCCATCATCTCCTGGCTCCACAGGAAGATGTTTCTTAGGAACAAAATTAATGCTCTGCTGAGGAATATTAGTGAATAACTTGTCAAAGATGTTCTTCGGCAAGTATTATTATGTTAATGTACAAATGCCAGTTTTAGGCATCCACTCCCATGAACCTTGCAATGGGAAGAACATCTGCTCAGGTTGGTCACAGGCAGACCCACTGCTGAATTGATATGAAAAGTGGGCACAGTGCATACCAATTTCTATTCTCTAGTTCCAAGACTCAGCACACCATTACTCCAACATTAGTGGAATTGAAGTGTTGTGAATTAAGTCGAGAACTAGGTATGCTGGGTTCCAACCTTGTTCTGGAGTTTCCAATGTTAATGAGACAAATTCCTACAAAGTCTATCATTGCCTAGTGCTAGTACCTGTGAGGCACATTCCTGGCATAGTTGCTTGTCATGCAAATTTTTAGCCTCAAGATTATTATGTCAATGAAATATGTAGAGCTTTACATCAGTTATAAGAGGATATGAGCACTGTTGAACTATGGAAAGATACCAAATTAAAGAAACTATGAGTACCATTGAAAAAATACATTTTATTGAAGGTTTTTGTCTTGCATTCATCAGGACAATCACATGAATACCAATGTCAGGGGAAACAACAACTTTATACTAAATGAGAAGAATGTGCTAATTGGGTAGCAAGTGAACTCTGATTGGTAGAGGCATTGCCATGAAAAATGTACCAGCTAATGGTGATTGATGGTTAACCGCCAAGCATTGTTTAAAAATTTAATACAAGCTACCTGGTTTACATTTTCAGGCAATGCTTGGCAGTTAACTGTCAGTCACCGTTAATTCCATGCAATGCCTCTACCAATCAGAGTCCACTTGCCAACCAGTCAGCACTCTCTTCTCATATAGTGAAATGTTATTTTTTCCCATGACATTGATGTTCTTGTCCTGATGAGTGAAAAATGAAAAGCTTTGACAAAGTGTCTTTTCTCAGCAATACTCAAGGTCTGTACTACCAAATGGCTGGTTAACGAAACTTTTAAATTAATTAATTCAAACAAAATGTTCTATTTGGCGATATGGGTAATGTTTCTAAGTATATTGGGGTGGAATTGTTGTGGGTATTCTCCCAATTGTGAAGCATAACTTTGGTAAATGACTGCAGAAACCTCTGAGAAATGGCATAAATGCATTAACATTCTCTGGAAATTTCTCAAGTTTCTGACAAATCCACATTGAACATCAGAAGAACCTTCACATAAAGTCATAGCATTATGTTCAGAAGAATCCAAGAACCAAGTACCCAAGGGCGGCAGGGTGACCCAATGGTTAGCATTGCTGCCTCACAACGCCAGGGACGCTGATTCAAATCTGACCTTGGGTCACTGTCAGTGTGGAGTTTGCACTTTCTCCCCATGTCTGCGTGAGTTCCTCTGGGTGTTCCAGTTTCCTCCCACACTCCAAAGATGTGCAGGTTAGGTGATTGGTCATGGTAAATTGCCCCTTAATGTCCCAAGATGTGTAGGTTGGATGGATTAGCCATGGTAAAATGTGTGGGTTTACAGGGGTAGAGTGGGAGAGAGGGCCAGGGTAATATGTTCTGTCAGAGAGTCAGTGCAGACTCAACAGGCCAAATGGCCTCATTCTGCACTGTAGGGATTCTATGATGCTATGATTTTATGATAACTGTTATCTTTTGATACGTTGCCTGCTGGATGGCATTTCTGTGTCATCCTTTTAATTGTTTCAGCTAGGTCTGCTACAAATAGTAACCACTGTGACAAAGAATTGGAATATGTCACACACCACCACATAATTCTTTGATAGATAAATTGAATACAAAATCTACAGGACCACCAAACCAACACTCAGATTATAAATGAACAGAATGTTATTTCACATAGAATAATAAAATGAATATTATTCAACATATCAAAACAATAATGGCACATCTCCATAAATACTTCTTCACATTTATTGAACCATGAACATGGATATTCCCTTTTCATGTGCTGAGATGCTACCGTAGAGTTTCTGGCTTAGATCAACTGTTTAGAATTTGGCTGTAGACTAACTGTAAACCACTGTTAGCTTATTACCTGTATATGTGACATGCCTGGACACATCCCTGCCAGCCCTTCCCGAGACTCCTCCCCCCCCGGTCCAGGTATAAAGGCGACTGCCCCCCACCCCCCTGCCTCAGTCTGGACCAGTTCATCGGCATGGGTATGCTCCAAGTCTTTTGCTAATAAAAGCCTATTTGTTCTTGCATACAAACTAGTCTTTGCTCGATTGATGGTGCATCACTAACCAATATAAACCATAACTGAAAATTCTAGACCATGGTGTCATCTGTCAGGAGGATTACAAAGAGTGAGTGGTACTGATTCCTATCACAATCTCAACTAATGTTTTTTGTGCCAAATTCAGGTATCAATCAAAGAATTCGTAGCCCAGACTGGGCATTGATCTAAACACAATATGGCCTGAAACTACCTGTGAAGAAATCAATGCAATAAAAGGCAACTTGGCCCACCATGTCTGCACCAGTTCTTCAAATGAGCAACACACCTCGTTCAATTTTCTTGCCTTCTCCTCCTAACTCTGCACATTTTTCCTTTTTGGATATAAGTTAAATTCCCTTCTGCATGATTCAATTGAAACTGTCTCCACCACACTCCCAAGCAGAGCATTCCAGACCCTAACCACTTGCTGCGTGAAAAGGTTTTCCTCACACGGCTATTTATTCTTTTACTCGTCACTTTAAATCTGTGCCCTCTGGTTCTCAATCCTGTCACAAACGGGAACAGTTTCTCCCTATCTATTGTGTTCTGACTCCTCATGATTTTGAATGCCTCTATCAAATCTCTTCTTTCTTTAAGGAAAACGATCCTAACTTCTCCAATCTATCTTCATTACTGAAGTTCCTCGATCCAGGAACCATTCTCAGGGATCTTTTCTGAATTCTCTCCAATGCCTTCACAATCCTTTCTGAAGTATGGTACCCAGAACTGGACACAGTATTCAAGCTGAGACTTAAATAATCACTTATGCAAGTTCAACATAACCGCTTTGCTCTTGTGCTCTATGCCCCTATTAATCTAACGCAGGATACTGTATGCTTTACCATACATGCACTCAACCTGTCCTACCACCTTTAATAACTTATACATATATGCATCCATGTTCCTTTGCTCCTGCACCCCCTTTATTTTATATTGTCTCTGCATGTTCTTTCCATCAAAATTAATAATTTCACAGTTCTTCACATTGAACTTCATCTGCCACCTGGCTGTACATTCCACCAACTTATCTATGTCTTTTTGAAGTTCTACAATATTGTCCTCATAGTTCACAATACTTCTGAATTTTGTATCATCTGCAAACTTTGAAATTGTGCCCTGTACACCAAGGTCTACGTCATTTACATTCATATCAAGAAAAACAAGCCATTTAGCTCAATTGACTAGATGGCTAGTGCATCATTCAAAATAATGGCAACAGCGGTGGTTCATTTCCCATTTTGGCAGGGATAGACTTGGGGATCTGTCTCCTTCTCCTGCCCCTGAGAATGGAAGGCAACGGCAAACCATCACTGACAAAAACTGCAAAGACAATCACTCAGAATAAAGCATCAGCAGACAATCAGCCAAGAACCTGTCTTTGGGCCGAGTACTCATGAATGAATAAATTTAGTTATATTTTCCTGTACAGAGCAGAACAAAATATTATCAGATGGAAAAAATGCCTTTTACTTGCTTGTGAATTTTTCTTTGTTCTTGATCTAGTGTCAGTTAGAATTTAATTAGATTGCAGTTATTACAAGCCAAAAATTGTCTTAAATATATAACACACATTCATGTGATATTTTGTTCATTTTTGTTCATTTCTCTTCCCCAGAATAAGATCCTTTACAGCTTCTACAGGCTGGTGAGCCATAAATGGTTTGAACCATTAACCATTGCTTTAATAACAATGAACGTGCTGGTGATGGCTTGTGATCATTATGGACAGACGAAATTGTTCGCCTTAGTTTTAAATTGGTTCAACCTAATATTTGCAGCAATGTTTACAGTTGAAGCTATTTTAAAACTATTAGGCCAACGCCAATACTATTTCACTCAAGCTTGGAATATCTTTGATTTTCTAGTCGTCGTTCTTTCCCTTGTAGGTAAGAGCCATTTTACTCTTGTTCTTTCTGATTTCATAAAAATCACTTTTAGGGAAAGATTGCTTAGGGGAGGGAAGGAGAAACAACTTAGAGGGGATAGACTCAAGTATAGTACTAGGTGAACCAAGCAACTAGAAACGTAAAATTAATTCATGAAGATTTACATAGGGTGGATCTACATCCCCTCCACACCAAATATGCAAATAACATTGAAGGCAGTTTCTTCATGATTAACTTGTTTAAATGAGCAAAGTTTGTATTTTTCTAAAAGCAGTGAGGGGGAAAACTATTTAATCTTGTTAGTTATTTGCTAGATTAATTTTGTAAAGTGTTAGTTTCACAATAATATTGGAAGGGCTTGTCTTGAAACCTTGCATTGAGTAGCCACTTCCATGCATTGAGTATTATGTAATGTGCAGGGAGCTATCTTTCATAATCAAGTATCACTGGATCAAGCCCAAGATGGAATGCAATGCCTTATCTTGTCAGCATGGATTTTGTTTGTCTCTCTTACGGGACCATGAGTTGGATTCAATTGGATTTTGAATTTGTTTTTTGGAGCAAGGAATGGATTTAAGTTTGCCTGGTCCATTCTGAGTATTGGCTTTGTAACTTTGAGAATTTGTAAAACATTTTTAAAAAGCTAGCCACAGATGTTTCCTTCAAATGGCATTATTTTTGTTTTGCATGATGCAAAATAGGATTATTAATGTTGTAGATCAAAGGCAACTTCATTTGGAGAAAAATAACCTGATCAATTAAAACATAAATTTGCACCACTATAACGGTCATGTTATAGGATTAATTTTTGAATCATGTTCTCAGCAGGAGTTTTGCCTGTTGGGAGCAAATCTAGTCAAATTGCAAGACTATTTTTCTGCCCATCGGTTTAAATGGTTGCAAATTCATGTGCACGAATGCCTATAATTCTCGTAGATATTTCTGGAGGACAGGGCTCTTTTTTGGAAGCATAGAATTGAAATGATAAAGTACTCCTTGCACCTCTCATATTGCATTGAAAGATGGATGTTGATAATTTTGTAAATTACAATCAATCACTTAACATTTTCTGCATCTTTCAATTGAAATTGACCAATTATAATTTGGGAAATAGTGGACCTTAGCTGGATCAGGTCTGATTGAGTCTAATCCATGAACATTATTTGCACTACAATGATTCACAATCACGAAAGACCACATAATAGCAATCATAAATTGTAAATCAGATAGCATTTTGAATATTGTTCCAAAATCAAGCCACATTGCATCCATGTCTCAACTTCATGACATCATTCCTGTTCATTGTTATAGCACCCGCTGACAACTCTTGGAGAATAACAATTTGGTTGATTTAATGAAATTCAACAGCTTACAATGAACATAATTTCTGAGGTCAAGGCAAAATACTGCAGATACTGGAATCTGAAACAAAAACAAAAAATGCTGGAGAAACTCAACAAGTCTGACAGCATTTGTGGAGAGACAATCGAGCCAACATTTTGAGTCTGGATGATCCTTCGTCAGAGCTCAAAAGAGTACAACTCTGATGAAGGGTCATCCAGACATTAAATATTGGCTCTATAATCCCTTAGTCATGGTATTCAATATGGACCAGTAGGCTCTTAATAAATCAATTTCCAAGTTAAGAATGATAAAGATCTGATCAAAAACTTTTCACATAACACTTGGCCATTCTGGAGCCAAAGATTTCTGGAGCATTATATGGTGTTCTTGAGAGAGCCCCTGCTGCACTTATGTCCTTTGTTAAGGGAATTTCTCTGTAGGTGCCATTGAGGAGCTATGTACCTCAGGTGGAGTTGAAGTTCCGCATTGCAGCTAAAGGCCAATGTGAGGGTACAGATTGTGGGTTCATACTTGGCACTTGGTAGGGCACTTTGCACATGCATTGAAGATGTAAGAAATTGTTGTTGCTCAACATCTTGCTTCTCCTCCTCAATCATGTTGGATCTTTTGCCCAGTGATGTCTGTTCTAATTCAACTCAGATTCCCATGGCAGATATCCCAGGGTTATTGCTTGCAGCATGTAGAGTGGATGCTACAGCATAGTGGTTAGAGAATGGATCTTCTCTCTGACCCATTTTTTACTGTTCCTCAGGCAGTCTTACAGAAAGTGTCAATTTACAATAGCTGCAATACAATCCGACAAATTCATTTCAGTAGCCAGAATGCAATCCAGCAGTGCTAGCTAAGTTGTCTATTGGCTGAATCCATTATTCCCAACAGGAAGAAAAAGATGCAAGAATGGATACTGACCTATAGTGTCAAGATGACTAGTGCTAACTGTTTAATACTCCGAATTAACATAGAAACTAGAAGCTGGAGTAGGCCATTCTGCCCTTCGAGCCTGCTTCACCATTCATTCTGATCTTGGCTGATAATCGAATTTAATATCCTGACCCCCCCCCCCCCCCCCGCCTTTCCCCCATATCCCTCAATCCCTTTAAAATTGATTGTTTTGACTACTACCCATCCTAGTTTGGAGGAGCAGTGGTATTTGCAAGTTTAACCAATTTGCACAGTTTAAAAGCTCAAGTCATTGCTGGAAATTAAAAATATTAGTGATCCTAACAATGACTTTTGCCACACTTTAGTCAGTATGTATCTGCAGCCAATATGACTGTCCTAACCAATAATCATTTTTATCTATCCTACCTTTCAAAGAAGAATAGGGGAAGAATTGGCCCTGTTGTCCTGGCCAATATTTACCCCTCAACTAATATCTTGAAAACAGATTATCTGGTCTCCTTCACTTTTGCTGGGTCAAAATCCTGGAACTCTCTTTCCAACTATATTTTGGGTGTTCCTGCACCATGAGGACAGCAGCAGCTCAATAAAGCAGCTCATTGTCACCTTTTCAAGAGCAATTAGGATGGGCAATAAGTGCTGGCTTTATCAGCTATTCCCACATCCCATGAATGAATAAATCAGCTGCAATGTTTCTTATTAGACAACAGTAGCTACACTTCAAAAGTGTTTAACTGATTTATAACATGTTGGGGCATCTTGAAACAAAAATTGTGTTATATAAATGTAAATCTTTCATTGAATTCCCACAACTTTGATCTTAATTAATAATGTCTCATATGTACATTTAATAACTACTTTCTGAGTGTCTAGGTGCACTGTAAATTTACCATCTTTGTTTTGGATTGTTAATTCCCAAAAGAATCAGGGCATTTGGTCAGTCTGCAGTTTCCCCACCTAAAGCCATGGTACCTGCTGTTAGACAGTTGCAGAATGTGCATCCATTTTTTTCTCAATTTAACAGTCCCTTTAAAGGCATGAAAGAAGTTTGCTTTAATGCCATGATATGATACATTATGTTGCTAGGTTGTTGTAGTACAGAAAGTCCTTAGGAATCCTCCTACAAATCAATTCCATTATTTTACATAGAAATGAAGTAAGACCAATGGATATGTCGCCAAATTAACCTATTGATTTGTCACCACATTAACCTTTGATTTCAATTATAATGGCTGTTAGTGACTCACCAATATCCTCACCAGTCACTCTCAGCAATCTTGGACAGATGCCATCTATTGTTTTGAGCCCTCTCAGCATGTGGATCAATCCATGTCATTGATATTGAGGTCTTAAATATAACTTGCTATTCCTTTCCTGTTACAATTTTTGGTATGGACATTTTGTCAATCAAATTTTGAGCACTCCCAATCAACCAATAACAATCTATTTCTGCTTTTGACCAATCCTCTATAAAAGCTACAAAAATATTTGTACTGCAATTACAGAAGGGAAATGCTCTAAAATAAAGAAAACTTTCAAATAATTCTATTCAATCCTAATTTTTAGAACTTGTATCATTTTACCCAGGTCAAAAGCATTATACATCCATCTTTCATCATAAACAAATTCAAAGCAATAATGTAACTGACAGCCCTTTAAAGGCATGAAAGAAGTTTGCTTTAATGCTTTAGTAGATAAGGTGAAAACTTTGGTACTAGCCTTGGTTATATATGTAATGAAGTGAAATTAACTGTGAATATGTTTGACTTTCATCAGATGTTATATGGGCAGTTGGTGTAATGTCAATAATTATTAAGATATGTGCGATTTTTA
Organism: Mustelus asterias; assembly: GCF_964213995.1. Taxonomy (NCBI): domain Eukaryota; kingdom Metazoa; phylum Chordata; class Chondrichthyes; order Carcharhiniformes; family Triakidae; genus Mustelus; species Mustelus asterias. The sequence goes on along the minus strand of NC_135801.1, from coordinate 134,269,191 downwards.
AGAAGATAAATCTATATTCATAATAACACAGATGGATATGATCACTATGTAGTGTGCAAGTAATTAACTTTAGTCTTTGCACTGGTCCTCATTATATCTCTCTACAAAGCAAAACATTTAAGGGAACAAAGTAGTTATTATAAAAGCAAAATATTGTGGATCTTGGAAATCTGAAATAAAAACGAAAAGTGCTGGGAAAATGCTCAGCAGGTCTGGGAGCATATGTGGAGAAAGAAACCGAGTTAACGTTTCGAGTCCAATGTGACTCTTCATCGGAACAGTTAACCACTTTCTGTGGAATTTGAAATTTACTCCAGTGTGAATACTGTTTAAAAGACTTTATTTCAATCATGGCATTATGTTTAGAATTACATCCAATATAAATAGAAGTACAAATGCATGAGAACACGTCCATAATTCATTGTAGTGTTTACATATTCGCAAATGAGTTTAGTATGATACATTATGTTGGAATGAAGAAAAGTCAATTACAAATGCAGAATCAGAAGCTGCGAGCAATACTAACGTTCATGAAATAGCGGGATGAATAGTCAGCTGAAGGATGTTGGGCGGCGGATAATGAAGCGACAAGTGTGGTATTGTACAGTGCGACTAACGATTATTTAACAAACGATACTCTTAAAAACGTTAATGGGAACAAAACTGTTGGAAGTGCTTCTTTTTCAAAAATAACTTTTTTTCAACTGCACCCCGAAACAAAAATCTACAAATATGGTTTTCTTCGTTTTAGTTCCACTAATCAATGTTCAATATTGCAAATTCCGAAGGCGCTCTGCTGTCCTCGAACTGGTTCACATTCGGCTGATTAGTTTGTGCGCCTTTTTAATGCAGGGTCATGTAGGAACTGGGGGTTTTCGCTAAAAAAAACCTTTTGTTTTCAATATTACAATCGCTCTGTTAGACAGTTGCAGAATGTGCATCCATTTTTTTCTCAATTTAACAGTCCCAAGATAAGGAAGAGCAACTTGCATCCGTACACTATGTGTGTGTGTGCATATCTCACAAAATCTCTTTGACCAGATTGTTAATTTGGGGGATCGGTTTGTTCGGATGGAGTCAACTCTAATCTAATGCGGATTGAGAACTCGAGTGGGTGTTTAAGATAATTGTCTTTTGTACTGATAGTTATGCTGTGCTCATTCCTTCAGGAATTTTGTTGGACTCATCCGCATCCAAAAAGCAAGGCGTTTCACCGACCATTTTACGAGTGTTCCGGATTGTAAGACTGGCGCGATTGTTGAGATTGGTCAGGTCTTTAAAGGGGATTCGCAAGCTGCTGTTCACGTTGGTGATATCGATCCCGGCTCTCTTCAACATTGGACTGCTCCTGGGCCTGGTCATGTTCATCTATTCCATCTTGGGGATGAGTTTGTTCCGGGACCTTCCCAGACACTCCCCAATAAACGACATGGTGAATTTCGAAACCTTTGGGAACAGCATGATGCTTCTGTTCAGGCTGACCACAGCCGCCGCCTGGAATGAGATTCTCCACGTGATGATCAACTCTCCTGTGCAGCGTCAGTTTGTGTCATTCACTTACATGACATCGTACATCGTGGTCGCCTATATCGTCATCATCAACATGTACGTGGCTGTCATCTTAGAAAACTTCCACGAAGCCCAGGAGCAAGAACTCGCTGGAGTGACTGATGAAGATGTCGACATGTTTTACGAGGTCTGGAGTAACTACGACGTGAAGGCGACACAGTTCATCACATATGATCAGCTCTTTGATTTCCTCAATGAACTCAAATCCCCTTTGCGAATACCAAAGCCCAACGCGGTGAAAGTGGCGGCCCTCAACCTCCCGCTGACCAACGGCAACATGCTGCACTGTCTGGACGTCCTGGAAGCTCTCAGTGCGGTGATCGTTGGGAAAGTGACCGAGTCAGAGCCCCTCACAAAGCTGAGTGGGGAAGTTTTTAAAATGTCGATGAAGGTATTCCCCATCCGTAACACCATGGAGACGATCACAACCACCTTGATGATTCGAAAGGAGTTCAAGGCTGCCTTGACCATCCAGAAAGCGTTTCGAAAGTGGAAACTCCGGCAGTACCACACCACAGCCAAAATGAAACTTGAAAGATCTTACAGCTCCTTGAGAAAATCGCTACGAAGTCTACGTTCCAGCAGACCGAACTCGCCTTTGACATGATCTCCAACTGACAGTGACTGTGGTAAAGTGAAGCCCTTCACATGATATGGGTATCTTTGGTGATTTTTTAAAAAAGAACCTTTGAGAGGGTTACATTGGTCACCGTTACGTTTGTTAATCCAACATTTTTACATTCCATTGGTGGTATTGTTATGCATGAATTTGACTTTATAACCTAATTATTCCGTTTATTTGGGAAAAGTTCATCTATGACAATGGAACTGGTTCATCAATGATGCTGGCAGTATCAACAGAGTGAAACTCATCTAACTGCTGCGTCATGGACAAGAATGTTCTCGGGGAGAGGGTAATTGGTTACGATCAACAAATATTAATATACCATAAATGAAAAGGTCAAATAGGTGTCAGCGCCATAGCCGAAGTGTGTGTGTTGTAATGCATTAAACACAGTGCGCTTGGCATGGCGCAAAGAGGCTTCCTGTGCTTTAAGAACGCGATAGTTCTACACGTCAGTGAAACATTTATTGGATTACCTTTTACAGTGCTAATGCTAGAATCCCATCACAGTGCAAACTATCCCTCAGGTAGCGAGAATGCTTGACCGTTGACGATGATTTTGAATGGTAAAGCATTGATCGCAGTTCAAGTGCTAAATTCTCCCTCAGTGTACCCGAGCAGGCGCCAGAGTGTGGCGGCTAGGGGATTTTCACAGTAACTTCTTTGCAGTGTTAATGTAAGCCTACTTGTGACTAATTAAAAATTAAATAAAGTGCCTTGTGTTGTACCTCCTGCACCATTTATTCACTTAACCGTATTTCCCTACTTGGCATTTCACAGATGATTCCAACTTGAGCCTCAAGTTCGAGTTTTTGAAAATCTTAGTTTACGTCAGATTTGTGTGTGTCACAATGGTCACTTTTGTAATATTGAGATGCTTTCTGATAGTTTATTTCTCTTTGTAAACAAGAGCAATGCTGCTGGAAAGAGAGACATGCTGCTAAAGTTTTTCATCGTGCACTCATCAGGACAAATGCAAGAATGCCAAATTTCAGATAATTACAATTTATACTTCAGGAGAAAGGGGTGCTGATCAGTTGGCAAGTCAACTCTGATTGGTGGAGGCATTGCCATGGAGAACATTGCCAAGGCAACAATAGGCTTTTCAAGGTCCCCAGTGATTCAAAAAAAGGTGCAAGGCTTGAACATATTTATTTTATTTGCACAGAAAGAGTGCAAATGTGTGTGAATGTATGTTGCTTCTAGTGAGCATAAATGAGCCACATTATGAGTGCAACTGATTATCTTCAATGCATTGTTGGTTTAGCTATTATCACACTCAGGATTTTTCAGTAAGTAATTCCCAATTGCACAATCACATCGAACAGTAAGTGTTTTGTTTTGGATTTTGAAAGCACAGGCTGGTTGAATACGGTCTGTACTCTGCTTTCTATGAACTGAAGAAAGAACATACTGTTTGATTCAATCAGCCAATCATTCGAATATATGGCTTATGTATCTGGCATTAAACTGGCATTGAAATTCATTGACAATGTTGTTCAATTGTGTGATTCTGCAATTGGGCAGCACTTACTTAAAAGTCTTGAGTGTGTTAATGGCTATAATTAAGATAATCAGTTCTGCTCATAATGTAGTTCATTTATGCTTGCTAGAAACAACCTATATTAAACAGGAACTTGTTTTGTACAAACAAAGGAATATGTTCAAACCTTGCACATTTGACCTACATAGGAACTTGGGAGTTTATAGTTCCCAGTTGCTTTCACCATGTCAACACCTTGACCAATTGAAATCAACTTTCCAACCAATCAGCACACTTTTCACTTGGAGAATAAATTATTGTGATGATCTGAAATTTGGCATTCTTGTATTTGTCCTGATGAGTTTAAGATTAAAAGCTTCAGCAACATGTCTCTCTTGTCAGTAATTTTCAAGTTTTATATTACCAAGTGATTGTAGGAGTAATATTGAATGAGTACCTGAGTGGTAAACGATTAGGTCTGTGACAGGTACTGTAGCTGCGGTATTATATATGTATTTGTAATCTCTTTGTATATATTTGAATAAAGCAAGGCTAAGTATTAAGTTTCTTTTCCTCCATCTCACCCCCCATCAAAAACACTGAAAAGCCAACCCTTCAATGATAATAATTACGTGCAAGATCACTGGTTTATAATGAATGAAAAAAATCAAGTTTTGTTGTTGTAATGTGGGATTACAGGTGAAATTTACAGGTTGTATTCCGAGATTCGACCAATTTTCCCCTGTGAATGCCTAGTATATGTGGAACGGTCATTTTGCTTATTATCAAGATTATTGCATTAAATTGGCTGAATGTCTATTTATTTTATCATTAAGCAGGATTCTTCGATTTTACCAGTGATTGCGACCCATGAAACCAACTGCCCAAGCCGATGGCCTTGGTTATGTGTGATTGCAATAAGGTCTATATCGTCTGTGTTGAAGTCGGACCTTTTTATCTCTGATGAACCTGCTTTGGGTTGCTTTCCTTCCATCTGATTGATCTATTGCATAATTGGTGTGTTGCTTTCCTGCAATGTTCATGATCTGTTTGCTGAAGCTACTGATGGAGTGTTGGCTCTGTGATTTAATGGACCGTTCGCTTGTATCTCCGCTGAAGTCATAATCGCCGTTTTAAATATCACTCACATTCAAAAATGATGATTCTTAAAGACAGGGGGCCAAGAAATGTATCGAGGATAAATAAAAGCAGCAACTTCAATTTATATAGCATCTTTAAGGCGCCCAAGGAGGGTTATCAAATAAAAGTTGACGTTATTAGTTTCTGTGGCATAAGTACATAGCATTTCAGTGGAAATGCATAGGAATGAGAGCGCATATGCCTATGAAGCAATTTAAAGGATCACAATTGTAAAAACTCGAAGGCTACTTGGAAACTATATCCAGTTTTCTGTTAACAGCTAGACAATGGCCAATCAGTTCCTTTAGGTCGTGACTTCCGTCAACAATTGCTACCAAATCACATTTCTGCTCTTGGAGATGCAGTTATTATATTTCAACTGGCGGACTTATAATCTGTGGCACTAAAGTCAATTAATGACTTAAATATAGATTTAGTGATTGTATTCGTTTACACATTAAAGTCAGCATTGTTGAATTGTTAATTTAATAAATAGAACATACAGGCACTAAATAAAATTAAGCTGTGCTCCTCGGTTAATATATCTTACATATGAATTTTTTTTGCATATAGCAAAATAATTCAATTTCTGTTGGGCTTCCGGTCAACCTTATCTATTGACAATGGTCATATTAAACAGTCAGGAGAACTGATAATTCACGAAACGGTAGTCTTACCGTTTCCCTTTAATGCACCTGAGTATTCTACTGATCGCATTAATGAATGGAATATAATAAATTCCAATTTAGACCAGATTTTTAAAAAATACTCGCTGAACCTAACGCTACCAATTCTGTTTGTCCATTTTCTGTTTTAAAAAGAAGAATCCTTAATAAGATATTTGAAAGTAGGAAATGTAGTGATCCTCTCGATGCGCACTAATCACCAACACTTCTATATAAGCGGCGAACATTCAATAATATGTTTTCAAGAACTAAAATAAAGTTTTTATGTACCTACCTACTGACTCTTTTGGGATGCTTCTGAGTCTGGAAGACGACAAATTCAATAAAATTGGATGTTAGACCAAAGAATTTGTAGTTTCCAGCATTGCTGATTTATTCTGCATCTGAGTGAATTAAATTACATCTTCACGCTGAAGTTGAAATAAATGTACTTAGTGGGGTGCTTTCCAAGAGCCGTATCATTTTTCGACTGGTGATCATTCATTCATATCAGACAAGTGCGTCACTTTTAGTTATAATACTTATTCCTTCTGCTGATCAGGCAAAACCAATTGTTTGATATCCTGTTTGATTTCCACTCCATCTGACGAAGGAGCAGTGCTCCGAAAGCTTATGGTATTTGCTACCAAATAAACCTGTTGGACTTTAACCTGGTGTTGTGAGACTTCTTACCGTGATACCTTCATGGACATGTTCATTTCATACATTCTCACTCTGCCATCACAGGACAATTCAGGGACGCAAAAACAAACGTTAGTCATTTCATGCCTGTCAATATCTGTAAAACGAAAAGGTTCCGATGTCAGGACCGATCTCTCTCACTCACACACAAGAACCGTTCTTTTTGCAGATGCGAACTGACCTGCCGTGTTTTTCCGACATTTCCTGTATTTATAAACCGTTTCTGATATTTGCATTTTGCTTTCTTTTTATGGATGATTCAACATTGAGTAAGAAATGTTTCATTGTGAGTATACGTGAATAAAAAGACCCGCCTGCAATCTTTCAAGTCATTGGCTTTCGATGAACACAAACTGACAAGTTTTGCATTTACCTACGAGAGACAGACAAAACAAAATCGTTGCTTCCAACTCAATTTTAAATACTATCCAATGATTAAATGCCAAAACTTTTCATTGTTGATAGAATGGTATTTCTATGCATCAAATTGGCGGTTAAGTAACACCGCTCGGCCGAATAAGGCTAATTTGTTTAAAGCTGACGACGAATAAGAATATTTGGATAAAATATGTAGAACTTATTCAGATCTCAGCATGAACGAAACTGTGTTGCGTATAGATCGGAATTCATGTTATCAGCATTGATTAGGCTTATGCTGCTTGATTGTATTTGAGCATCTAAGGGTAGATTTATATATTTTAACTTAGATGGTTAATACATTGATAAATAATATCGTTCTCGTATCAAAACAAATTCGAATGGCACAAGAAAAAAAACTCATTCGGCATGCGGAATGATTTATTATCCACAGATACAAGGCACCGGATGTAGAGTTATGAATACCTCGGAACTGCGCATTAATTGTTTTTAAATATTTGTGCTGGAACTATGTGTTTATCAAGATGTCTTTAGGATTGAAGTAATGGATTGCCTTGAAGCTTTGGATTGCCATATTAAAATATTGCTAGTTATATGAAATGATCACGTTGACTGAAAATTCTTGATTGTTCGGGTGCACCATGCAAATCATTAACATTCAGAAAAGTTACTTCAAATACCTGTCGGGTTCTGGAAGTAACTGTCAGCCACATCAGAAACGTGAGTGAGCACATGCAACTTTCGTCCTGCAGAGGTCTCACTTTAGTTTTTCACTGGACCTGTGCAGGAACTGCATTTCACAGTCCCCGCTCCTCTTTCTCATCTTTCTAAGTTTCTGTCCTCGCCATTTCTCTTTCTCTCTCGGTATTCGATCTCCTGATATTATCTCGCTTCGTTATTTTCCATTTCCTTTATCTCCCTTTCCTGTCGCATGATTTTCGTGACTCAATCGTGTTTTTATTTCCATTATTGATAACGATTTATGTTGTGTGCGATGCCCCTTTCTATCCAGTTCTCCCACAATCCCCAGTTGGTCTCCCATTGTTATCCCCTTATTTCCATGCCCAGGTATTGTTTTGAAAAAAAAACTTCCTTTACCTTCCTGTGTTTTTGCGGGTGTAAATTGCTTTAATTTGCCGATTCAGCAATCGGTATTCCTCGCCATGGATATCAGCTGGACTGTCTGGTTTGTCGCTCTCCCTCTTCAATCTGGAATAAATATTTTCTGTCCCAGTATCAAAATTGAACAGCTAATGCAATACTGGTGTGTATTTAAAACACAGAAGAAAGCGAATATGTGCAATTCCTGGCAGAAGGGGACTGTTTCAGAAACAAATAATGTGAACGACATTGTCAAGAAACACATGGTACAATGACAGTTTAAATGGTTTATTATTGGTACTAGCGACGGGTTTATTTAAATAAAAGCTAAATATGAGCATCATGATATTTCCTGTGTCTGCCTAATGTTGCTGTTTATTGCTCTGAAGTTTGATTTAGAAATCATGGGTCGGTCCAGACTTCATATACATACATCTTCGTTGTTTGCTGGTCTGTTCTCAAAACCCAGGCCTCCGCTGCCAGCCTAGTGGTACGAAAACATGACACTAAAAAGAAATTAAAGCATTTTTTCGCTGTTCCCAATTCAACCAACAAAACACAGATTTGGCGAGAAGGGAAAGTCTCTTGGGGTCACCATGACCAGCCAGACAAACTGGAGATCACCAATGATGTAAAAGTGAACTGCAGTTACCTTGTTCCAATCGTTAGGGGGCTGCATTAGATTTTTTATATATCAGATAACAATTGTCATGCTGTGGAATAACAGCCCAGGGTGGATTTAGAAAGCACAGTTTCGCGGCATTGAAAACGAAAATAATTCACATGTCTTTTGTTTAAGTTAATTTTCCTACTGCGTAATAACATGGCCTTTATTGTGATGTCTATTTTGAACGCTAAATAGCGTGAAATACTACGACCAATCTGAAGCACCCAAACAACTGTCTCTTCTAATATTAGAGCGATTGCATTTCTGGCGATTATTACAGAGACCTTAAGAGCCTATTGTAATAAGTCTTTATTAAAGGATTACCACTGTATCCCTCAGCTGGTGGAAAATGTCTGTTATCGCGGAGTTATTTCCAGTGAAATGGGCACACCTATCAAAACTAAAAAAAGTTGCCTGATTATTCCTGGGTATTCAGGCTGATTACCATCAAAGCCGGACTGTGCGTTTTATCTTTTCTTGGAGGGAGGTTTCGGACAAAACGTGATTGCGCCAAAGCGACAATTAAACAAGGAAGCGTATTCCCTGTGATAGGTGGCGACAGATCGCCTACGTACTTAGTCTCGCTGCCAGGAGTCACTTCATTGAGCAACTCTAAAACCCGACTTTCGATGTCACAATCTCCTAAATGGAGAATACGAGACCGCCCTACGGCATTTCATAGACGTGCGAAGTCTGCTCCAGTAATAGACGTGTAACTTTGCCAGATTTGGGTATTAAATCGAAATGCTTCTCTAATACCTCGTGGCTGAATGCACACACCGCAGTGTCAATGTCCTTGATTTTCATTCTGTTTGTGCACTATATTCTTTATTACAATAATGTATTTCCCCGAAATAGTCAGATGGCAAGATATCAGTGATATAAACAGAGAATCCAAACTTTGCTTTGAACACCGGTCCGTAAGCGAACACTTCAATGCTCCTCCGTGTGTTTTTTAAACTGAGTTATGACAATCAGTCTCCCCCCCCCCCCCCCCCCCCCCGTATGATCTACCCTCCTGGTAATAGACATTGGAGGAAATATCGACATTGACATGTACAGGTTATGGGGAAGTGGGGGGTGGGGGAGTTGTTGCTTTACCGGTGGAATTGGATTAAAAGACTGGGTCTCTTCATTTTGCCATCCTTTTGTATTTCGCCGTACATAATGGGACGGTTTATATTCGTCCACAAATGATTTCTAGCTTTTACAGTGTTTTGGGGGATATGAGTTGCTTACAGGTTCAGCAGTTGAATACTTGCTGCATTGTAGGTATAGGACAAAGGTGACCCAATAGTGGAAGAAAATCCCAAAACAGCCTTCAGATGCCTAATAATAGCAGTAAGGATATTTTCGTCCACCCCAATGTGTGCAATCTTGTCGATTGCAAAGAAATTGACACTGTGACCTGGAGCCGGGCTGTTCTGTTTCACATAAACGTATTTTGTCTTTGCGATATTGCCTGAGATTTCGGCTGAAAAGTTTAGAGGGAGGCGGCGAAATGTCACCTGATTAAGTTTCCGTCCACCTTAACATTTTTGATCACTTCCTCCTCCCCCATCCTGCCAAACACATCACCATGCCATCAGAAGACCGCCCACCAAACAGACCAGCCAAGACCCCTTTGAGCCAAAATATTTAAGAGTGAGTGCATTCACAGATTGACGTTCATTCAACACAGCGATCGGACTTGACTGGTGCTCTCAGATCAGTACTTAGACCAGCGGGAAACTGAGTGCGACAATGCTAAGGATGCTAAATAGCAGGGCTGCGTTTCTGACACTTTCACTTTTTATCTTCCTCGCTATTGGAGACCAACGAGTGCAGGGTGAGTTAAAGCGGTTTGGGGACGTGTTGCCTGGTGTCTCTACGTTTGTGGATGTGGCTGTTAGTTTCATGTTTTCATGCCTTGCATGTTATCTCCTGGGGGAGAAGATACTGAAAGAGTCCAAAGCTGATTCAGAAAGCACCACGCTTTCTATCGCTTGCTTCTGAACAAAAGTTTTCAGCTCAAAATCCGATGTGGCAAGTTGCATTACGCACACGTGTTTCTGTACTTTATTCACATTTACTAGAACACTGTGGTGCAGAATTAAGTCCAGGGAGCAATTAGCCTTCCCTGTTAGCAATTCATGGAGCTAGTTAGGAAATAAATGAACCGTGCTTTGATCCTGTGGCTCTAGGTGTTATAGAGATCTCTAGGATCAAAGGAAAGTTACATATAGACAGAACGCCTCATTGATGTTGCATATGAATCGACATGTAATGCCGGATCGAGCTGTTAGAGGTGGGACACTATGCCGCGATGCCACACGAAGCAAGATTTAGAGGCTGGTATAATTACTTGCTCCAGTGGAAATAATTGCCACGTGTGTTTTCCAATTAGCCTGTTCTATATCGCTAACTAAAATAAATGTCCTCCATGTAACTGAGCACTCGATATATATATAGATTTATATCAGGCGGTACCAACTAGGAGTCTAGACCCTCCAGAAGAGGCAGCAGAGTTCAAGCATTTCTGGAACGAGTTAGTAGTACAGAAAAATAGCCTATGTTTCTATTCCTGAATGACTGTGAATAGATACGAAAATCAACGGAAAACGGTTTACAGAGAATCGACGCTGTAGTTAGCGTGGCTAAATACAGATACTGGTCAAACTGTCAACTACAGATTGTTTTCGCAAATGTCTAAGACGAGTAGCACGCCACACGTTTATGTATTTATTGTGGATTTTGCACTCTGTTGTTTCGTTGTAAGGGTGAGTTGTGGCTGGCTGTGTTTTTTTTGTTCCACTGCACGCGTTTACAATACTTCAGCTTGCGCTGTCTTGGGGCAGAGCCAAATAACTTAGCGAGCATGATAAATCCTTATTCAAAATAACCCCCCCCCCCCCCTCCCACACACACACACACACACAAACGGTTTATGGGTTCGCAAAATGTACATTTCGGGCAACCTGGGTACTGTCCACGACGGCGAAGGCTGTTTCGGGGAAATGTCGATTAATTTCAGCTTCAGCGGTGGGCGCAGACTGAGACAGAATACTTGAAGTAAACACTCTTGTAACGTCAATACATAGTTCACGTGTTGTGTCTGGATCCGTGAAACTGACACTGATATGACTATGTGTGTTGCAGCTGGGAACTGCTGGCTACAGCAAGCCAAGAACGGCAAGTGCCAGGTCCTGTACATGACCGGGGTCAGCCGGGAAGAATGCTGCAAAAGCGGCAGGTTGGGCACAGCGTGGACAGAAGATGATGTGCCATCCAGTACCCTTTTCCGATGGATCATCTTTAACGGCGGAGCCCCTGGTTGCACGCCTTGTAAAGGTACAGGTTCCACCCAGTCTTTTCGAATCGAAATTGTTTGTATTCGCCTTTTCATTCAATCCTGCAAGGTATATTAACATATACATATCGCTTGCTAAAACATTCTAATGTGCCCTGACTTCGCTAACCGCGCTCTCAGTCTCGACTCATCAAACTATGGATAGTTTCAGAGAGAATCGGTTGAATGTCACGGCTTCACTGAGCGGCTTTATTAAGATGGCGACTGAGTCTGCGCGGTTTTAGCAAACCTTTAATTAAACTTCTGGGGGGAAGAAAACTACATAAAACTACAAAACGTCTGTCATGTGATGATTATGTATTCAGTTCCCATGTGACAATTTACCCTGAAATTCCGAATGTTTAATTGATACATGGAAGCAGAGTCCAGGAAATTGTATGTGTGTTTCTTTCTTGTGATAGAAACCTGCGATAACGTCGATTGTGGGCCAGGTAAAAGGTGCAAAATGAACAAGAAGAATAAACCTCGGTGTGTCTGTGCACCCGACTGCTCGAACGTCACGTGGAAGGGTTCCGTTTGTGGGACCGATGGGAAAACATACAAAGATGAATGTGTCCTTCTGAAGGCGAGATGCAAAGGACATCCCGAACTGGAGGTCCAATACCAAGGCAAATGCAGAAGTATGTGTGCAACGAGTACACGCTCATAGCAAAAACCTTCAGAGGAAGTGGGGCGTCCCATTAAAAATGTTTGCATTCCATTCTCCCCCAGCGCGAAGTTACAAATTCAATTGCAGTGTCTGTTTTTGAATATTACATTTTCATTTTAAATTGTGTTAAGAATTATTTTCCTCGACATTGTTGATTTTAAAGCAAACTGTGTTAAGTATTTGCCTACAATTGGGAAATATAGGGATTTGACTATTTTACCAGGATATCTTAATTGTTGAAGTTCTTGCCTATCAAAGATATATTACAAATTTAAAATGATTCTGCATTTACTATGAACACAAGCTCGGGGCTCACAAAGATCAGCCAATTTATATTGCCAACGATTGCTTTCAACAGGTGCTCGTTTCACATTTTTACTGGTGTCTCTGTTTTACAGAAACGTGCAGGGATGTCTTATGTCCAGGCAGCTCTGTGTGTGTGGTAGATCAGACGAACAGCGCCTACTGTGTTATGTGTAACCCGAGGATTTGCCCTGAACCTTCGAGCCCCGAGCAGTATCTGTGCGGCAATGATGGGATCACGTACGCCAGCGCCTGCCATATCAGACGAGCCACCTGCTTGATGGGCAGATCCATTGGAGTGGCATATGAAGGGAAATGTATAAGTACGTACCCCAGACCGTACAAAGTATAAACTGCACAACATCATGCAGTCAGGAAACCAGTGCAAATACAATGTGGGAGGAGTTTCCCTTTTTTGTCAGTATAATTAGGGTGTAATGGATAAATGTCCAAATCAGACCTAACAAAGCACTTTTGGATATTCAGATTTATGGCTTAAACAGTACACTGATATCACTTAAAGAGAAAAGATCATCTTTATTCATCAGCCCAATGTGTTCATTGTATCTTTTGAACATATTCTTAAAGCTGAGAAATGAAGTTGTCAAGCGTGCAAAGTATTTTTTTATTTCCAAGCTCCTTTTTATTTTATGGGCAGCTGAACTGTAACTAAAATTCTTGCAACTGCAAGAAACTCAAGGATGTTGAACTTCTAATTTCCCATCCGTTTTTAAAATAGGTTAGCACTGAGAGGCATGATTCCTCCCACCCTATTGTCCTAGGGAGAAAGGAAAAGCCGAGGGACTTCATCTTTCCCATCGAGGTTTTCAGAGGTTAAAGTGTTTATTGCTATGTGCTGTATGTCTGGTTGATTCAGTCTTTTCCCAATGCTTTGACACCCAGCTGCCAGATTAGAAATTCAACCCCAGTGGTGGAATGTGTATTTGCTCACCTTACAATAGGAGCAAAGGTACAGCTCTGATATTGGATTACATATTGATGGCAATTCGACTCATTGCTTTTTAATTTAAAATGCGTTTCTAGAAGATGCTTTCAAATGTTGACTTAAGAATCATAGAATCCCTACAGTACAGAAGAAGGCCATTTGGCCATCGAGTCTGTACCAACCACAATCCCACCCAGACCCTATCCCCATAACCGCACACATTTACCCCGCTAGTCCCCCTGACACAAGGGCCAATTTAGCATGGCCAATCAACCTAACCCGCACATCTTTGGACTGTGAAGGGAAACCAGAGCACCCGGAGGAAACCCACGCAGACATGGGAAGAACGTGCAAACTCCACACAGACAGTGACCTGAGGCCAGAATTGAACTTGGGAACCTGGTGCTGTGAGGCAGCAGTGCTAACCACTGTGCCCACCATGCCGCCCCTTAAGTCATGAAACAAAGTGAAACTGTTTAATTACAGCTATTTAAAAGATAATTCGGCACACCAGCACATGATGGACATCTTTGAGTGTGCTTTCTGTATTTACATGCCAATTACGAACACCAAACATTATAACTGTTGTATTTATCAAGGCCCAATATGCCAAAATCTAAATGATAAATATGTGAGTGATATCGATAGCTAATATAGATTTGAATTCTGACTTTCAAATTATCACCATTGCTGAGTGTCAGTTGACTGCAGAAATGAGTTGACTGTCAGCTCCAAATCAGCGTGGTTGATGACTGAAGGGACTATTCTCTTTACAAATGTGTTTTGGGTTCTTTTTTCAGAAGCCAAATCGTGTGATGATATACAATGTAGCTCTGGAAAGAAGTGTCTGTGGGACAGCCGGCTCGCCAGGGGTCGGTGTGCTGTTTGCAATGTGTGTCAGGGTGGACGCTCGGACGAGCCAGTCTGCGCCACTGATAACACCACCTACCCCAATGAGTGTGCAATGAAAAGTTCAGCCTGTTCCTCTGGCACCCTCCTGGAGATCAAACATACAGGATCGTGCAATTGTAAGTAACTTTTAGCCCAAAAATAAGATTCGCTGTTCGTGCCATATTTCGCTATGAAAGATTTAACTTTATTAGCTCACCATACATTTGGCAGTACAAGATAAAATCTTGCAATTTATACCCATCAACTTGAGAATTTGCAGATCTTCCATGCTGCTATTGGGGCAGTGGTGGAAGATGTGCTGTGTGTTCTAAGTGTAGTCAGGTAATAAATTTGTTAATGATAAATGTGTTTCAGATTTTGCCACACATTGGTAACAGGATAAATCTAGCCCTCCTCCCACTGGAATCACTGAAAAGAACTTTTCATTAAAGCGGGTTGGGAATTTGCCATGAGATATGTGATGGCAGCAGTACAAGTATTTACCTTCCTCTGTGGAGCAGATAAAGCATATTTGCACATTCTGGCAATCTCAGTCTCCCATTCCTGTGGGTTCATTGCCCAGAATTACCCATACCTCCCCTTCCAATATAGGTATGCTTATTAAATGCTGCCAATATTGGTGTAGCAAAGCAACTCTGTTTTACACACATGCTCTTTTAAACTTTTTATTTGGAAGCACCATGTGCTTATTTCCTGAGGGAGTATATTTTATTGAGGATCCAGTGATGGTGGTGTGAAGATGACAGAACTAGGCTTCAGAGTATCATCGTTTCAGTTAAAATTAGGACAGGATGACTTAAAAATGTGATATAGTTATATATTGGATTCAAATCTAAATAAATATTAAAGCTAATAAATGGTGTAAGCTATCTCGAACAACAATACCATGTGTCCTGAAGTGAATGCTGTTCACATTGAGAGGAAGAAGATATTGTGAGGGATTAAAATACCATGATAGTGATAGATTGGAACATCTATGCCTTTTGAAGTTAATGCCATCTTATCAGTAGCGATCATCCAAAGGCTTCACCGCTGTTGTTTGGGATTTTAAAGCTATTAAAATAGTCCACAGGTTTAATTCAGTAGCACTGAGGAATGCAATGGATGAATACAACATAAATGTTAGAACACAAGAACACTTTTATATGATTCCAGGAATCTGCCATAAAGCCTGATCATTGATTCTTCAGAACTCACTGCAGTAATGGTATTATGTAAAGTTACTTCATGATAACAAATGTCACAAACTTCATTCTTATGCCATATAAAAGACTATTGTGGCGATCCAGAGAGATTGAAAACATGCACTGAGGTTCTGCGCTGTTGTGATCCTTATTTATACAACAGCTACCATATATTCCCCCATAGCCATAACTGAAGAAGATGAAGATGAAGAAGACGAGCAAGAAAATAACACCTTTCCTAAATCTACATTTCCGATTTGGTAATTTCCTTCACCTGTTGGAAGAGGAAGGAGTCGCTGTACTTATTTGTAAATAAGTGTACGCTTATTTATTTTAAAGAAGTATACATAGTTGAGTTTAGTAGATTTTTATTTATACTGTCATGTTTTATAATTTATGCATAAAATTGGTTAACTATACCTGTTTTGGAAATATATTCATCAAGAGAGCAGTGTTATCGTTAATTTATTGTGACGTATGATGCTTGTAAAGTACACATTTTCCAGCAAACTGTAAATTGCATTGTGATAGCTGTAAATGTGGCTGGTCATTTTCTTTTTGTACTACAAATTTTTAGTTATATTATCTGCATGTTTTACCTTGTCTATTTATTTATTGGAATATGTTACACATTGATGTAAATAAAGCTTCAGATATTGTTTACAGCGTGCCATATAACTGACCAAATGTGCTGCGTTTGGAACTTGTTGTCAACTTGAAATGCTCTGCAGCTGTGTGGCAGATCATTTTCTGGCCGTGTGTAATCTGATTGACTTTAGTGGTTTGTTTCTCTAAAGGCTTTAACACAATGCAAACAGTTCAGGTTTTTCATTTTGCTTAAAATATTATGTTGCAGATGCAATTTTATATTTTCGAACATGACAAATTTAAATTCATCTAAATATATAGTTTTGTACTTTTTCTATCATGTAAATGTGCAATGTATATAAAAAGTAATAACGTGGATTTGTAAATAGATAATGAATAAACAATTAAAAATATCCATGAGAGTTTCCTCTTTATGCTATTTCCCCATCTGAATTATCCCATTAAAAGAAATAAAGTTTTCACATGACCAAAAAGGAAATACACATTTTCTGCAATATTAAGAAGGTTCTTATTTAATGTTATTTGTGAAATGAGATGCAAGTAGGAAACATGAACTGTGTATGCTACTCTCTGCAATTTTGGAGCAAGTGTTCAAGTGTTTACATTGGTCTCCTATTTATATATTTGGGGAACCTCACTTCTCTTTTTCATTGCAACTTCTCTCAGAACATGTACCCACTGGATATATATTGTACATTTTTTATTCATTCGAGGAATGTGGGTGTCAGTGGCTAGATGAGCATTTATTGTCCATCCCTAATTGCTCTTGAAAAGGTGGTGGTGAACATCCTTCATGAACCACTGCAGTCCCTGTAATGTATGTACACCCACAGTGCTGATAGGAAAGGAGTTCCAGAATTTTGACCCAGCAACAGTGAAGAAATTGTGATATATTTCCAAGTCAGGATGCTGAGTGTCTTGGAGCAGAACTCCCAGGTGGTGGTGTTCCCAGGTATCTTCTGCTCTTGTCCTTCTAGATGGTAGTGGTCATTGGTTTGGATGGTGCTGTCTAAGAAGCCTTGGTGAGATCCTGCAGTGGTGGTACACAGCTGCCACTGTTGATCGGTGGTGAAAAGAGTGAACATTTGTGGGTCGGATGCCAATCAAGCTGGCTGCTTTGTCCTGGATAGTGTCAATCTTCTTGAGTGTTGTAGTGCAGGCAAGTTTATCATATATATAAAACCAAGCCACATGGCTATGATCTACAAAAATCTTTGCAATTGGAGCATTCAGACCTTTCTTACAATTTACACATATTTCCAATATATGCATAACTTTAGAATTTTGGTATTAAGACAAACTATTTACTTGGCAAAAGGACAAACATGAATCATTGAAAAGCAATAAATATTCTGATTTATTATGTAATACCTTTCTTCAGTTGTCAAGTAACAGTCCTAAATAGATTTCTCTAGGTGAGGCCATTTTATTATGCATCACATGAGTCTCTTTCCACCTTTATCTAACCCCATCAACTCAACATCAAATTCCTTTCTATATCAAGTATTTATTTAGCTACCTCTCAAATGCACACTTGCATATGTTTGTCTGTACCTAATTTAGAAATCATTTAGTTACTGGGTTGCCTCTCATATAATGTAAATGATGTGATTGCCATTTGGTAAGCTGGAAATAAGGTATTAACTTCACTGGAAGAACTAAGATATGTGAAGTTTTTCTCTTAATATGAATACAACAGCAGATTGTAAATATTTTACAAGATATTTACCTTCTCCTATCAAAGAGACTTTAAAATTGAATCTATTCTTAAGCTGTGTGTTTGTGTGGCAGAAAATCGAGGCCTACATTCAATCAATATTGGGTGAACAACTGAGAAAATGATACACATGCCAACATTTGCATGCATTGAGTGAATAGGATTCCAAACTTTAAAAATTCTAAATAAAGGAGGATAATATTTCCATGTACACACTGATGGAGTCAGCTCTATTTCATCATCATCTTTCTCAACTCCACCATTGCCTCTAAGTTCTCAGACTGCTTGTCAGTGCTGACATACAGTACTGGATGGGCAGACATTTCCTCCAATCAAATTTTGGGAAGACCAAAGCCTGCTCCAAACTGTGTATCCTAGCTAATGACTTCATTCTTCTTTTGAGCAACCGTCTGAGCTGAACCAGACAGTTTGCAATCTTGGTGTGACACTTGACCCCAAAATGAGTTTTCGATCAGATATTAGTTCATTCAGCAAGGTGACCTATTTCTAACCTCTAACATCACCTGACTCCACTCTGCTTTAGTTCTTCTGCTGTTAAAACATCATTAATACCTCTGTAACCACAATACTTGACTATTCCAATGCAGTTCTGCCAATGTCCCATGTTCTATTCTCTGTAAACCTGAAGTCACCCAAAACTCTGCTGCCTATGTCCTTACTTGCCCCAAGTCCCATCCACCTGTAATGCTGTGCCCACTGAATGACAGTGGTTCTTGGGTGAGCAATGCCTTCATTCTAATATTTTCATCTTTGTTTGCAAATCCCTTCCATGATCTTTCCCTCCTCTACGACCTATGTAATTTCCTCCAGCCTTGAAAACCCTCTAAAATATCTCTTTCTTTCATAATTAATGCATCCCTGATTTGAATTGCTCACCATTGTCCACAGCTGCCATTCCCCTAAGCTTTGGAATTCCCTCCCTAAGCCTTTCCAGCTCTTTACCTTTCTGTTGTCCTTTAAGATGCTCCTTAAAACCAACCTTTGTGACTATTGCACAGCACAGTGGCACAGTAGTTAGCACCGCTGCCTCGCAGTGCCAGGGACCTGAGTTCAATTCCCGGCTTGGGTCACCATCTGTGCAGAGTCTGTATGTTCCCCTTGTGTCTGCATGAGTTTTCTCTGGGTGCTCCAGTTTCTTCCTAGAGTCCAAAAGACATGCTGGTAAGGTGCAATGGCCATGCTAACATCTCCCTCAGTGTACCCAAACAGGTGCCGGAGTGTGGTGACTAGGGGATTTTCACCGTACCTTCATTGCAGTGTTTATGTAAGCCTACTTGTGACACTAATAAATACATTAGATTTTCTGACTTTATATCACCTTCTGTGACTCAGTATGAAATTTTGCTTAATAACACTTCTGTTAAACCCCTTGTGGTACTTTATAATGTAGAGATGCCAGCATTGGTCACCTGATGAAAGGGCAGTGCTCCGAAAGCTTGTGCTGCCAAATAAACCTGTTGGACTTTAACCTGGTGTTGTGAGACTTCTTACTGTACTTTATAATGTCAGAGGAGTTATATAAATTCAAGTTGTTGTTGAATAGGTGAAGAGGTTTAAAGAGGGAATCCTAGAATTAAGGGCCCAGGCAACTGAAAGCACATCTGCCAAAGGTGGGATGCGGAAGATTCCAGAATTGGTTGTGAGTTCTATGCAGAAACAAATATAACACCAAGGTTGCAAACAGTTTGCTTCTACCTCAGACAGTTGCCAGAGAGAAAATAAATATACTGCAATAGATCGCATATGACATAGTTTACGATAAATTGAAGTACTTGCTACTTTATAAGGACAGAACATTCTATTGTATCCTCTGCTTATGAAGTAGAGCCACAATCTTTAAGGCTGCAAGGTCTAATTGCTCCAAATAGGTGCATACATGCTGAAATCAATTTCAAGTTCCTTGTAAAAATCCAATATTTTGAAAGAATTATTTTGCATCCATAACGTAATTTGATACTTAAGCAAAGTATACACTAATGTGTTAGACTTTCAATATTTTATTGGTATGCTGTAAAGTTATAATAACATTATCTCAGTGAGCATCATCTTAAATAGCTGAAAAGTGTAATTAAACAATTTTAGCTCAAAAAGCTATGCAGCTTAGTGGTGGTACTCTTGCCACTATATCATCAAGTTAAGGATTCAAGTCCCACTCCAGAGCCTAATGCAGAAAGTCCAGGCTGACACTCCAATTCTGTTGTCTTTTGATGAAATGTTAAGCTGAAGCACCATCTGCTCTCTCAGGTGGAGGCAAATGATTCCATGGAACTCTTTCAAGGAAAAGAGTTTTCCATACTTAAAGAAGAATAGGATAACAAAGGAGTAAGGAGGGACTATTCAAGATCAGAAACAAAACCTGTGCATAAAACATTAACATGATTCTTAATAAACCGTTTGCATCGGTCTTCACAAAAGGCATTGTAATTAGGGAGGAGTGTGGAATACTGAATAGGATAAACATACTAAGGAAGAAATATTTAAAGGATTTAGCACTTTTGAAGGTAGATAAATCATAGGCCTGGCTGAAATGTTTCCCTGGCTGCTCAGAGAAGCAAATTATGAATTAGTGAAAGTTCGGACCATCATTGAAGTAGAAAGTGTTGAGAGCTTCAAGTTTTTAGGTGTCCAGATCACCAACAACGTGTCCTGGTCCCCCCATGCCAACACTATGGTTAAGAAAGCCCACCAACGCCTCTACTTTCTCAGAAGACTAAGGAAATTTGGCATGTCAGCCAAGACTCTCACCAACCTTTACAGATGCACCATACAAAGCATTCTTTCTGGTTGTATCACAACTTGGTATGGCTCCTGCTCTGCCCAAGACCGCAAGGAACTACAAAAGATCGTGAATGTAGCCCAATCCATCACGCAAACCAGCCTCCCATCCATTGAATCTGTCTACACTACCCACTGCCTTGGCAAAGCAGCCAGCATAATTAAGGACCCCACGCACCACGGACATTCTCTCTTCCACCTTCTTCCTATACAGATACAAAAGTCTGAGGTCATATACCAACCGACTCAAGAACAGCTTCTTCCCTACTGCTGTCAGACTTTTGAATGGACTTACCTTGCACTAAGTTGATCTTTCTCTACACCCTAGCTATGACTGTAACACTACATTCTACACTCTCTCATTTCCTTCTCTATGAACAGTATGTTTTCTTTGTATAGCGCGCAAGAAACAATAATTTTCACTGTATGTTAATACATGTGACAATAATAAATCAAATCAAATAAAATCAAATCATTTTCCAATTCTCTTTGGCTAGAGGAGTTGAGGACTGCTAAAATTGTACCATTGTTTAGAAAGGGAGGATGGGATAAGCTACAGGCCAGTCTGTTTAACCTCAGACTCAAATTATTGGAAAATGTTCTGAGGGATAGAATAAATTGTCATTTAGAAAGGCACAAATTAACCAAAGGAAATCAGCATGGATTTGATAAGGAGGGTGATGTCTGACGAATGTAATTGAGGTTTTTGAGAAAGTAGCAAGGAGGGTTGATGACAATAAATGTCTATGTGGATTTTAGTACAGCGTTTGCAAGGTCCAATATGACAGCTCACGGGATCCAAGGGAAGGTGCACATTGGATCCAAAATTTGCTCACAACATCAAACAAATGGTAATTTGTGATTGCAAGGCTATCTATAGTGGAGGATTCAATGTTAAATCCTTTGCTTTCTGTGGTATATACCAATGAATTAGACTTAAATAAGTGACATGAGTCATGAGATGATACAAAAAATGGTGTGTAATTAATAGTGAGAAGAAAATCTGTAGATTACAGGAAGATATCAAAGGACTGGTCATGTCTTATGCTCTTTTGAGCAGAAAAATGGCAAATGGAACTCAATGAAAGTATTGGTGGGAGAAAACAAGGCAAAGAAAATACAGAATAAATGGCAGAACATTGAGAGGCATAGAGGTACAGAATGATCTATTTGGTAGGAAGAACAAGGACAGGTAATGGTAAAATTCTAAAGAGAGTCCAAAGCAGAAGGACTGTGCACAAATGTGTACATATGTGCACAAAGCATTGAAGGTGATACAGCAGGTTGAGTAACCAATAATAAAGCATATGTGATCTTGGCTTTATAAATAGAAACATACAGTACACAAGTAAGGAGGTTATGATAGATCTGTGTAAAACACTAATTCAGCCTCAACTGGAGAATTGTGCCTAGTTCTGGTCACCACATCTTAGGAACAATATGAAGACATTAGAGTGGGTTGAAAAACGATTTGTGAGAATTGCTCCAGACATATGGAAATTCAGTTATGCGACTAGCTTGAAGAAGCTGGCGATATTATCCTTGGTGATGAAAAGACAAAGAGGAAATTTGGAAGAGGTATTAAAATCATGAGAGGTCTGGACAGAGTGGATAAGGAGAAACAGTTCCCTTTGGCAGAAGGATCCAGAACTAAAGGGCACTGATTTAAGGTAATCAGAAAACTTTGCAGAAGTGACATTAGGAAAAATGTTTTTATACAGCAAGTGGTTTGGATATGGAATGCACTGACTGAGTACGGTGAAGGCAGATTCAGCTGAGGATTTTAAAATGGAATTGCATATTTATCTGAAGGGAAACAAATTGCAGAGCTATGTGGAAAAGGCAGGGAGTGGGAACTAAGTGAGTGGCACTTGCAGAAAGCAGATCTAATAGCCTCCTTCTGTGCTGCAATGATTCTATGACTTTGGAGTGCATATCCATAGACTCCTGAATGCATCAGCTAGATAAGGTGGCTAAGAAGGCATACAAGGTGGTTTCTTTTATCAGCCAAGGGAGCGAAAAAAAGAGCAGGAAGGTTATTCCTGAAGTGCTGGTCACATTACAGGAAGTCTGTGATTATATTAGAAAATATTCACAAGATGTTGCTAGGAATGGAGAATTTTATGTATGAGAAAATAATTGGATAGGCTGTGGTTGTTTTGTTTGGAACAGAGGAAGCTAGGGAATGGGGGAGCGGGGATGCTGGTGGGGATGTGTGAACCTATTGCCTGATAGGCTTGTGGAGTTAGGAATCCCCACCATTTCTGCTCTACAACTGAAGGCCACTCCTGCGTCCCCCTCCCCAACCCCAAACTTTCAACCTGGGATCACAACAAATCTAAGAGATTAAAATGGTGTCACACCAGAAAAAAGTTTGGGAAGCACTGGTACCCCTTTTCTGGATGGCACAGACTCGATCAGCTAAGGGGCCTCCTTCTGTGCTATAAATATGCCGTGATTCCTTGCTGTCCTGGCCGACATGCATCCCTCATCCAATAAGACAAATATAAGTGTATGTGGTCACTCATTTATTTCTGGGATCTTGCTTTGCACAAATTGACTACCTTTTTTTTCTCATTACAATAAGTCTGAGGTACTTACACCTCATAAGTACCTCCTTTGTTAGATCCTGAGCAAATTATTGTAAAAAAAAGATTCAGTGGTTCAGCTGAAAAGCAGACTATTTGTGATGCATTCCTTTTGTAAGCTAAATTATGCGCTAACTGCATTCAATCGGTCATGGTACGTTTTTTAAAAATATATTTTATTCCTTTCTTAAAGTTACAAGGGGCGGCACAGTGGTTAGCATTGCTGCCTCACAATGCCAGGGACCTGGGTTTGATTCCAGCCTTGGGTGATTGTGTGGAGTTTGCAGGTTCTCTCCACGTCTGCGTGGGTTTCCTCCCATAGGCTGAAAGACGTGCTGGTTAGGTGCATTGACCCGAAGAGGCGCCAGAGTGTGGCGACTAGGGGATTTTCGCAGTAACTTCATTGCAGTGTTAATATAAGCCTAATTGTGACACTAATAAATAAACTGAAGCAAATGCGCAGAGTGGACAGTGCAATCCCTTAATCCATCTGATTGCTTGCTGCAAAAATCAATTCAAATTGAATCCAATTCATTGTCCTCACAAGAGAGAGATACAAGATCCAAGCTGACAAGGAAAAGCAGTGCACCTGATCTTGGACTTGATCTTAGCCAGAAGGTCGGGATCACTCGCATTGTTGGAGAATGGCAGCGCAGTGGCTGGGTTGGTAGGATTTCGAGTTGCGGTCGCGCTGGAGGGAGGGTTGACGCTGATGAGACAATGAGGAACCTCGACGCTCGCCGTAGAGTAGAGTCCAAGATGGCGGCCTCAATGTCAGCGGCTCCCCATCAGCTTCGTCTCCTCCGAGTTCTCCCTCGGTGTTTACCGAGTCCGAGCAGGTAAAAGGCCGCCCGTCCGACACCCATTATTACCGGGCTTCCAACACCGTGGCGTTTAAAAACTGAACCCGGCTCATAGTTTGATGGTGATGCCATTTTACCCGGGTCTAAATTCACACATGAAGGACAGGAGCTTCCTCTGTTGGAGAAGTATTTTAAACATTATATTCAGTGCCCTGTTGCTGTCGGTAAATTTACCGGCGGGAAGGTGGCCTGTCTGCTGCTCCCAGCGGCGAATTCCCCCCGGGCAAACCAGTAACGTTAGGTGTGAGTGACCCTGACAATATGGGGAAATTTATAATGAGGTCCTTTACCGTTTATTTACTTGGCCGATGGAAGAATCGGCACTTAATCAGAGGGGACTGAAACGGAAAACTTAGATCACCAAGCATTTTGTTCTCAGTGTGGAGATTTAAAGAAAAATCCATCGCAGGGACGTGTGTCAAAAACAAAAAGAAAATACTTGTGTTTACATAGTGCCTTTATGAAGCAAAATTTGCCACACAGCGACATTAAATATTGGGGTCAATGCTTTTGATCATATGTTAACAAGGTATGTTGCAAGACCATAAGATGTAGAAACAGAAGTAGACCATTCGGTGCATTGAGTCTGCTCTGCCATTCAACGAGATCATGACTGATCTGATGTGCTAACCCTCAATTCCACTTTCCTGTCTTATTCCCATAACCCTTGATTCCCTTACTGATTAAAAATCTGTCTATCTCAGCCTTGAACATATTTAATGACCCAGCCTCTACAGCCCTCTGCAGTAAAGAATTCCATAGATTCACTACCCTCAGAAGAAATTCCTCCTCATCTGTCTTAAATGGGTGACCTCTTACTGAGATTATGCCCTCTGGCGAAAGATTCTCCCACAAGGGGAATCAATCTCTCAGCATCTACCCTGTCAAGACTCCTGAGAATCCTATGTCTCAGTAAGGTCGGCTCTCATTCTTCAAAATCCAATGAGTACAGGCTCAACCTCTCATAAGAATGCCTCCATACCTGGATTCAACCAGGTGAACCTTCTCTGGACTGCCTTCAAAGCCAGTATATTTTTCCTTAAATAAGGGATCAAAGCTGTTCAATTGAAAAATGCATCTTAAGAGAAGGGGGCTTCTTTTGTTTGGCAGTTGAAAAAGCAATGATAAACATATATAGAAGAAGAATAGAAACCCTACAGTGCAGAAGGAGGCCATTCGGCCCATCGAGTCTGCACCGACCACAATCCCACTCAGGCCCTACCCCCACATATTTACCCACTAATCCCACTAACCTACACATCAGGACTCTAAGGGGCAATTTTTAACCTGGCCAATCAACCTAACCCGCACATCTTTTTGACTGTGGGAGGAAACCGGAGCACCCGGAGGAAACCCACACAGACATGAGGAGAATGTGCAAATTCCACACAGACAGTGACCCGAGCCAGGAATCGAACCCGGGACCCTGGAGCTGTGAAGCAGCAGTGCTAACCACTGTGCTACCGTGCCGCACATCCATATAGAAACATAGAAAAACTACAGCACAAACAGGCCCTTCGGCCCACAAGTTGTGCCGAACACATCCCTACCTTCTAGACCTACCTATAACCCTCCATCCTATTAAGCTCCAGGTACTCATCCAGGAGTCTCTTAAAAGACCCTATTGAGTTCGCTTCCACCACCACTGACGGCAGCCGATTCCACTCGCCCACCACCTTCTGTGTGAAAAACTTACCCCTAACATCTCCCCTGGACCTACCCCCCAGCACCCTAGACCTGTGTCCTCTCGTAGCAGACATTTCCACCCTGGGAAAAAGCCTCTGAGAGTCCACCCGATCTATGCCTCTCAACATCTTATACACCTTTATTAGGTCTCCTCTCATCCTTCGTCTCTCCAAGGAGAAAAGACCGAGCTCCCTCAGCCTATCCTCATAAGGCATGCCACTCAATCCAGGCAACATCCTTGTAAATCTCCTCTGCACCCTTTCAATCTTTTCCACATCCTTCCTATAGTGAGGTGACCAGAACTGAGCACAGTACTCCAAGTGGGGTCTGACGAGGGTCTTATATAGCTGCATCATTATCCCCGGACTCCTAAACTCAATTCCTCGATTGATAAAGGTCAGCACACCATACACCTTCTTAACCACCTCCTCCATCTGTGGGGCCGATTTTAGAGTCCTATGGACCCGGACCCCAAGGTCCTTCTGATCCTCTACAGTACTAAGAGTCTTTCCCATTATATTGCACTCCTTCATTCCATTTGACCTCCCAAAATGGACCACGACGCATTTATCTGGGTTGAAGTCCATCTGCCACTTGTCCGCCCAGTCTTGCATCCTATCTATGTCCCTCTGTAACTTCTGACATCCCTCCAGACTATCCACAACCCCACCAACCTTCGTGTCATTGGCAAACTTACCAACCCATCCCTCCGCTTCCTCATCCAGGTCATTTATGAAAATGACAAACAGCAAGGGTCCCAGAACAGATCCCTGGGGCACACCACTGGTGACTGACCTCCATTTAGAAAAAGACCCATCTATACCCACTCTCTGCCTCCTTTGGGCAAGCCAGTTCTGGATCCACCGGGCAGCAGCCCCTTGGATCCCATGCCCTCTCACTTTTTCTAGAAGCCTTGCATGGGGGACCTTATCGAACGCCTTGCTAAAATCCATATAAACCACATCTACCGCCTTCCCTTCGTCAATGTGTTTAGTCACATTTTCGAAGAACTCCACCAGGCTCGTAAGGCACGATCTGCCCTTGGCAAAGCCATGCTGAGTATTCTTGAGCATACTAAACCTCTCTAAATGCTCATATATCCTGTCCCTCAGGATCTTCTCCATCAGTTTACCAACCACTGATGTTAGACTCACCGGTCGGTAATTACCTGGGCTATCCCTATTCCCCTTCTTGAAAATAGGAACCACATCCGCAATCCTCCGGCACCTCTCCCGTCTCCATCGATGACGCAAAGATCATCGCCAGAGGCTCTGCAATCTCTTCCCTCGCCTTCCACAGTAACCTGGGGTACACCCCATCCGGACCCGGCGACTTATCTATCTTGATGCCATTCAAAGATTCCAGCACAACCTCTTTCTTAAAGTCCACATACTCAATCCTTTCAGTCCACCGCACGCCCGCAGTACATCCACCCAGGTCCTTCTCCTCTGTGAAAACCGAGGCAAAAAACCTCTGCCATTTCTACTGGTTCCGTACAGACTTTCCCGCCTTCACCTTTTATAGGCCCTATTCCATCACGTCTCATCCTTTTACTCTTCACATATTTATAGAACGCTTTAGGGTTCTCCTTAATCCTACCTGCCAGGGCCTTCTCGTGACCTCTTCTGGCTCTCCTAATTTCCCCCTTTAGTCCCTTCCTACAAGCCGTATACTCTTCTAAATCCCTATCTTCGCCAAGCTCTCTGAGCCTTTTGTACACTTTCCTTTTCTTCTCGACTAGGTCCCGCACAGCTTTCGTGCACCACGGTTCCTTTAACCGACCAACACCTCCCTGTCTGCTCGGAACGTTGTTCTGTAGAACTCCAGACAGACATTCCTTGAAAAACTGCCACCTCTCTTCTATACATTTCCCCGAGAATACCTCCTTCCAATTTACTCCTCTAATTTACTGCCTAATGTCTTCATATTTCCCCTTACTCCATATAAACACTTTCCTAGCTTGCCTGATCCTCTCTTTTTCCAATGCAAGCCTAAAGGAGATAGAGTTATGATCGCTATCCCCAAGATGCTCTCCCACTGAGAGATCTGACACCTGTCCAGGTTCTTTGGTCAGTATCAGATCAAGTACAGCCTCTCCTCCTAATATATGGTTAACAGCTTTGACTCATCTCCACTCATTCACTGCTAAAAACACCATGCATGTCTTTGCTACCTTGAAATTTGACTGTTCCAATGACCAAGCAAAATACTGTGTATACTAGAAATATTCAGCAAGTCAGCAGTAGAAAAGAGCAAAGTTAACATTTCTGATAAATGACCTGCCATCAAACCTGCAAAGGTCTCCGAGTAGGTTACTATCCTGCACCCTCTATACATGAGCTCATGCAAAACACTGCTGGCATATCCTAACTCTCACCAAGTCCTATTCACCCATCACCCCAATGCTATTGACATGCTCAGTCATAGAGTCATTATGGCAGAGAATTAGACCACTCAGCCCATCATGTCCATGCTGGCTTTCTGTTGAGCAGTTCCATCAGTTCCTTTCCCCAGTAGCACTAAATTTATTCTGCTCAAGTGCTTATCCAATTTCCTTCCACAACCTTCAGGCAGACAGTTCCAATTCATTATTACTTGCTGCACAAAGAAAGTTTTTCCAGATTTCTCATCTCTTGCTCCAAGGGGAACAGCCCTAGCCTCTCCAACCTAACCTTGTGGTAAAAATCCCTCAAGCCTGGAACTATTGTAGTATCTCTTTTGCGCCTTCTAAAGGATCCTCACATCCTTTTTAAAGTGTGGTGACCAGAACTGGACGCAATATTCTAGTTGTGACCTAACTAGTGCTTTATTCAGGTTCAGCATAACTTCCCTATTAATGAATTATGAACTTTCGGAGTGCTGCTCCTTCATCAGGTGATGGAGCAGCACTCCAAAAGCTTGTAATTCCAAATAAATCTGTTGGACTTTAACCTGGTGTTGTGAGACCTCTTATTGTGCCCATCCAATCCAATGCCGGCACCTCCACATCATGCCTATTAATAAAACCATAGATCCCTTGAGCTTTTCTTACTGCTCTCTTAATATGTCCTGTCACCTTCAAGTATTTATACACATTAACCTGCATATCCCCCTCTCTGTACACTTCTGACTTAATATCTCTCTGCATTCTTCCTGCCAAAATGAATCTCTTCACACTTCTTGGCATTAAATGTCAGCTGCAGTTTGTGTAGGTATTTTCCAAGATTTCACAAGTCCATGTATACACCAATATCTACAGTATAGAATTTCAGCAGAAATCATCCCAGTACATCAGTTTGCACATTCTCCTCGTGTCTGCGTGGGTTTCCTCCGGGTGCTCCGGTTTCCTCCCACAGTCCAAAGATGTGTGGGTTAGGTTGATTGGCCATGCTAAAATTGCCCTTAGTGTCCTGGGATGTGTAGGTTAAGAGGGATTAGCAGGTAAATATGTGGAGGTAGGGCCTGGGTGGGATTGTGGTCGGTGCAGACTCGATGGGCCGAATGGCCTCCTTCTGCACTGTAGGGTTTCTATGTTCTATGTTCTATCAAGTTTCTCCTCAAAGCTATGGTTTTTGTTCCTTATATTATGTAGGTGAATCTTCACTACATAGTTTCAATAGGTTGATGTCCCTTTTTGGCATCCAAAGCTGCTTTCAGTAATCTAACAGTGACCTTGTATAAAGCTATCATTACCTCTTTACTCTTGTGCCTTTTATCATCTAAATATCTCTGGTGTGGTTTGGTGTCAAATTTTGTTTGATAACTCTATGAAGTGGCTTGTGATGTTTTGCTATGTTAAGGAATCATTTAATCCAAACTGCTGCTGTTGTTTGGTTATTCTATCCAAAATCAGCAGTTTTAAAAACTTTCTTGTTTGCACATAAGTTCAACTGGATTTCCTAGCACTTTGAGGAATTTTAATGAACTGAATAGATAACATTTCTAATCGAGTGGGTACTTCAAATTGCAGTTAAACTGTACAGGTGCTTCAGATTTTATGTTATCACCTTCATATTAATGCACTTCAGGCTGGTGACCTGTTTCTTTTGACTGTACCAAGTGATGTGAAGTGACCTGCTTTCTTACCATTTAAATCTATATCAAGTGCTATATAACTGCAGTCTGATGTTTTAATGTTAGAGCTTGACTCTCTTGCCTGCTCTCCTTGAATATTAAACTGGCGAGTGGACTTCTAAGCAAGCATATTTGCACACAGCTGGTGAGTTCCTTTGTTGCTTGACAAAGTGTGCACAGCCAGCAGCTGAACTGTTCTAACAATCTCATATTTTATTGCTACTAACTTTGTATTTCCAAACTTTGAAAAAAGGAATTTTGAAATACATGTGAAGAACAATTGTCTAAGATGGAATGCTGCATATAATAAACAGTTCATTGCACTGGACTGTTTATTATAGGCTGATGTATATTTTTACAATCATTAAAAGCACCTCGAGCAAGGACCTTAATTTAAAAGTTGGATATTTTGGAAAAAGTAAACTGAAGATTTGAATAACCAAGAGAACTTTTGGTATGATGGGGCATCTTCCTGTAGTATGCTACACAGAATGATATTTGTTTGGAATTTACAAGTACTTGTCATCTACTAATTTTAACTCTGGGCATAAGTTCACACAAGTTACTTGCAAGTTTAAGAACATAAGAACTAGGAGCAGGAGTAGGCCATCTGGCCCCTCGAGTTTGCACCGCCAATCAATAAGATCATGGCTGATCTTTTTGTGGACTCAGCTCCACTTACCCACCTGCTCACCATAACCCTTAATTCTTTTACTGATAAAAACAATCTTTCTTTGCCTTAAAAACATTCAATAAGGTAGCCTCAACTGCTTCACTGGGCATGGAATTCCATAGATTTCACCCTTTGGGTGAAGAAGTGCCTCCTCAACTCAGTCCTAAATCTGCTCCCCCTTATTTTGAGGCTATGCTCCCTAGTTCTGGTTTCACCCACCAGTGGAAACAACCTGCCTGCTTCTATCTTATCTATTCCCTTCATAATTTTATATGTTTCTATAAGATCCCACCTCATTCTTCTAAATTCCAATGAGTCTATTCAGTCTCTCCTCATAAGCCAACCCTCTCAACTCTGAAATCAACCTAGTGAATCTTCTCTGCACCCCCTCCAATGCCATTATATCCTTTCTCAAGTAAGGAGACTAAAACTGTACACAGTACTCCAGGTATGACCTGACCAGCACCTTATACAGCTGCAACATAATCTCGCTGTTTTTAAACTCCATCCCTCTAGCAATGAAGGACAAAATTCCATTTGTCTTCTTAGTTACCTGCTGCACCTGCAAACCAACATTTTGTGATTCGTACACAAGCACAGCAGCATGATGCAATTTTTTTACTATTTAAATAAAAATCTATTTTGCTGTTATTCCTATCAAAGTGGACGACTCACATTTACCAACATTGTATTCCATCTGCCAGACCCTCGCCCATTCACTTAAACTATCTATATCCCTTTGCATACTTTCAGCGTCCTCTGCACACTTTGCTCTACCACTCATCTTCGTGTCATCTGTGAACTTTGACACACTATACTTGGTCCCCAACTCCAAATCATCTATGTAAATTGTAAACAGTTGCAGTCCCAACACTGATCCCTGAGGCACACCACTAGTCACTGATTGCCAACCAGAAAAACACCCATTTATCCTCACTCTTTGCTTTCGGTTAGTTAACCAATCCTCTGTCCATGCCAACACATTATCCGTAATGTCGTGCACTTTTATCTCATGCAGCAGCCTTTTGTGCGGCGCCTTGTCAAATGCCTTCTGGAAATCCAGATACAGCACATCCACCGGTTCCGCATTGTCCATCATGCTCGTAATGCCCTCAAAGAATTTCACTAAAGTAGTTAAACATGACCTGCCTTTCATGAACCCATGCTGTGTCTTCCCAATGGGACAATTTCTATCCAGATGTCTTGTTATTTCTTCCTTGATGATAGATTCAAGCAATTTCCCCACTACAGAAGTTAAGCTAACTGGCTTATAGTTACCCGCCTTTTGTCTACCTAATCTTTTAAACAGTGGTGTCACATTTGCTGTTTTCCAATCTGCTGGAACCACCCCGGAGTCCAGCGAATTTTGCTAAATTACCACAAGTGCATTTGTTATTTCCCCCGCCATCTCTTTTAGTACCCTGGGGTGCATTCCATCAAGGCCAGGAGACTTGTCTACCTTTAGCCCCATTAGTTTATCTAACACTGATTCTTTAGTGATGATGATTGTGATGCTTGGTATACCACACGCAGATTTGGGTGCTAGGTCATGTGGGTTAAAGTTAAAAAAAATGTTGAGCATTTAATTAATGAGTGCCAGATGACAGCACAATGTTACCTCATATATTTTGATAGCTTCTCTGAATAGTTTTGTGTCATCTTTTAAAATAATTTGTAATGCAGGCAACCACATAGATACAACC
This sequence comes from Mustelus asterias, assembly GCF_964213995.1. Classification (NCBI taxonomy): domain Eukaryota; kingdom Metazoa; phylum Chordata; class Chondrichthyes; order Carcharhiniformes; family Triakidae; genus Mustelus; species Mustelus asterias. The sequence continues at coordinate 134,236,830 of NC_135801.1, read as the reverse complement.
TTTTGCTTTGGTTATATTATGGCACATCCCTGAATCCACTGGCATTTTATATGCAGGGAAAAAATATGAATAAGCTTTGCTTTAGAAATCGAAGTGTTGACTAAGCTACCTGTTTTTCATATCAAATAACACAGATTAAATATTTGAATCACAGTTCTGCTCATCATTTTGTATTAAATACAATTGCTGAAATTTGAATATTGGCTTGGAAACTGGGGGGAAAATATCTGAACTTCTGAGTTTTCAATGTTTGGTAACATTAGCATCATAATTCAATAAGAAGAATATTTGAAGTTTTATTTCATCTCATCAAAGGTAAGCACTCTGACACTATGTAGCATGTTTATTGCTAACATGCTATCAAAAAAGGACGATTGAAAAGTTTTTAACTTTATAGGAAAATTTATTACTTCAGCACAGTGCTCTCGTAACTTAGAATGTGACATCCTACAATGGTAGTTCTCTCTCCAGCCTTGCATTTAATGACCTTTTTTGTTATGGATGGAAAATAAATTGTACTTGTAGAAGATAAACCTCAGCTTGTCAGTCTTCCTTATTTGTATTTTAACAATGCTGTTCAAGTCATTCCTTCTCTAAACTTTCCTCTTGCTTATTTTGAGCTTCAAATATTCTGTAACAATTCCTTCTTGCCTCTCTGAAAGAAGGAATTGAAATGAAGACTCATTTCATAGTCTTATTCTTTCTCGGCAAGAAGGTCTTGTGACGCACTGTTCGCGTCCCTACTTCTGGGCCAGAAGCTTCAGGTTCAAGTCCCACTTCAGGACTTGATTACCAAGGAAGATGCATTCATAATGTGGACAAACAGGTTGATTGTAAATTTACAGCCTGTAAATCATTCTGGGTGTACGCCTGGTGGCAGGCAGTAAGAGCAGAAGAGGCTATACTGCAGAAGGCAACAGCAGATCACTGCAGTACTTTGCTAAGCATAATCATGGGCCAATCCAAAGGAAATCCATGGTCACCAACACTCTCTTGGGGCTTGGTACCTGGAGGAATTCCAAGTTCTCTGAACTTGGAATACCTTACCTCCTTCAATTTTTTAACTAATTTCTACAATTTTCAAGCTTGCTGTCACCCAATTTTTTTTCTTAATTAATCTAGCCTTCTATTTTGGTCTTCTACAACATGGCTATACCACTTCAAAGTTCTCAACTTTAAAAAGGGCAATGTCCAATTTCTAACCTTCAAAGATTGGAATTACCTTACCAATGTCTACTTGATTCTCTTGCTGAATTTTACTTTCTTTTTGGGAGTTTTGTAAATCACTGTCCCCATAAAGAATTCTTATTCTTGCAAATGTATATGTGAATTCCAGTTAACAGATGAGATGGGTACATGGGGAGGGGAGGATACAGGAGCTCAGCAAATAGTTCCAAAGTTATTTATTTGAGTGAGGAGGTGGTGGAATAACAGAGGAGGTAGACAGTGAAGAGGTAGGGTTTGCGATATGCAGGTGAAAGGCCTAGGAGGAGCAGGGGTGATCGAGGGAAGGAAAAAGAAGTTGCTGAGAGCTATATGTTCTCTGCAATTCATGGCCCATTTGCAGCCTACAGTGGTTGCTGGCTCCTTTCCCACCCACTAAGTCTTGCTATCCATTATTTTCCACATGAAAGCAGTGAAGAAAGTAAAGCAGAAGAGGTGAGGCAGAGGGAGACATGGCAGTAAAGAAGTCAAGGTTTTAAGGAGCGTACTAAAGGAGGAACGTGAGGGAGAGAAGCGGAGAGTTTTGGAGACGGAAATCTAGATTTTGGGGCCTAGGCAGCTGAAGGCATGGCCTTCAGTGTTCGGAGTAATTAAAATTGGGGATCTTCAAGAAGCTGGAATTAGATGGGCATAGATGTCTCGGAGGGTTGTGGGGTTGGTGGTGATTAAAGAAATAGGGAGAGGTATGGAGGAATTTGAAAACAAAGATGAGAATTTGAAAATCATGTTGTTTAAATAGGAGCTTGTATAGGTCAGCGAGCATAAGGGTGAATAGGTGAATGATATTTTGAGTGAGTTGAGACACAGGCGGGTTTAGGATGAGCTTAAGTTTACAGGGGGTAGAAAGTGGGAAGCCAACCAGGAGTGTCGTAGAACAATTGGGTTTAGAGATAGCAATGGCATGGATGAGAAGCAGAGCTGAGGCAGCAGCTGAGATTGGTGTGTTCGTGATGTGGAAGTAGCTGTCTTGGTGATTGTAGTATGTTACAGAGATATGATATTTGTTCAGAATTTAAATATTTTTATCTAGCTTTTACAAGATCATCTGTACTTTGTAAGTGAATGAACGCTCATCTCAAGCATGACACCAAGGTAATGAACAGTCTGTTTCAGCCTTAGCTACTAGAGAGAGGGATGGAATTGGTGTGAAGGAGTGGAGTTTTTGTTGGGGTCTAAAAAATGACTTTATTCTTCCCAATAATATTAACAAGCTCAAAGACTTTGGAGAAGAAAGAGAGATTGGAGATAGAACAGTAGCTTGCAAGGACAATAGGGCCAAGGATTTTTTTTGAGGGGAAAGATGATGACAGATTTTGAAGCAGAAGGACAGAGAATCATAATCAATGTCAGCCAATGTGGGAGTCAGGAAGGGAAGTTGGGTGGTCTATGTTAAGTGCGAATCTGGTTGAGAGCAAGAGGTGGGTCTTTTGAACAAGATAAACTCAGAGAGGGCATGAGAGAAGGCAACAGAATTGGGGGTGCCTAAGAGGAAGTTTGGCTCATTGGCCTCTTGGAAGAAAGGGAACTGGGAGAGTTGATCAAAAAATTGATTATTTATATGTAGAAATATTACTTGACTTTTTTTGTATCATTCTGTCATAATAGAACTTTCAGTGACTTGGTATTTTTTGCATTGGTTTTCATAAAGAGTCATTATAGCTGATTAAAATTCTAATCTTCATTTTGTGGCACAAAAGGGATATGTCAGGCTTCCTGGGACTCGATGTGAGTTTTTCCTCGTTTCTCCTTACTTTTTGAAACTAGCTATATATTTTGAAATGGACAATCTGAGAATGAGCACATCAGATTTTAATTGCCATTTATTCTTGATTACTATTCAAAATATTTGTTCATATTGGAGTTAAACTAATATTTGATTGGCAATCTAGTCTTGGTTTTTCTTTAGTTGGAAATTAAGAATTCAGTGGATTACTTTTGGGACGTCAAATTATTTAGTCATTTTAACATTGGAGAGAACCAAACTGGTGAGACTTTTAAAGGCTTAAAGGAAAATATCCTTTTACCTGGGTCTAGAGCCTGAGACTCTTATTTTGCCAGCTGAAAATTGTGTTGCAAAGTCTCTAGAGAGCTTGGCCTCATAATTCCCCAGGCGCTTTTTTACTATTATGGCGCGTCTCATCGCCCAACTGCTGATTTTTTCCTTTCTCCCACCCTATATATTTGTTCATTTGTGTCTTTTACAATCCTGCAATGCCTGATGGCTGTCTTTTATGCTATTATAGTCCACATATGATAAGCCTGTACGGGTGGTTAGCAGAGAAAGTACTGAAGGCACTGTTAAATTAAACTCTGGATCAGTGGTTCTGATCAGCCAAAATGAGCCTTAGGCTGGGAAAAACTGGATGATAGACTATCATTAGTTTCACAATTCTGTGTTCTTGTCTAATCATTTTCCTGCTGTAAGGCATCTGTTGCCATTAGTAACCTCGTGCTTGATTTAGTAAATTTTGTATTTATCTAAATTATAATTATTACGTTCTGAGGGAATTTATATCAAATTTACATGATATTAGTCTGAGCTAATGTAATGGATTAGTATATTACACCTCAACAGTTAATTTACAGCTTAACGTTTCCTTATCTTGGTGGAAAACTTTGATTGCAGAAATAATTGAAGGACTTAATCTGGAGTTTATTATATTTGCAGAGAAAATTTGCCACTTCAGAAGTAACTGATACAGTGAATTCTCTTTAATACCATGGCTAAAGTGAAAATTGAAATTAAAGCAAAACACTGGGGATATTGGAAATCTAAAATATGAATAGGACATGCTAGAAATATCCAACAGCTCTGGCAGCATTTGTGGAGAAAGAAACAAGAGTTAAGTTTCAGATCAATGACCTCTCATTAGAACTGGTGATCTTCTAATGAACTGAAACATTAACTCTGTTTCTGTCTCCACAGATGCTGGCAGACTCGCTGAGCATTTCCATCATTTTTTGATTTTATTAAGATGAAAAATAGTCTCCATATGGTCTGTCCACAAAAAGTAGGACACATTCGATCCACCCAATTACCATCCCACCAGATGACTCTCAATTATCAGTAAAGTGATGGAACATGCCATTGATATTTCTACCAAGCAGCACTTGCTCACCAATAACCTGCTGACCACTGCGTGGTTTATGTTCCACCAGGACCATGACTTCAGACCTTATTGGTCCAAACATGGACAAAGGAGCTGAATTCCAGAGGTTTGGTAAAAATGACTGTCCTTGACACCAGGGCAGCGTTTGACTGGGTGTAGTATCAAGGCGCACTAGTATAATAGAAGGCAATAGGGATTGGGGAAGAACTGATATTTTAGCGAAATGGAAATTGGTTGTGGTTGTTGGAGGTCAGAGCAGTGTCCTGAAACCAAAAGAAAAAATACTGGCAAATCTCAGTAGGTCAGGCAGCATCTGTAAAGAGAGAAAAGAGCTGATGTTTCGAATCCTGATGACCCTTCATCAAAGCTGGGCCCTCCCATCATCCCACCAGTGTCCTGGGCCATCTTCAGCCACTTAAGCATTTACCTTTCCTCCATCAGAAGTGAGGACGTTTGTTGATTTTCAGATGGTATTCAATCCTATATGCAGCTTCTCATACTGAAACAGTCCCTGCCCGCGTTCAGCAAGACTTGGTCAACATTGAGGCTTGTGTTCATAAGTGTCAAATAACATTTGTGCCGCAAAACTACCAGGCAATCCACTTCTTCAGCAGTATTACAATCACCTCATCTCTTACGATATTTGGTGGATGGGAGGAGGTCACAATTGACCAAAATATAACTGAAACAGCCACATAAATATTATGGCTAAAAAGAGCAGGTCAGAAAATGGCCTTTTGACTTCCCAAATCTTTTTCATCAGCCTCGAGGCATAAATCAGGAGTGTGTTGGAATGCTCTGCACTTTCCTGAATTAGCGCAGCTCCACTAACACTCAAGAAGCTTGACACCATTCATGTTAAAGCATTCCACTTGATTGGCACCTCATCCAGCACCATAAACATTCAGTCCCTCCATGACTGACACAATTTGGATGGTGCGTACCTTCTACAAGATGCCTTGCAGTAACTCATTAAGGCTGCGTTGATAACATTTCCTAGGAAGGGGAAGTCAGCAGATTCATGGGAAGACTGCCACCTTCAAATTTCCTTCCAAGTCACACACTATCCTCATTTGGACATATATTTCCTTTCCATCATCATTCCTGAGTAAGAATCCTGGAACTCTTTCCTAACAGCACTATGAGTGTACCTTCACCACATGGGACTGCTGTGATTCAAGAAGACAGCACATGACCATTCCTTTAAGTGTAATTAGGGATGGTTAATAAATACTTCCTATGCCAACATCCTGTGAATTAACTATTTATTTTAAAAAGCGCAGAAGCAGATACATGGGTGGAAAAAGTACCGAGTATATTGAGTCCAGTGTAAAAATGATCCCATTTAATGAAAGGTCATGAAGTGTTAACTCTGTTTGCCTGCTGAGATGCTGCTGAGAATTTCCATTTTTATTTTAGATTCCCAGTATCTGCAGTAGTTTATTTTCTGGTTAGCTTTGTGCATGTCAAGCATTGTCATTTGGTTTATTTGGTCATTAAATTAATTCTATTAACTTCTAAGCATGTTTCTATTGTTACTATCATATTGGGCCTTTACTTATTTTCTAACAATTGGTGGTGATGATTTTTATTGTGATTACAATTGGCTGGTAAAACTGAATTGCTTGTTTGAGATCCACATATGGTACTACAAGTAAGGCAGTGACAATCCCAAACACACAACAGAACAATTGTAGTTGGACTTTTCTAACAAAATGAGGCAGTATGTTATTTACAAAATGGGATGATAGGTTAATGTGATGTCATCCAAAGGTATTTCTTGCTGAATGAAAGTAGAATTACAAAATAGACTCTCAGTGGGATTGATTCCACGTTTGACTGAAGTTGAGATGCAGTGTACTTGGCTAAGGCATATTAAATAGAACTTGGTGGCTGCTAAAGATGGTATAGTTGAGTGCAAACTACATACAGTATTTTTAAAAATTGATGAAGGAGGATTTATGCAACTTCCTTTACATTCCATCGAACGTCTTGGTTAATGGAAGTGCAACTTCAGTATGTATGTATGCGTGTCTTGAAATCGAGGGTATAGTGCTATAGGATCAAAGGGACAAATAAACAGTATTCAGTAAACAAGTGACATATTAAAATTCCTCCTTGATACTTTCCTTCTTCACAAGACTTTTCTATCACCTTCATCAGTCTCCACCTGCAGACATTTTTGAGTAACAAGGTGAATGTTTTCCTTACATTGTTATAATGCCTACACCATCAATAAACACAGCTGCATCATGTTATTGTATAATTATGAGAATTTAAAAAAATTTCCTGCAGTGGAGTTAATGGCAACTTAAGACAAAAATAGTTTAGGGTGAGAGGAAGAATTCTGTTTCCTTTAACCTGTCAAAAATGATTTTTCACTTGTCAAGAGCTGATACTATGTTCAGAAGTACAACATTTTTTCCTCCCTATTTCCATTTTTTCATTCAGTTTCTATGTTTGATTTTGGAGACAATGACGAAGAATGCAAATTGCATGGCTTAAATGACTATTGAATTTTAGATATGACTTGCACACACAACTACACAATGTCCAACTCCTTGTTTTTTTTAAATATTCTTCAAACTCTCTGGCTCCAAAACTGATCATGCCCCTGACTCTTGAATATGACTATCTTGGATACCCAGCAGAACAGTTATAGATTTTGTACTAATTTGTGTTGTCTGGCAAGAGTAATTGAGCTGTATAACTGCTGTGGGGTGAAGTATTATTAATTATAGGTCCGTTACCAGTGGTGAAAGTAATTTGAGGTGATGAATTATGAGTTTGACACAAGAGGAGCAGTTCCCTGGGATTAGGACAAGAAAATTGCAGAAACACATTAAAAGGAGTATGTAGATAATGGTAGACAATGGGAAAAAACATAGGCTAAATACAACCATAATTTAAAAAAATTCAATACCACAACAGTAAAAGGGCAGTCGAAGCTGAGGTGAAAACCATAAAATATGGCTGAAAACTGAGGATGAGTACGAAATAGTAAATATTCTAAATGACTAATTCCTCTAAGCAGTAGGAGTTCCTGTTAATTGCTGTGAATTAACGGATGGAAAGCAGAGTATGGGTGGGCATCAACAGGGCTTTTTCAAATTGGCTGGCAGTGAATAGTAGAGTGTCACAAGGATTGGTACTGGGGCCTCAACTGTTTACAGTTTGTATTCATGACATAGATGATGAGACAGAGAATAAAGTATCTAAGTTTGCTGATCATACCAAGCTAGATGCAAAGGTAAGCTGTGGCGAGAATACAGAGAGGCTGCAAAGAGATGTAGACTGGTTAAATGAGTGGGCAACAAGATGGCAAATGGCACATAACACTATCATAGAATCCCTACAGTGCAGAAAGAGACTATTCAGCCCATCGAGCCTGCACTGACAACAATCCCACCCAGGCCCTTTCCCCGTAACCTCGTGTATTTACCCTGTTAATCTCCCTGACACTAAGGGGCAATTGAGCATGGCCAAAGAATCTAACCTGCACAGCTTAAGCAAAAAAGCTCCTCATTGGATTCATTAAAAAACACCATCTTCTAACTGCCTTGAATAAGTTACGTTCAATTAGATGATAGGTGCATTCTCTGAAGCTGGGTCAGAAAATCTTGATGTGGAGATGCCGGCGTTGGACTGAGGTAAACACAGTAAGAAGCCTCACAACACCAGCTTAAAGTCCAACAGGTTTATTTGGTAGCAAAAGCCACAAGCTTTCGGAGCGCTGCTCCTTCGTCAGGTGAGTGGGATTTCAGTTCACAAACAGGGCATATAAAGACACAAACTCAATTTATAAAATATCGGTTGGAATGCGAGTCTTTACAGGTAATCAAGTCTTAAAGGTACAGACAACGTGAGTGGAGAGAGAGTTAAACACAGGTTAAAGAGATGTGTATTGTCTCCAGCTGGGACAGTTAGTGAGATTTTGCAAGCCCAGGCAAGTCGTGGGGGTTACAGATAGTGTGACATGAACCCAAGATCCCGGTTGAGGCCGTCCTCATGTGTGCTGATGGGGTCACGGGCATTCGGCCTCTGATCTTCGGGTAAGCATTCTCCAAGGCGGCCTTCACGACACACGACAGTGCAGAGTCGCTGAGCAGAGACTGATAGCCAAGTTCCGCACACATGAGGACAGCCTCAACCAGGATCTTGGGTTCATGTCACACTATCTGTAACCCTCACGACTTGTCTGGGCTTGCAAAGGCTCACTAACTGTCCCAGCTGGAGACAATACACATCTCTTTAACATGTGCTTAACTCTCTCTCCACTCACGTTGTCTGTACCTTTAAGACTTGATTACCTGTAAAGACTCGCATTCCAACCATTATTTTGTAAATTGAGTTTGTGTCTTTATATGCCCTGTTTGTGAACTGAAGTCCCATTCACCTGACGAAGGAGCAGCAAGCGCTCCAAAAGCTAGTGGCTTTTGCTACCAAATAAACCTGTTGGACTTTAACCTGGTGTTGTGAGGCTTCTTATTCAGAAAATCTGGTCCATGGGTAAGAATTGGATGACAACTGCCAGCCTTGTGTTGGATATGTATCTATTTTGATAATGTGATGAGGTTAATTGAAACCCTGAAATATAAACAGGCAGACTTTGAACTATCAGTTGGAAGCTGGTTTGGTTATAGGTGGGGAGTTAAACCCCTGTACTGAGGTCAGGTCGGGGTTTCAACATCACCTACCCTCTTCTGGGTTTCACTGGAGCAGAATTGAAAGCAAGCTGGGAACCCCCTCGGATCTGTTAGGTAAATAATTGCTGTTGCCGCTTATAGCTACTCCTGCTGTTATGGTATGCCACTCATCTGTTTCGCATCATTCTCTCACATCCACTGGAACTCGTCTGCAACCACACTGACATCCGTCATCCAGCTAAGCCTAGGTCGACCTCTCTTTCTGCTGCCCTCCACTTTTCCCTCCAGAAGAGATCATCATAGAATGATGATCTCCAGGTCTTTCCTCTTTCCAGTTGTGTTGCAAGGAGAGAGAGGAGAGGTGTGTATGTATTCATAGTGCCTTGTGTGGAGAGGAGAGTGCCACCTTTCTGGAGAGTGATTGTGAGGCACGGGTGCGAGAAAGCAACAGGGCGAGTGTAAGTGTTGATTGCTCAGATGGGGATGTGAATTGCCTACATGGAGATGAATGAATGCAGCTGCAAGGTTTAAAGTTTAAGTATGTTGTCCTGAGAGGTGCTGTGCAGGAGAATGGTGGGAAAGTCAGGGTGTGGGTTTGGCAGCTGAAAGTCTTTTGCCACACACCGAAATTTATGGATCCTTCTGGTGCAGTCTTCAGGTTGTGAGGTTGTCTGCTTGCTCGGGTCCTTGGAAGCATTCGCCTCATTTCACCCCCTCACTGCAGCCTGGCTCATAGTGGATCTTCCAGATAAGAGTGAGATACCCAGGGAGCAGCCTGGATCCCCTCTCCCTTCCTGTAGTTGTTGCAACTTTAAAAATCAAAGAGCACGTGAGTCCTTGTAACCTATGTCTTAGTCTTTTCAATTTAAAATCCTCCTTTTGACAGAGTAGGATGTTATCTCATTGCCCTCCTTAGTTGATCGGGCAGCCCAAGGTAGAATGCCAATGCTGTGGCTCAGTGAATCCATTTCTTTTTGACTTGATTTATTATTGTCACATGTATTAGTATACAGTGAAAAGTATTGTTTCTTGTGCGCCATACAGCCAAAGCATACCGTACATAGTGAAAGAAAGGAGAGGGTGCAGTATGTAGTGTTACAGTCATAGCTGAGGTGTAGAGAAAGATCAACTTAATCTAAGATAAATCCATTCAGAAGTCTGATGTCAGCAGAGAAGAAACTGTTCTTGAGTTGGTTTGTATCTTTTTCCTGCCAGAAGTGGCTCATTTTCTGTTTTTTCCAATGCCTCAAGTTCTTGGTCAGACATTCTTGACCTTCTATGGATCTCTAAATTTTGCCTGTGGAGATCAGAAAGTTGCTGATCCTGAATAAGTGCCTCTTTGTTGGGAAATGTCTGGGGTGTGTGGGGTCCTTGATTATGCTGGCTGCTTTTCCGAGGCAATGGGAAGTGCAGACAAAGTCAATGGATGAGAGGCTGGATTGAGTGATGGTCTGGGCTTCGTTCATGACCCTTTGTAGTTTCTTGCAGTCTTGGACCGAGCAGGAGCTGTGATAAGGCAGAAAGAATGCTTTCTATGGTGCATTTGTAAAAGTTGGTGAGAGTCATAACAAACATGTTAAATTTCCTTCGCCTCCTGAGAAAGTAGAGCATTGGTGGGCTTTCTTAACTATAGCATCGGCTTGGAGGGACAAGGACAGGTTGTTGGTGAGCTGGACACCTAGAAACTTGAAGTTCTCGAGCTTTTCCTCTTCATCCCCGTTGATGTAGACAGAGGCATGTCCTCCACTACGTTTCCTGAAGTTGATGACTATCTCCTTCATTTTACTGACATTGAGGGAGAGATTATTGTTGTCGCACCAGATTCTCTATCTCTTTCCTGTACTCCATCTCATCATTGTTTGAGATCCGACCCACTACGTTGGTGACATCAGTAAACTTTAAAATCGAGTTGAAAGGGAATTTGGCTACACAGCCACAGGTGTATAAGGAGTATAGTAAGGGGCTGAGAACACAGCCTTGTGGGGCACCGGTGTTGAGGATAATTGTAAAGGAGGTGTTGTTGCCTATCCTTATTAATTGCTGCCTGTGGGTTAGGAAGTCTAGGATCCAGTCACAGCGGACAATTCGTATCCTGACTTGCACACGGTCCCACCATGCGACAGGGATTAAGTTGATAAAATTCCACCCAATGTTTCAAATCTATGGCTAGAACTTCAGAATTTTCAGTTAAAGCCCCCTTTCATTTTGATAAGGCCTTCTCTTACATGGCAAGAAGACTGAAATCCACTTTTCCCCCAAATTTAGTTGGCCACTCAAAGTTACTGAACAGTAAATTTTAAAATATTGATTTGCAAGGTCTGTTGGTCTTTAAACTCAAATTACTGCTACATTATAGATCATTACTGTTACATTATGGATCATATATAACGATGGTGTGACTTGACCATCATTTTCCAATGATGCACCTCAGACTGGCCACTCATATAGGGCCATCAGTAAGCCCAACAGTGTGAGAGTTTGGCTGTCTTCACTTTGTTTCATATAAATAGAAAATCTTAACACATAGAACAAAGAAAAGTACAGCACAGGAACAGGCCCTGTGGCCCTCCAAGCCTGAGCCGATCATGATGCCTGCCTAAACTAAAACGGTATGCACTTAGAGTCCATATCCTTCCATTCCCATCCTATTCATATATTCGTCTAGTTGCCCCTTAAATGCCACTATCATACCTGCTCCCACCACCTCCCCAGGCAGCGCGTTCCAGACGTTCACCATCCTCTGTGTAAAAAAAAAACTTGCCTCACACATCTCCTCTAAACTTTTCCCCATGCACCTTAAACCTATGTCCCCTAGTACCTGACTTTTCTACCCTAGGAAAGAGCATCTGACTATCCACTCTGTCCATGCCACTCATAATCTTGTAGACATTTATCAGGTCACCCCTCAACCTCTGTCATTCCAGTGAGAACAAACCAAGTTTATCCAATCTCTCCTCATAGCTAATACCCTACAGACCAGGCAACATCCTGGTAAACCTCTTCTGTACCCTCTCCAAAGCATCTACATCCTTCTGGTAGTGTGGCAACCAGAATTGTACACAATATTCTAAATGAGGCCCAACTAAGATTCCGTACAGCTGCATCATGACCTGCCAATTTTTATACTCAATGCCCTGACTGATGAAGGCAAGCATGCCGTATGCTTTCTTGACTACCTTATCCATCTGTGTTGCCACTTTCAATGATTGGTGGACATGTTCGCCCAGATCGCTGTGCCTGTCAATACCCCTAAGGGTTCTGCCATTTACTGTATAATTCCTAGATGTATTGGACTTTCCAAAATGCATTATCTCACACTTGTCCGGATTAAACTCCATCTGCCATTTCTCTGCCCAAGTCGCCAACTGGTCTGTATCTTGTTGTATCCTCTGACAATCCTCTTCACTATCCGCAACTCCACCAATTTTTGTGTTGTCTGCAAACTTACTAATCAGACCAGCTACATTTTCCTCCAAATCATTTATATATACTACAAACAACAAAGGTCCCAGAACTGATCCCTGTGGAACACCACTAGTTGTTTTGTTTCTTAAAGACTGGATTAGTTGTAAGTATTCGCATTCCAACCATTATTCATGTAAATTGAGTCTGTGTCTTATAAGTTCTGTTTGTGAACAGAATTCCCACTCACCTGAAGAAGGGGCTCAGAGCCTCGAAAGCTTGTGTGGCTTTTGCTACCAAATAAACCTGTTGGACTTTAACCTGGTGTTGTTAAACTTCTTACTGTGTTTACCCCAGTCCAACGCCGGCATCTCCACATCATGAACACCACTAGTCGCAGCCTTCCATTCAGAATGGTGAATGCCCAGCCTTAAACTCAAAAAATGGGGAATATTAGAGTGGCTCATTTTACCTATTTCAAAAAGTGCTAAGCTCTGAGCTTCACATCCATAAGTTAGCATTGCAGCCATTTGTAGTATTTTGCCATTTTTAGTATCGGAGCTATTCCTCTGTCCCATAACTCTATTTTTTGTCATTCCCAAGTTTCTCTAAAATTCCAAACTGTAGGGCCAAAATGATGTCAGCTTCTCCAACATTGAGTACTTTAGCATTAGGCCACTGATTTGATTTGTTTCATTCAAGATTTTCCACAGCTTGGGAACCAAATCTGCTGCAGATCTTTGAGAGTCTTATCTTTTAGCAACCTTCCTATTGTGTGAGATAGACACAGGGAAAAGGTTTACAGTGTACAGGGTTGCTAAGTTCTCCAGAAGGCTCTTCGAGAAGCTTACCAATAAACCCTGCAATACCAAGTAGAAAAAATGTACTGTGGTGCTCAAATTATTTTCTCACATGGTATTTATGCTTCATCAACTTGAGATAAGATGTCACAAAGCTTTTGGGTTATAATACAGCTATAACAGCCTTTCATGTTCCCATGAAAAAATCTTCACAAAAAGAAATATGGAAGTTGAATCTTCTTTGAATACTGTTTGATTTACCTTATGCAAATCAAACTGCTTTGCTTCTGTGATTTTAAATTTCTTGTAGAATATCACTATTTTTAGGTTTTGTTTTGGGCAGGATGAACTTCAGTTCACAGTTGTGCACCCACCACATCTTGTCTGATGTGAAAACAGGGCTATTCTAAAGCTTAGTACTACATTTCTCCCCAAGGTTGTCTGATACTTTGCAAAAAAAATTGCAGTTTCTTTGTTCACCTCTTCATATGTCACAGATTGAATGGCGCTTTCAGTACATGGGTGCTAAATGCACTCTTTGTTGCACTGTAGACAGAACAAAGCCTTTTCGCAAGTCTAGACAGCTGTTTGTCTCATCCTTGAACTTTGGTAAACCTATTTCAAACAGTGAATTGCAGACTGGTTAGTGGAGTGCATTTTGCATTGTTTTATTAATTTGGCATGGAGACAACATTCTGGGAATATCAGAGGTCATTCTGTTAGAGCAGTGACTGCATCTTTAGCAATATCAAGGGTGTAACATTAGATGACACCTACAAAGCTGCTGCTTGTTGTAACCTCAAACTTGTATCAAAGTACTGCATGGATTTATCTGAAAAACGGATTTTAAAATTCTCAGTGCAGGGTTCAGTCCTGTGGAAAACCTGCATCCTTTTTGTCTCAAGTGTGCTATGGAGCTATAATCCATGTGAGAGAAAAGCTACTTTTTATAGGCTTCCTTAGTATTTTACCTGAAGAATGTCTTCATCTGCGTACCCAGAAATAAAGCAACTTTCTAATTGAAGTAATTTGAAGACTTATAAATTATATATGTTTTTTTAAAAATTCTGAACAAAACTGAATGGAAAATGATTTTAAAGCATGTATTTTTTTAATGTCGTACAAGACATTAGCTACACAAGATGCCAAAGAACAGGAGAAGGCCATTTAGACTTAGTCAGACATTCAGACCTCAGTTGGTTTCATATCCCTTAATACTGTAACCCAATGAAAATCTTATCAACCTCAATGCTGAGTTTTTCAATTGACCTAGCTTCAAGAGCTTTTTTGGGGAAGAGAGCTTCAAGTTAACACTACTCCATATGTGAATTGCTTCCTGACATCGCTTCTCAATGGCCGAGCTCTAATTTTAAGATTATGCTCTCTTATTCTGGACTTCACAACTTTATTTTTATCGACTTAAGCACTGTAATTAGATAATCACTTGCTTTTCAAAACTCAAGAAAATACAGACCTATTTCATATTTGGCTTGATAATTCAACCCTTTTAGCCCCTGTGTCTTCCTGGTGAATCTGTCCTGTCCCACCTTCCAAAGCTATTATATCTGTCTTAAGTGCAATGCGCAGAAGTGAGCCAGAATTTCCTTTCCCCCCTCCTTTCAGTTGTTTAAAACATTTTGAACCTTTCCAGTTCTGATGAAAGGCCACAAACCTGAAATATTTACTCTTCTTCTCTACAATTGCTCCCACATCCAGCATGTTCTGATTTTGTTTCAGATTTCCAACTTCCCCAGTATTTTTATTATTTCAGACTTTCAGCAGCCGTAGACATTTGCTTTAGTTCTTTTGGGCTTCCATATAACTTCTATTGTAGCTTACCTTTGTAACTTCAAGGTTAGGATTTGTTAACCAGAGCTGCATATAATGCACTAAGTAAGATCTGACCAGTGTCTTACACAGTGACACAGTTCTAGCTGTTCTTGTTCGCATTTCCCCCTCCCCCTGGCATTGGATTGCAGTTTCATAAATTATCCTCAGTAATTCCTTTCTTCAATCAAACTGTACCTGTTAAGTGTCTCCATTGGTTTCTTGTTCCTATATTTATTTTCCCAGTAATACAAGGTATAAATATACTCCTTGGTAGTGAATACCAGACCCACGGTGTCCTGTGTACTACCCCTTTGTATCTTCTGGCTCCTTGGTTCATACCTTTATTTAGGACAGGAGATTGTATTTAATACTCAATTCTGATATTCGTTCAATTTGTTTCTGTGTTCCATTTCCTTTGGTATTCATTGCCTGTGCTCGTTTGAAATAATTTATATGCTGTTGAGTTGTTTACCAAGCCAGGTTCATGGATGCTGATATTGGACATATAGGTCTCAATGTTAATTCTCATACCCCTTCCAACTGGTGGTTAGTGGGGGTAAATCAGAGCTTTGTACACAGTCACAGCTTTTGAAACATGTGAGTGTCCTCCCTTGGAGAGTGAGGGCACTTTACCAATATAGTAAATTGGGAGCCTGACTTGAGTGCTGCCTGAGTTTTTCAGGGTTCTGGGAACCTAGCAGTGAAAGGGAGGTAGGATATGTCAGTTCAAGAAGCTAAGTGCAGCATTCTTTCACGTCACTGCCTATGGGCCAAAAGAAGTAGAAGTGCTCTCTCTGGTGCCTCAAAGATACCTTTAGTTTACTTCTGCCCATTTCTCTCTCTCCTGCTTTGATTGTAGAATGTTCCTCACATCTCACCCCTGAACCACAGAAGTCATATTTGCAAGCAACTTCCTCCATGACCACACCCTTCCCCAGCCCCCCTTTAGCTTCTCTCCCTCCCACAATTGTATCCAACTTCCTCCAAACTCCTGATCCCACAGCCCCAATCTTTAACTTTTTCTTCCTACTGATTATCAGGGACTGTTCACATGGTCCCCATCTGTGGTTTTGTGTCACTGGTTTTCCTGCCTGCAGCCAGACTGCCTGTCAATTTGGCTGTTTACCAAGTGGCAAACCAAATAAAAAAAATATAATAGAGGTTCTGCAATTAAATTTGACAGGATTTCTGCGTCCCCAGTGTCCATGCTGGTTATAGGATCCCTCTTTGCAAGTATTGGATCATTTATCAGTTGGCATCACGCTTAAAAGTTGTAGACTCCTGCTGAGGTACTTGTTTACCAGAATTTCATTCTGTGGCTCACCCTGAGGAGTAAGCTCATATTTAGTGGCATTCAACATTTATGCTGCATTTGTATTGATGTGTTGCTTGTTAAATGAAAAAAAAAGTGACAATTTTAATTGAAAAGATATTGTTTAGACGATTAATGTCAACCTAAGTTTTCCTGGTCATTTTGTCAATTAGATATCTGTAATACAAGTTTAAAGGCCATTGGAAAGTTGAATATTAGAGTGTTTAAAATAGTGTGCCAAGAATGAAGGATTTGAGAATGAACTAAAATACATAAAATCATTCAATTCAAGTAATTTGCTCGTAAATTGCAGTTTTCCGAAATGTTGCGTGGGGATAGATATTAAAAATATATATTTGGAATTTCTTTAAACTTGTGTAATCATTGAACTATGTTGGGTACTTAACAAAAGCTTGCTGTAAAAAATTTCTTGGAACTTGGTGTCTCATTGCACTGTCTATTCGTGACAAGCCAGATGCATTCGCACACTTCAGTACAGTCATTGCTATTGGCAGTCTCTGATCGAAAGCCTGCAGGCTGATGTAAAGTGCAGCCTGTTGTGAACTGCTGAATGGGACTTTGACAGGAATTAAACAGACAGAATTAACTGGGGAGAAATAGGATTTCAGGACTGCTATATTTTCTGTCTGAATCCTTTTTTTAAAGATTAATATTAATAACCAACCTGTTTATGCAAGGTTCATCTGTCTATGCCATGTAGCAGTATGAAACACTTTCTACTTCTTTTTGTCTTGTACTGCAGGTCATTGAGCACTTCTGCATGGCGACTAGCAAAGACTCAAACTCAAGACACGCAACTCATCACAGTTGATGAGAAATGGGTAAGGGTTTTAAATTGCTACCATTTTGGTGCCTGGAGGCTATGTCTGTTTAAAAGCTGTATGCTGTATACTTCGAGGAAAGGTACAAAAAGAATTACTGTCAAACTTTTAAGGTCAGTTCTCAGAGCAGCTGGGATTTCAATATTGAGGCAAAAATCAACATTTAAAATCTTACTGAAAGCAATCAACAAACTCTCCTCATTCATCTACAAAATCAATTTGAGGGTGTTGCATAGGTTATACATCAAGTTTAATGAAAACCTTTTGTGATTTCATTGTTAGACATTTGGCAGCTCTGGATATCCAGGACCAGATTTAATTATTTGCCGTTCATACACTGATGCTAGAATTAATATTAAAAATAGTAATAAAGACACCAAATCATCAAAGTATCTTTATTGCTAAAACCACTCAAAGTCAGATGTGCGAAACATTTATCTGTACTCACCCTTTTGACCCCTTTTCTCCTTTAACCCTATTTTCATTGTTTTCTACATAGAATGTGAGCTGTGGCTCAGTTGGTGGCATTCTCACCTCTGGCTCCGAGTTCAAGCCCCACTCCAGGGCTTGAGTACAAAAATCAAAGCTGAAACTCAACTGCACTACTGAGGGAGTGCTGCACTATTGCATTCCAACCATTATCTTGTAATTGAGTCTCTGTCTATATATGCTGTGTTTGTGAACCCACTTACCTGATGAAGGAGCAGCGCTCCGAAAGTTCGTGATACCAAATAAACCTGTTGGACTTGAACCTGGTGTTGTAAATCTAGGTGGGAGTGCAGTAAGGTTGCAAGGGATTTGGACAGGCTAAGTGAGTGGGCTAGGACATGGAATATAATGTGGAAAAATGTGAAGTTATCCACTAGGGTAGGAAGGACAGAATTTGTAAATGGTGAGAGATTGGGAAGTGTTGTGTTTAAAGGGACCTGAGTGTCTTTGTTCAAAAGTCACTGAAAGCGAACATACAGGTGCAGCAATCAATTATGAAGAGAAATAGTATGTTGACCTTGATGTAATTAGATACAGCCTTGGTGAGATCACACTTGGAGTGTGCCGTACACTGAGGACTTTTGATCCTCTATCTAAGGAAGGATATAGTTGCCACAGAGGGAGTGCCACAGGCTTTCACCAGACTGATGATCCCTGAAATAATGGGATTGTCCCATGAGGACATATTGAGGAAACTGGGACTATATTCTCTGGAGCTTCGAAGAATGAAAAGTGATCTCATATTGAAGCATACAAAATTCCTACAGGGCTTGCCATGGTAGAAGAAGAAAGGATGTTTATAGAACCAGGGGGGCACAGTCTTAGAATAAGAGGTTTAGGATTTTTTTTCTTATCATAGAATAGAATCATAGAGTGCACAAGAGGCCCTTCGTGTCCCACACTGATACATTAGAAACACCTGAACTCCCACCTAATCTCATCTGCCAGCACTTGGCCCATAGTCCTGAATGTTATGATGTGCCAAGTGCTCAGCCAGATACTTTTTAAAGGATGTGAGGCAACCCACCTCCACCACCCTCCCAGGCAGCATATTCCAGCCCGTCACCATCCTCTGGGTAAAAAGTTTTTCCTCGCATCCCCCCCAAACCTCCTGCCCCTCACCTTGAACCTTTGTCCCCTCGTGACTGACCCTTCAACTAAGGGGAACAGCTGCTCCTCATCCACTCAGTCCATGTCTCTCATAATTTTGTACACTGTGATCAGGTTGCCCCTCAATCTTCGCTGCTACAACAAAAACAACCCAAACCTATCCATAAGACCATAAGACATAGGAGCGGAAGTAAGGCCATTCGGCCCATCGAGTCCACTCCACCATTCAATCATGGTTGATTTCAACTCCATTTACCCGCTCTCTCCCCATAGCCCTTAATTCCTCGAGAAATCAAGAATTTATCAATTTCTGTCTTGAAGACGCTCAACGTCTCGGCCTCCACAGCCCTCTGTGGCAATGAATTCCACAGACCCACCACTCTCTGGCTGAAGAAATTTCTCCTCATCTCTGTTCTAAAGTGACTCCCTTTTATTCTAAGGCTGTGCCCCCGCGTCCTAGTCTCCCCTGTTAATGGAAACAACTTCCCTACGTCCATCCTATCTAAGCCGTTCATTATCTTGTAAGTTTCTATCAGATCTCCCCTCAACCTCCTAAACTCCAATGAATATAATCCCACGATCCTCAGATGTTCATCGTATGTCAGGCCTACCATTCCTGGGATCATCCGTGTGAATCTCCGCTGGACCCGCTCCAGTGCCAGTATGTCCTTCCTGAGGTGTGGGGCCCAAAATTGCTCACAGTACTCCAAATGGGGCCTAACCAGTGCTTTATAAAGCCTCAGAAGTACATCCCTGCTTTTGTATTCCAAGCCTCTTGAGATAAATGACAACATTACATTTGCTTTCTTAATTACGGACTCAACCTGCAAGTTTACCTTTAGAGAATCCTGGACTAGGACTCCCAAGTCCCTTTGCACTTTAGCATTATGAATTTTGTCACCGTTTAGAAAATAGTCCATGCCTCTATTCTTTTTTCCAAAGTGTACGACCTCGCACTTGCCCACGTTGAATTTCATCAGCCACTTCTTGGACCACTCTCCTAAACTGTCTAAATCTTTCTGCAGCCTCCCCACCTCCTCAATACTACCTGCCCCTCCACCTATCTTTGTATCATCGGCAAACTTGGCCAGAATGCTCCCAGTCCCGTCATCTAGATCGTTAATATATAAAGAGAACAGCTGTGGCCCCAACACTGAACCCTGCGGGACACCACTTGTCACCGGTTGCCATTCTGAGAAAGAACCTTTTATCCCAACTCTCTGCCTTCTGTCTGACAGCCAATCGTCAATCCATGTTAGTACCTTGCCTCGAATACCATGGGCCCTTATTTTACTCAGCAGTCTCCCGTGAGGCACCTTGTCAAAGGCCTTTTGGAAGTCAAGATAGATAACATCCATTGGCTCTCCTTGGTCTAACCTATTTGTTATCTCTTCAAAGAACTCTAACAGGTTTGTCAGGCACGACCTCCCCTTACTAAATCCATGCTGACTTGTCTTAATCCGACCCTGCACTTCCAAGAATTTAGAAATCTCATCCTTAACGATGGATCCTAGAATTTTGCCAACAACTGAGGTTAGGCTAATTGGCCTATAATTTTCCATCTTTTTTCTTGTTCCCTTCTTGAACAGTGGGGTTACAACAGCGATTTTCCAATCCTCTGGGACTTTCCCTGACTCCAGTGACTTTTGAAAGATCATAACTAACGCCTCCACTATTTCTTCAGCTATCTCCTTTAGAACTCTAGGATGTAGCCCATCTGGGCCCGGAGATTTATCAATTTTCAGACCTTTTAGTTTCTCTAGCACTTTCTCCTTTGTGATGGCAACCATATTCAACTCTGCCCCCTGACTTTCCTGAATTGTTGGGATATTACTCATGTCTTCTACTGTGAAGACTGACGCAAAGTACTTATTAAGTTCCTCAGCTATTTCCTTGTCTCCCATCACTAGATTACCAGCGTCATTTTGGAGCGGCCCAATGTCTACTTTTGCCTCCCGTTTGTTTTTAATGTATTTAAAGAAACTTTTACTATCATTCCTAATGTTACTGGCTAGCCTACCTTCATATTTGATCCTCTCCTTCCTTATTTCTCTCTTTGTTATCCTCTGTTTGTTTTTATAGCCTTCCCAATCTTCTGACTTCCCACTACTCTTTGCCACATTATAGGCTCTCTCTTTTGCCTTGATGCATTCCCTGACTTCCTTTGTCAGCCATGGCTGCCTAATCCCCCCTCTGATAACCTTTCTTTTGTTTGGGATGAACCTCTGCACTGTGTCCTCAATTACTCCCAGAAACTCCTGCCATTGCTGTTCTACTGTCTTTCCCATTAGGCTCTGCTTCCAGTCGATTTTTGTCAGTTCCTCCCTCATGCGCCTGTAATTACCTTTATTTAACTGTAGAACCTTCACATCTGATTCTGCCTTCCTTCTTTCAAATTGCAGACTGAATTCTACCATATTATGATCACTGCTTCCTAAGTGTTCCCTTACTTTAAGATCTTTTATCACGTCTGGCTCATTACATAACACTAAGTCCAGAATAGCCTGTTCCCTCGTGGGCTCCATCACAAGCTGTTCCAAAAAGCCATCCTGTAAACATTCAATGAATTCCCTTTCTTTGGGTCCACTGGCAACATTATTTACCCAGTCCACCTGCATATTGAAATCCCCCATGATCACTGTGACCTTGCCTTTCTGACATGCCCTTTCTATTTCGTGGTGCATTTTGTGCCAACCTCTCTTCATAACTTAAATGTTCCATGCCAGTCAGCATCCTGGTAAATTTCCTCTGCATCCCCTCCAGTGCAATCACAGCCTTCCGATAATGTGGTGACCAGAACTGCACACAGTACTCTAGCTGTGGCCTTACCAAAGTTCTATACAACTCCAACATGACTTCCTGCTTTTGTAATTTATGCCTCGATTGATAAAGGTAAGTGTCCCATATGCCTTTTTCACCACCCAACTAACATGCCCTTCCGTTTTCAGAGATCTATGGGCAAACATGCCAAGGTCCCTTTGTTCCACAGAACTTCCGAGTGCCCTACCATTCATTGAATACTTTCTTGTCAAATCACTCCTTCCAAAGTCCATCACTTCACACCTTTCAAGGTTAAATTCCATCTGCCAGTTATCTGTCCATTTGACCATTCTGTCTATATCTTCTGGTAGCCCAAGACGCTCCGCCTCACTGTTGACCACCCATCCAATCTTTGTGTCTTCTGCAAACTTACTAATCCTACCCCTCACATAGTCATCATTGTCATTTATATAAATTGCGAATAATAGGGGGCCTAACACAGATCCCTGTGGTGTGCCGCTGGACACTGGCTTCCAGTCACTGAAGCATCCTTCTGTCAACATCCTCTGTCTCCTACAACTGAGCCAATTTTGAATCCACTTTATCAAATTACTCTGTATCCCATGTGAATTTATTTTCTTTACAAGTCTCCCATGTGGGACCTTGTCAAAGGTTTTGCTGAAATCCATATAAACTACTTAGACTGCACTACCCTCGTCTACAAACCTGGTCATCTGCTCAAAAAATTCAATCAAATTTGTTAGGCATGACCTCCCTCTAACGAAGCCAACTTGACTATCCCTGATCAAGCTTTGCCTCTCCAAGTGGAGATAGATGCTGTCCTTCAGAAATTTCTCTAATAGTTTCCCTACTACTGACGTGAGACTCACTGGTCTGTAGTTCTCTGGTTTTTCTCTACAACCCTTCTTAAATAGCAGAACCATATAACCAAATAGCTGTTTTCCAGTCATCTGGCACCTCCCCCCGTGGCCAGAGAAGAATTGAAAATTTGGGTCAGAGTCCTTACAATTTCCTCCCTTGCCTCCCACAGCAGCCTAGGGCACAATTCATTCGGACCTGGAGATTTGCTCCTCAATATCCCTCTGACTATCTTGGGGTCTATAATAATAACTTAATAATGTGGCTGCCTGCCCTTTTTTATTCTTAAGCCCTACCCACAAAATTTGATGCCACCTCCAATATATCATCACTCCTTACTGCAGTAACTGACTCCTTAACTAATAATGCAATGCCTCCTCCTCTTTTACCTTCTCCCCTGTCTCATCTGAAGATTCTATATCCTGGAATGCTGAGTTGCCAATTCTGTCCTGCCTTCAACCATATCTCTGTGATGGCTACTATATCACACTCCCACATGTTAATCATTGCCCTTAACTCATCCATTTTACTTGCAATACTCTTGGCGTTAAAAAAGAGGCCATCCAGCCTGGCCTTACTTCCTTGAAATTTAATACAGCTGCACTCCCTCTGACTTGTTTGTTTTGCTGTATGATTCCATGCCCTTTTTCTGCTAACAGTCTGTGTCCCTTCCCCAGCCAAATTAGTTTAAACACCTCCCAACAGCACTAGCACAACGTCCCGCAAGGATGTTAGTCCCATTCTGGTTCAGATGTAGACCATCCCATTTGTACAGGTCCCACCTTCCCCAGAAATGGTTGAGTGATACAGGAATCTAAAACCCTCCCTCCTGCACCATCTCTTAATCCACGCATTCATCTGCACTATCCTCCTATTTCTGTGCTCACTAGCACATGGCATTGGGAGTAATCCTGAGATTACAAACCAAGAGGTCTTGCTTTTTAGTCTACTGCCTAATTCCCTGAATTCTTGATGCAAGACCGCATCCCTCTTTCTATCTATGTCATTGGTACCAACATGTACCATGACCTCTGCCTTATCACTCTACCCCTTCAGAATGTCCTGCAGCCGTTCAGTGACATCCCGGACCCTAGCACTAGGGAGGCAACATGCCATCCTGGAGTCATGTTGATGACCACAGTAGCGCCTATCTGTATCCCTCACTATTGAATCCCCTATTACTACTGCCCTGCCTCTCTTCTCTCCCCCCCTCCCTCTCCCCTGTACGGACAGGCTGCTTGTGGTGTCAGAAGCTTGGGTCTGTCTGCACTCCCTGGAGGAACTCCCTCATCAGCCTCCAAAATGGAATACCAATTTCTGGATAAGACCCAAGGGGACTCCTGAACTACCTGCCTACATCTCTTGGGCTGCCTGGTGGTCACCCATTCCCTTCCTTCCTCAAGTCCCTTCAGCTGCAGTGTGACCTCCTCCCTAAATGTGCTATCCACAATGCTCTCAGACTCGTGAATGCTCCACAGTGTATCCAGCCACTGTTCCAGCGCCAAAACTCGAGCTTCCAGGAGCGCAGCTGGACACACTTCCTGCACACATGCTGGCCCCGGGCACTGGAAATGTGCCCGGCCTCCCACATGGAGCAAGAAGGGCAAACCACAGCTTCAAGCTCTCCTGACATGAGTAAACCGTTTAAGTTTAAAAACTTTATAATTTTTTATAAAAAAAGAAAAAAAGCAAATAGTTCCCTACCCTTGCCTAAACAATGAGTTTCAATTTAATATGGTTTGGAAATACCCACCAGGACTTACTCACTACTCAGCTGTGTTCATTGGTCTCACATCACTTAATGACCTGTAATGTCTGTGCCCTTTTTTTTCACTCACCTGATGGAGCAGTGCTTCGAAAGCTAATGGCTTTTGCTACCAAATAAACCTGTTGGACTTTAACGTGGTATTGTGAGACTTCTTACCCATTTTTCTGGTCAGTGGAGGAGAGAGGGAGGGAAACACTAATGTAGAGTTTCGGGCTTATCCGCTCCTTGACACCAGTTCTTCCCCTTCTCACTTTTTAGTAGATGTGATTGTGCTGACTTCTCCCAGAATGCTCCTTAGTGAAGTCTCTCTGCCGCCTCTTTGTTATTCTTTGATGGGATGTTATTGTTGCTGACAAAGCTAGCATTTGCTGTCCGTTCCTAATTCGTCTACACCAGAGGTTTGTGGAGGCTCAGTCATTGAGCATGTTCAAGACAGAAACCAATGGATTTCTAGGTATTAAAGATATCAAGGGATATGGGGATGATGCAGGAAAATGGTGTTGAGGTAGAAGATCAGCCATGATCTAATTGAATGATGGAGCAGGCTTGAGGGGCTGGGTGGCATTCCTATGTTCATATTTTGAAGAAGAGAAGGGGAATTAGTACCAATGACATGGCGAATGTTTATCCCTCAATCAACATCACAGAATCCAAAAATCTGGTTATTATCACATTGACATTTGTGGGAGTTTGTTATCCACATATTCTAAAGGCTTTCAAAAGTGCATTAACCAGGGTTCAGGGTAAGCACATTCCTTTTAAACTGAAGGGCAAGGCTAGTAGAAGTAGGGAGCCCTGGATGACTCAGGATATTGAGGCCTTGGTCAAAAAGAAGAAGGAGGCATATGACATGCATAGGCAGCTGGGATCAAGTGGATCCCTTGAAGACTACAGAGGTTGTTTGAGTAGAGTTAATAGAGAAATCAGGAGGGCAAAAAGGGGACTAGACAAAAGAGAATCCAAAGAGCTTCTACAAATACATAAAGGGCAAAAGAGTAACAAGGGAGAGAGTAGGGCCTCTTCAGGATCAACAAAATCATCTATGTGCGGATCCACAAGAGATGGTGAAATCCTAAATGAATATTTCTCACCAGTATTTACTGTTGAGAAAGGCATGAATGTTAAGGAACTTGGGGAAATAAACAGTGATGTCTTGAGGAGAGTACATGTAACAGAGAAGGAGGTGCTGGAAGTCTTAAAGCGCATCAAGGTAGATAAATCCCCGGGACCTGATGAAGTGTATGCCAGGACGTTGTGGTAGGCTAGGGAGGAAATTGCAGGTCCCCAGGCAGAGATATTGGAATCATCGATAGCCACAGGCGAGGTGTCTGAAGATTGGAGGGTAGCAAATGTTGTGCCTTTGTTTAAGAAGGGTTGCAGGGAAAAGCCTGGGAACTAGAGATTGGTGAGCCTAACATCTGAAGTGGGTAGGTTGTGAGAAGGTTTTCTGAGAGACGAGATCTGCAGGTATTTAGAGAGGCAAGGACTGATTAGAACATAGAACATAGAAAGCCACAGCACAAACAGGCCCTTCGGCCCACAAGTTGCGCTGATCATATCCCTACCTCTAGGCCTATCTATAGCCCTCAATCCCATTAAATCCCATGTACTCATCCAGAAGTCTCTTAAAAGACCCCAACGAGTTTGCCTCCACCACCACCGACGTCAGCCGATTCCACTCACCCACCACCCTCTGAGTGAAAAACTTACCCCTGACATCTCCTCTGTACCTACCCCCAGCACCTTAAACCTGTGTCCTCTCGTAGCAACCATTTCAGCCCTTGGAAATAGCCTCTGAGAGTCTACCCTATCCAGACCTCTCAACATCTTGTAAACCTCTATCAGGTCACCTCTCATCCTTCGTCTCTCCAGGGAGAAGAGACCAAGCTCCCTCAACCTATCCTCATAAGGCATGCCCCCCAATCCAGGCAACATCCTTGTAAATCTCCTCTGCACCCTTTCAATGGCTTCAACATCTTTCCTGTAATGAGGTGACCAGAACTGCGCGCAGTACTCCAAGTGGGGTCTAACCAGGGTCCTATAAAGCTGCAGCATTATCTCCCGACTCCTAAACTCAATCCCTCGATTAATGAAGGCTAGTACGCCGTACGCCTTCTTGACCGCATCCTCCACCTGCGAGGCCGATTTAAGAGTCCTATGGACCCGGACCCCAAGGTCCTTCTGATCCTCTACACTGCTAAGAATGGTACCCTTCATATTATACTGCTGCTTCATCCCATTGGATCTGCCAAAATGGATCACCACACACTTATCCGGGTTGAAGTCCATCTGCCACTTCTCCGCCCAGTCTTGCATTCTATCTATGTCTCGCTGCAACTTCTGACATCCCTCCAAACTATCCACAACACCACCTACCTTGGTGTCGTCAGCAAACTTACCAACCCATCCCTCCACTTCCTCATCCAGGTCATTTATGAAAATGACAGACAGCAAGGGTCCCAGAACAGATCCCTGGGGCACTCCACTGGTCACTGACCTCCATGCAGAGAAAGACCCCTCCACAGCCACTTTCTGCCTTCTGCAGGCAAGCCAGTTCTGGATCCACAAGGCAACAGCCCCTTGGATCCCATGCCCTCTCACTTTCTCAAGAAGTCTTGCATGGGGGACCTTATCGAACGCCTTGCTGAAGTCCATATAGACCACATCCACCGCTCTTCCTTCGTCAATGTGTTTGGTCACATTTTCAAAGAACTCAACCAGGCTCGTAAGGCACGACCTGCCCTTGACAAAACCGTGCTGACTACTTTTGATCATACTAAACTTCTCTAGATGATCATAAATCCTGTCTCTCAGGATCCTCTCCATCAACTTACCAACCACTGAGGTTAGACTCACCGGTCGGTAATTTCCCGGGCTGTCCCTGTTCCCTTTCTTGAATATAGGGACCACATCTGCAATCCTCCGGAACCTCTCCCGTCTCCATCGACGATGCAAAGATCATCGCCAAAGGCTCCGCAATCTCCTCCCTCGCCTCCCACAGTAACCTGGGGTACATCCCATCCGGTCCCGGCGACTTACCAACCTTGATGCCATTCAATAGTTCCAACACTCCTCTTTCTTTATGTCCACATGCTCGATCCTTTCTGTCCACCGCAAACCAGCAGTACAACCACCCAGATCCCTTTCCACCGTGAATACCGAGGTAAAGTATTCATTAAGCACCTCCGCCATTTCTAACGGTTCCGCACAAACTTTTCCCCCTTCACCTTTTAAGGGTCCTGTGCCTTCACATCTCATCCTTTTACTCTTGACATATTTGTAGAAAGCCTTGGGATTCTCCTTAATCTTACCCGCCAAGGTCTTCTCATGACCCCTTCTCGCTCTCCTAATTTCCTTCTTAAGCTCCTTCCTACATCCCGTATACTCCTCTAAATCCTTAACACCTCCTAGCTCTCTGAACCTTCTGTACGCCTCTCTTTTCTTATTCACCAGGTTCATCACAACCTTCGTGCACCACGGTTCCCGTACCCTACCAACACCCCCTTGTCTCATCGGAACGTTGTCATGCAGAGCTCCAGACAAACATTCCTTGAAAATCCTCCACTTTCCTTCGGTACTTTTCCCCAAGAATGCCTCCTTCCAATTTACCCGTCTAATTTCCTCCCTGATGACACTGTATTTCCCTTTACTCCAGAGAAACACTTTCCTAGCCTGCCTGATCCTATCTCTTTCCAATGCTATCGTGAAGGAGATAGAATTATGATCGCTATCCCCAAGATGCTCACCCACCGAGAGATCCTCCACCTGTCCAGGTTCATTAGCCAGCACCAGATCAAGTACAGCCTCTCCTCTAGTAGGCTTATCCACATACTGTGTCAGGAAACTCTCCTGGACACACCTAACAAACTCCTCTCCATCCAAACCCCTAGCCCTAGGGATATTCCAATCTATGTTTGGGAAATTAAAATCTCCCATCACGACAACTCTGTTATTCCTACATCTCTCCAGGATCTGTTTCCCCATCTGCTCCTCAACATCTCTGTTACTATTGGGCGGCCTATAGAAAACACCCAGCAACGTTACCGACCCCTTCCTGTTCCTAACCTCCACCCACAGAGACTCCGTAGTCAATCCCTCCACGGCGTCCACCTTCTCTACAGCCGTGACACTATCCCTGATCAACAGTGCCACTCCCCCCCCTCTCTTGCCTCCCTCCCTGTCCTTCCTGAAACATCTAAAACCCGGCACCTGAAGCACCCAGTCCTGTCCCTGAGACATCCAAGTCTCCGTAATGGCCACCACATCACAATTCGAAGCAGCAATCCACGCTCTAAGCTCATCCACTTTATTCACTACACTCCTGGCATTAAAATAGACACATCTCAGACCTTCAGCCTGAGCACTTCCCTTCTCCATCACTCGTCTAACCTCCCTCTTACCCTGTCTACATTCCTTATCTATTTGCGAGCTAACCTCCTCGCTCTCAGTCCCCTCATTTTGATTCCCTCCCCCCAACCTTTCTAGTTTAAAGTCTCTCCAGTAGCCTTAGCCAACCTTCCCGCCAGGATATTGGTCCCCCTGGGATTCAAGTGCCACCCGTCTTTTTTAAACAGGTCACACCTGTTTAAAAAAGACAGTCAGCATGGCTTTGTGAGTGGAAAATCATGTCGCACGAATTTGATTGAGTTTTTTGAAGGGGTAAGCAAGAAGGTAGAAGAGGACAGTGCAGTCGACATTGTCTCCATGGACTTTAGCAAGGCCTTTGACAAGGTAAGTTGCATGGTAGGTTGTTGCATAAAGTTAAATCTCACGGGATCCAGGATGAGGTAGCCAATTGGATACTAAATTGGCTTGATGACAGAAGACAGAGGGTGCTTCTGGAGGGTTGTTTTTCAAACTGGTGGTCTGTGACCAGCAGTGTGCCTCAGGAATCGATGCTGAGTCCACTGTTATTTGTCATTTATATTAATGATTTGGATGAAAATTTAGGAGCCCTGGTTAGTAAGTTTGCAGATGACACCAAGATTGGTGGCATAGTGGTTATCCAGGATTGCAACAGGATCAATTGGGCCAGTGGGCCAATGAATGGCAAATAGAGTTTAATTTAGATAAATTTGAGGTGATGCATTTTTGAATCGGGGAAGGACCCACTCAGTTAATGGTAGGGCGTTGGGGAAAGTAATAGAACAAAAAGACCTAGGAGTGCAGGTTCATAGCTCCTTGAAAATGGAGCCACAGGTGGGCAGAGTGGTGGAGAAGGCATTCGGCATGCTTGGTTTCATTGGTCAGAACATTGAATGCAGGAATTGGGACGTCTTATTGAAGTTGTATAAGACATTGGTATGGCCACACTTGGAATACTGTGTACAGTTCTGGTCGCCCTTTTATAGAAAGGATATAATTAAACTAGAAAGAGTGCAGAAAGGATTTACTAGGATGCTACCGGTTGGTTTGAGTTATAAGGAGTGGTTAGATAGACTGGGACATTTTTCCTGGAGCTTAGGAGACTTAGGGGTGATCTTATAGAGGTCTATAAAATAATGAGGGGCATAGATATGGTAGATAGTCAACGTCTTTTCCCAAAGGTAGGGGAATCTAAAACTGGAGGGCATAGGTTTAAGGTGATACAAAAGGATCTAGAGGGGCAATTTTTTCACAGAGGGTGGTGAGTGTCGAACGAGCTGCCAGAGGTAGTAGTAGAGATGGGTGCAATTTCATCTTTTAAAAAGTGTTTAATCAATTACATGGGTAAGATGGGTATAGAGGGACATGGGCCAAATGTGGGCAATTGTTTAAGTTTATTTATTAGTGTCACAAGTAGGTTTACATTAACACTGCAATGAAGTCACTGTGAAAATCCCCTAGTCGCCACGTCTATGACCTCTTTTGGCTGCCACATTTCTGACATTACAACAGGGACTACATTTCTAAAAGTACTTGCTTGACTGTAAAGTGCTTTGAGATGTCCAGTGGTTGTGAAAAGTGTTACATTAATGCAAGTCTTTTTTTCTTTCCACTGTCCTACTTAATTTACTTCCTTCTACCAATTCAAACCCTTTTACTCTTTTTAAAAAAAGATGGGCTGATTCTTCTGTGAAGTGGCAATCACTGTCAGATTGCCACTCTGCTTCTATTTTTATTACCTTGGTCTGGAACCGCACATTTTTCACCCAGACTCCTGACCTGATCTGTTGAGAAATGTGAAATGTTGCTGCTCCTGGAGTATTTCTGTGTAGGAACACGGTGAAAGCAAAGCTATGCTCCCCTTTTACAGCACCAGCTGATATGTTATGGGTAGGTTTAAATGCCTTAGTCACTTAAACAAGCTAGGAGAGAAAGTAAGTGTGTAAGGTTATGGGATAGGATGGGTTGGACAGGGTAGGCATATGGTGGTTGTGGGGGAGGGGGAAGAGGTTGGGGTAGTCGGGGTTCAGGAGGGTAATTGGGTGGGAAGGGGTTAGCCAGGGGGTGTCGGGATGCTAGTCAGAGTGTGGGACCAGTCAGATCATCATGGGGTTTAGTTGGGGTGGGGGGGGGGGGTTCAGTGAGGGTTGGAGGTGTTAGTAGTATTGTTACTCAGGATTTAGCACTTGTTTTAATCCACCTAACTTTTCCTGGATAATTATTTCGCCATGTGAATTAGAACAAACCAAAAGACCAAAGTCTTTAAATCAGGGTTTTAAAATTTATTTATTAGTGTCACAAGTAGGCTTACATTAACACTGTAATGAAGTTACTATGAAAATCCCCTTGTCGCCATTCTCCGGCACCTGTTCGGTTCACTGAGGGAGAATTTAGCATGGCCAATGCACCTAACCAGCATGTCTTTTGGAATGTGGGAGGAAACCGGAGCACCCGGAGGAAACCCATGCAGACGCGGGGAGAATGTGCAGACTCTGCACAGACAGTGGCCCAAGCCAGGAATCGAACCTGGGTCCCTGGCGCTATGAGGCAACAGTGCTAACCACTGTGCCACCATGCTGCCCTCTTAGGTTCCAGACGCAGAGTAATTATCCAACCGAAGTTGAAATTTGCTGGGCAATTTCGAGGAGGTTAGTGCGTGGGGTCTTCTCAGACGACTTCTACGTTTTAATGCCACTATTCATTTTGAAGCAACATTCTGATTTCCATTGACTGGGAACCACCCTGAAGAGCCCACGTCTTGAACAGCCCCATGAATGTGAGCAAGTCAATGTTTGACATGATAGTTATGTCAAACCAAGAGAATAGTCATGCAACAAGCTCCATGATAACTCGGCATGCCTCTGGAATATGTTTTTTCGTGATTTTAATTGAGAGTGTGTCTGTGTGCAGGTACATAAAGATAATATGTAATTGGTAGTTACCTCATGTCTGTCTGTAGCTTTATGATATTTTTAGAGACCGGATGATTTAATGAGCACTTTACTGCTGTTGGAAGCATATTGTCATGTTCCTTTATAGACGCCATTTGGGGATACAACTCACCATTTCTAGAACATAAATTTTGTTTTTCCTTTCAGCTCAGAATAGTTCACCATAAAGTTCTAAGGTGCACCCATGTGGTTTCAGAGGGAAATAGGCAGAGTACATCAACGACATAACTGTGCAGCAAACATTTGGTGCAGCTGTATGCATATTTTAAATAAAATAATATAGAACATACAAAGCAACTTTTCTTTTGGAAAGGCGATAAATGTAATTAATAGAGATAAACAACCTTGCCAATACCTATAAAATTGTGACTTGCTCCAACTTTAAGCTTCTGTTGCTTTTCAGTGGAATTGCTGACTAATGGATTAGTAACAACTAAGATATAGTAGAAAATTAAGTTCAGTTGTGGAAAAAATTGTCATTCTGGTGTTCTTTCCAAAGTTATTTCAACATATTTAAGACTGTGCAAATTTGTATTCTGCCAGCAGCTAAATGTTGATGTCAATTCATTTTGGTACAAAAGTAATGAAAGGCATTAAGAGCTTTGACTTGCAAAGAAAGAATATTAACGGAATAAAGCTGTTCCTTTGTTTTTTTTAATCTATAAACTGCCACACATCTGTACTGTACTTCAAAAATTCACAGTGGGATAGAAAGAATGTGATTTTAAAACTCGACACAATCATTTTTAGCCTTGCTTTCACGGTTTCCCATAAAAATAACGAGCTCCTAAAAAGAAAAAAAGCCACGTAGCTTTGAAACTAACTTAATTTTAATGTCTTAAAGCTTCATTCTGTGGAAGTACACAGCAGACATAATTTGTTTAATGCTGAAAGGTGCAAATGTATATTCTGAACCAGTGCTAACCTGCAAAATGTGGTGCTGTAATTTTCCATTGCTAATCCAACTGTTTTCTGTTATCACAGTCTCTATTGCTATTATAATGTACTAACGCTCTCAAATATGAGGGATATTGATGAATGCAGTCTGCTAAATTTTCTTCCACTTCATGCCTCATTTCTATTTCATTCTTCAGTGAGAGTTATGCAGGACTCCCCCCGCCCCCGCATGCCTCACTCGCTCACCCACTCTCCTCCCTATCCCTCCTACCTGACTTTTCCTTCCCTTGCCTTCTTCCTCCTTCCCTCACATCCTCAATGAGAGAAAGCTTAGACCTCACTGTGATGTTAGCTATGTCCTGCCGGTAGCCATTAAAGTTACTGTAGCCTTGAACCTTTTTCTCTCTAGTTCTTTCCATGGGTCAGCAGTGGACTTTATTGGTGTCTCACAAGCGGCAACACGCCACTGCAAGTCACTGGTAACTGATTCCCTAGTTGTAAGAGCTAGGCGGTTGATGCATTTTCAGACGGACTGCAATCTTGCAGGCACAAAGAGAAGTGGGATTTGCTCTGCATGGTATCACAATTGCACCTGTGTGACCATGGGAGTACTGTTCGATTGGCCAGTGAGCCTGACCACACAAGGGCAGGCAGGATTTCTCCTATACTTAACGTTTAAGCTAATTAAGGGATTGCCATTGAGAGAGCTGTCTAGTTCTTGGTGGAGGATAAGCCCGAGTGCTGACAGCTCGCATGCAGCTGTTTTTTTTAACTCACCTGTGCAGCAGTCACAGAGGTACGACAGAGCAGGTGGACATCTGAGAAGATAGTATACAGATGATGGTTGAAAGAGGAAGGGTTGCCCCATGTTTCAGCAACATCTCACTTGAACTACCTTTTTCTGAAGCAGTCCATGATAGCTTGCAGGTCCACTTTCCTGAAGACAGGAGGAGGAGGCCAATAAGCATCACCAAGAAAGCATGATTGAAGGTGGCAGAAGTCTTAAACAGCTGAGATGATGTTGCTAAAACCCGGATGCAATACAGGAAGTGGTTTAATGACCTGTTACAGGCTAGAAAAATGTGTGGTCTTCACAGTTGGCAACTGAGAACCCAGTATTAAGTGAAATACACTCATGAAATTTGAGGCCAGGTGGTAGACCCATGCATGGGCAATGCCAGGCACCAATGTTAACTTTGAAGCATGTAGTTATTATGCACCCAAAATTCATTCTCGGGCCTGGGTGAATGCTACAGTAAGATGGCTTAATGGCTCCCTCACCATTCCCACCCAGCAGCATAGTGTGCCACTTTTACACTGCCTCAGAGTGATTAGTAGTTAAGAGTAATCAGGAGACGGGACTAGCGTCACCCATGTTCGTGATGGCAGGAAGTGTGCTAGAAATGTCAGGGAGCACCATTGTAGCAGAGATGGAGTAGCTGTTATCACCGTGGTGACACCAATGGAGAAGAAGACTGCCCAGATTGGATAGGTTGCTACAGCCTGTCACTGCGGGCAAGTCAGGTGTAGGGGCGTGTGGAAAATGTGTAAAGATTTGGTTGTGTACAGCATTCCTGACACAATATTTGGCATAAGAAACCTGTCTGGGTCCTTACCACCAGTGTAAGCTCCTTTCCAAGGAGAGGTCAGGGGCCTTGGTTGAATGACCACAGGTTTCACTTCAATAGTTTATCTCCACCAGGTCCAGCAGCAGCGGAGGAACAGACCAGGGATACAGCCACATTGGAAAGCTCACAGAATACAACATCAGCTGAAGAAACTGCACCACCTGATGTCTGCATATCCTCCACCAGCGCAGTGACACTCATGTTGGTCGGTCCTGTTGCACATGTAGAATAGGTGGAACTATCTGTTGAGCACTTCATGGATGCCCTGGAGGCAGCAGTGGAGGAATGCTAGCTGTGGCCACTTCCCTCAGAGGAATGAGGAGAGACCCAAAGATGTTCAGCTCCTTGCAAATGGCAAGCTTTATGTTTCATCAGCAAAGCAACAGAGGCTTTAGCTGATTTACCAAATGTGTGAAGATCATTGGGAGCTTAAGTGAAGATCCATGAGGAGTCCATCCATGACATGAGGGCTACATTTCACTGGCAAGTGAATACATGGTATCCTCCATTGACAGAATGGCAACCCTCGTGGAGAGATGCATGTAGCATAGCACAAAGCGGATACAGGATTTGCGAGCAGACATTCATGAATTTGCCTCAACAGTGAGGTCAATAGAGCAATAAATTGGCTAGATAGGCCAACCATGGATCTCCTGGAACCAAGAACTCAATCACTCCAGGTGACCACAGGAAATGAATGTGAAGCTTCGAAGAGCAGAGAGGCAGGCTTCAGGCAATGGGGCTTCTGTCAGAGTGCCGCCACAGCTGAAGGCACACCCTAAGCCCCTTTAATAAGATGGCGATCCTTCTCTGATTGCTGAGACAGGCCCTGCACAAATGCAGGTGACCCCATATATAGGGCTCAGTAGGGTTCAGGTACCCCGAGGACTCAGACCATAGCCATCTAATGCACCAAGTCAAGAAAGCCTGCCTCAATATCAACTTAAGGACCAGGGGGTATGCCTCAGAAGTTAAAGTCAGCATGTACCTAAAGGTGTGGACTGGCACTTGGGTTCTTTGGGTGGTGGTTTTGTAATATGTACTTTCCAGAGTCGACAGGGCTGGCTTTGCTGTTGTCCTTTCTAGTGCCTAGGTCAATGCTGGGTGGTCTGTTCAGTTTCATTCTCTTTTGTTTTCTTTGCAGAGGGTGAAACAGGTACTCACTAGTTCCTCCTCATAACACACCATTCGGTCATTGGATTTAATATCTGGCTCTGTCAATTGTTGCATTGAAATAAATATACAATTTATTATAGATTGCATTTCAACAACCTTTTTCATTTATTAAATAAGAAATTAACAGAGCCACAGATTTAGGTCAGGTGACAAAAAACTTGGTTAAAGAAGTTGGTTTTAAGGAGAGCCTTAAATGAGGAGAGAGAGGCAGAGAGGTTTAGGGAGAGAATTCGAGAATTTAAGGTGAGGCAGCTGAAGGCACGGCCACCTATGGTGGAGTGATTATAATTGGGATGCAGGAAAGGCCAGTTTTGGAGGAGCACCAAGCTCTGTAGTGGTGTAGAGTTAAAGAAAGGTACAAAAGATAATAAAGTACGAGTCCATGGAGGGATTTAATCACAAGGATACAAATCAAGTGGTGTTTTTAAATATAATATCATTCTTGCTGTTCTCTGTAATCTTTTTCAAGCCATTTCTATCGCAATTTTTGAACTCTGCTTCAATAGTTGTTAGTGTCTCATAATTTTGTATTCTAGCCATCCTCTGTGTGTGAATTTCTATTTCCTAAACTTGCTTTATTTTCCTTGCTATATAAAATTATGCATTCTTATTAGTGTCCCAACATCAAAAATGGTAATCATTTCTCTATGTATTATAACCCTTTTCGATCATAAAAGCCTTCTTAATTCTATTGAGGAAAAAAACTTCTTAACTTCCCACCTAACTGCAAACCCTCATTCCTTGATAACTTCTTTAAAACTGTTTGATACTTTTTATTTTTGGTTTTATTTTTAAGTCATGTTTTAAGAAGTCTTCAGTTTCATATTCCTACTCCAGATATTGGTAAACTGATGTTTGTGATGCTCTTGAGTTACGAGTTTTCTACATTTGTGAAGGGACTGTTGTAACTCATCACTAATGAATTATCTTCTGTAGGTTTCATGTGGCACAAACCATTTACAGTCATAAGCAACATTGAACCTTCGGTGCTCCAACAAATTTGAATTGTCCCTCAAAAACTAAATTGACAGAGAGAAATTAATAGCTTATGTCAGCAGTTATTTGTATTTCACTGCCGGTTGGTTGGAACATGCTGAAAAACAGATTGTATGACAGTAGTTGGCATGCTTACATCATCAAATAGATCATCAATTGACCAAATATAGCCCAGTTTGTGATGCAAAGAGCAGACTGGGCTGTGATGCTTTTCAGTCTGTAGATTTAATCAGTTTGACTTTTTTCAGTAGAATTCTCCTCTAAGGGGCATTAGTGCAAAACAAACAGAATTGGGTCAGGTACTATGCATAAGGTAGCTGATTTGATACCACCCGACACAAATTTCTGCTCCTATGCCTTTACATAAAAATGTAATACATAGGATTTTTGGTGGGTAAATAAACATTTAAAAATGATGCTACCTAAACAAATTTCATTTATACTTCAGTGGTTAATGCACACAATCTTGTATAACTAGAAGTTGTCACTAACATCCTACAATTAACTAAACTTAGGTGTTAAATGGTTTGGGTGAGGGCGGGGAGAGATGAAATCTCGGCAAAATGAAAGCATTTCAGGAAGTCAGCTCCAACCCACTGACTTCTATATTTAACTGCAGCTCTTTAGACTGCGTATGAACAGCTGTGACAAATTTTAATCGTTAATCACTCAATTACAGCAATATTGGCGCAGGTTTTGGAGTTTTAACATTGGTTCCACTGATTTCCCATGCTCCCTGGAACACGCAAGTGAAAACAAGGCGAGAAGAAAGTGACAGTTGAGGGAACTGAAGCCATGACCGGGAAATGTGCTGAATAAGTACTGAGTATGTGTAGCTGCTTATTTATGTGCTTGTTTGAAAGGGTTTGTTCACAGTATTTGTGCTGAGACATTACTTCACAGACTTTGGAGGGTCAGAGGTCTGATCTGCTCTCTGGAGTTCTGATCCATCTGACCAACATGGGTGTCACTTACTTTGTATTACTTTGGGTCTCAGGGAAGGACCAAGATGACCCCTAGCAGGATATGCACCAGTAAGAACCTGCTCCCCACGGAACTGAGTGCGGGTCAACAGGAGATGGGGGACAGCAGAGATATTCAGTTCCCAGGAGGCTATATGTGCCACACAGGGTGGACAGATAGCGGATACGCTTCCATAACATGTCTAGTGGCTCAGGAGGTTCAAAATGTTGCAACCTTCTGGAACAAAACCTGCCGCCAACTGGACCTGATAGCCATGCTTTCCTATCAGCTGTCAAATCCCCAGTACCCTCAACTTTTTTGCCTCTGAATTCTTCTAGAGCTGTGCTGCAGACGCTTGCAAGACCTTGCAGTCAACACGCGCCAATGCAAAAGACAAGTGACTTCTTCTGGCGTCTTTGCCAGGCCAACAATTGTGTCAACTTTGCTTGCGATGAAGCCAGTCAGAATTAGCAGACTCTTTTCCTAGTAACTTTATTGCGAAGAGTTACCTTCTTTCTCTCCTCTCCTTCAAGATCTCAGTAAGCAGTTTTAAATATTTAGGAATTTTAATTACTTGATCCCTTGGAGACCTTTATAAGATGAACTTTGACCCTATGAAGCAGGACTTAGAATGTTGGCCTAATTCATCCCTATCTTTAGTTGGTCATATTACTTCTGTAAAGATGAATATTTTGCCAAAATTTCTATACTTAGAAATGCATTTCAGTGCATTCCATTGTTTATCCCTAGCGTTATTTGTGACACTGAGCTCTATTAATTTCTTTCTTTCTAACACCCAGAATTCATAACATTTTTCTATAAGACCCAATTATTTAGATGGTTTGGCACTGCCAAATTTTTAGTTTTATTATCAATCAACTCATCCATTCCTTATCTGAAATTTTTACAGTGTATTGGTATGCTGAGGCAGCTGCTCCACAACTGGGCTCGTGGGAGTCAAGTAACTTGTTAGGAAAACACGATTTTGCCAGTAGCTGCTTCTGTAGAACTATAACAGCCTTTAGCAGTTTATGCATTGGCATGAAGTGAACAAACATGGACAGAGCTCCATCCTTTCACCTCGTCTCGGGTGGATTGCCATTGTTTCCAACAGCGCCATTAGCAAATTGTGAGATATCCTCCATGGCTGCATGCTATGCTGCTCTCAGATGTGTTCTGGCCTCTAGCATTGTCAACAATATCAGTGTTCACAATCGTGGCTGCCGTGTGCACCAAGATAGGCTGCCATATCTACATTCCATCTCCTCAACACATTCCTCACTAAATACTGAATGGTAGAATGCACCAATGGGCAACTAATTGGCTTCCTACTTCAAAATAGCATGTGGTGCGCGGTAGTGACATGGGACAGGGTTGTGACCTGGAAATAGATGCATTCCAGCCTGTAAACCCATGTTGACTATAAAGTGTATACTTTTATTTACTACTTTTCTATATTGGACCCTTTTAATACAGAAGTCATGGAATGCTGACTTCCATATCAAAAGTATTAAAGTTTTAACATTAAAATATTAAAGTTTTAATATTTTAGTGAACACAAGATATCAGGTCAATGTGAAAGGGTATTTTTAGCTGGGAAAGCTAACCAAGTTTCAATAATGCCAGATAATTTACTCGCACGCGAAAATCTAATTTTACATTGAGGGAGCCATATCTTTGCTTTTACCTTTTCTAACCACGAGGTTATGTCATTTTAGGAATTGGTAAAGAAATGGATTTTATAAATAGCAGATAGAGGAAACTAGGACAATTCTGCCTCCAGTGCTCATTGCATCTTGCTGTTGTAAGTAATTTCTGTTTGATTAAGCATGCTGTACTGTTAGCCAGCTTGAGTGGTTTGTGAATGATTCAGTGTGTTTTATATGGAATATCTGCTGGCAAGGCAGAAATTATACTTTGAGGTGTTCTTAGACAATTTTACAAGCAACATCCATGACTACAATCTAAGTGACAATCTTGGTTTTGGAGATCTAAGAGAGAAGCATTTTTATTGCCTCCACAACTGCAGGTGGGCGGAGGTAATGCTTTTTCCCCCTACTTTTCTGTAAACAAAATTAACAGACGGATTTCAACAAAATGTGGCATACAGCTAGGATATGGCCTGAGGATGAACTGATTAGTTTTACTGAAGATGCCAATCCGGATTTGGATCTTAGAAATTTTTAAAGGACCCATTAACTTTGGGAGATGGAACAAATTGCCTTTTTTTTGGAATGTTATGGATTGTTTTACTTCATTGATTTTTTATTGTTTTATTTTTTTTTTTAATTGTCCCTGCTTCTCTGGTGGAATTTATCACTGCTGTCAAAATGTGAGCAGAGTTTTCAGAGCAGGTTATTGAATGTCATTGGTTGAAGACTCCTCAGTGAGATGGAAGCCTTTTCAGCTTTGTAGTTAAAGAGCATTATCCAGACAGGCAAAGCCTCAAGGAAGAGCTGCTTAATTGTAATAGCATCAAGTTAACACAGCCTTGTGGAGGTATATGATTTACTGAGAGCTCTCTTCACTTGTTTTCAAATTTTTGGCCAGAGGAGAGCTTAACTAGTTACAAATGTTTTCTAGTAGATAGTGTTCTCTTCTCCTTTTCCAATGGTTGAAGGCATATATTTCTTAATGCAGCAATGGTCCAAGGGGGATGAGCACCCTCTGGTAATATTTTTTAAAATTCATTTAAGGATGTGGGTGTCACCGACTAGGGCAGTATTTTTTGCCCATCTTCAGTTGCCCTACAGAAAGTGGTGGTGAGCTACCTCCTTCAACAGCTACTGTCCCTGAGGTGTAGGTACACCCACAGTGCAATTAGGGAGGGAATTCCAGGATTTTGACCTAGTGACTTTGAGGGAACAGCGGGTGTATTTCCCAATCAGGATGAGTGCCTTGGAAGGGAGCCTTCAGGTGGTGGTGTTCCCAGATATCTGCTGCTCTTTTTTTCCGAGGGGTTGTGGTTGTGGGTTTGGAAGGTGCTGCCTAAGGAACCTTGGTGAGTTCCTGCATCTTGTAGACAGTTGTCACTGTTAGTTGGTGGTGGCAGGAGTGAATGTTAGTGGAAGGAGTAGCAATCAAGTGGGTTGCTTTGTCTTGGATGATGTCAAGCTTCTTGAGTGTTGTTGGAGCTGCACCCATTCAGACAAGTGGAGCGTGTTCCATTACATTCCTAACCTGTGAGTTGTCGATGGTGGACAAGTTTTGAGGGGTCTGGAGGCAAGTCAGGAGGATTCCTAGCCTTTGACCTTCTCTGGTAGCCATAATATTTATATGGCTAATCCAGTTCAGTATCCAGTCAATGATAACCCCAAGGATGTTGAGATTCAGTGATGCTAATGCCATTGAATGTCAAGGGACGATGGTTAGATCCTCCCTTGTTGGAGATGGCCATTGCCTGAAATGCCCAAATAGATGTTCATGAACCTTGACAGTGAGTGTTGACAGAATATTCAATTAGAGAGGGGATAGAATACAACATCAGGATCTAGTCTGTCCGAAGTTATGATTCAATGCTATTAACTCCTCGATAGTTATCAGAAAAATGACTTAACTCTAGGCATCTTAGGCTATTTGCCTTACCATTGCTACATTTAAACTCAATGTAGCCCAGTGATCACACTGCTCTGTGTTTGTCAGCTGCTTATTAAATAGGTGGACTGAATCGTTAGCGAAGCTTGTGTGAGATTTGCAAGGAGAAGT
The DNA here is from genome assembly GCF_964213995.1 of Mustelus asterias. Taxonomy (NCBI): domain Eukaryota; kingdom Metazoa; phylum Chordata; class Chondrichthyes; order Carcharhiniformes; family Triakidae; genus Mustelus; species Mustelus asterias. The sequence continues at coordinate 134,195,977 of NC_135801.1, read as the reverse complement.
TGATGTACAGTGTATTTGGCTTCATGGTGAAACCAAACTCCTTATGCAATAAATATTTTAACAAAAAGTTACATATTAAATCTTTCAAATATTATGGGTACTTCCATAGAGGAAAATGAATTAAATAGATAAAATTTCACATAATAGGTTGATTAAACAATGTAATTGGCCATACAGTTTATATTAATCCATAAGATCTCAAGATAATTTTGGATAAAGAAAGCCATTTACTTATTTTAGTTCATGCATTGCCGCATCTATGTACAACCACTCTCATGCTACTGTTTTAACTATACTATCAGAAGTCAATTTCATGTGTTGACCATTCTGTGAGAAAGTGTTTTCTTGCATTAGACTTTTGCTAGTTTAAACCTGTGCCCCTTGTTCTCTCTGAATCAACTTTGAATAATCTTCTGTAATTATCTTTTTCATATTGGTTACTATCTCGGAATTTTGTTGAATTACATGCCTTTCTAAGACTTGTAAAGTGATGGTGCAATGTCTATTTTGCATATCCATTTTGTTAATCTACAGAAAATATCGCAGGTTACTATTGCAGAAATTAATTTTAAACCAGTCTCTCTTTTGCTTTCCACTTGTCTTTGTAAATGTAATTTGGTTTAAAATAGCCTGAATGTTTGACTCGCGCAGGATTTATTAATGCAAAGCTGTGTGAAGCTTAATTTTCATGATACACCATAGTTGCTTATTTGTAATAAGCCAGGCAAAATTACCTGTGACTTTGAAAGGCAATGGCATACGTTCTCGCTGGGAAAGAACTGCCCAATGTTGGAACAGAATAGGTGGGAATATCTAAGGGAAGTTCTGAACAGAGGGCAATCATAAACAGCAAACTTGGATCAAAGGAAAAAGCGTGTTAACAGATTATTGAGAATATGGCTCTGATAATCAATGACTATGATTTTGTTGCAGTGAATAACATAACAGCATAATGCCTTCATTTATTTGAACTGTGTTTGTACTTCACCTGGTAAGTGAAATGGTATTTGAGATTTAATTTTGATATACAACCCTTAGTGAGATGTGGTGATTGTCAAAAGGTGGCCATTTCAATATTTTAGGAAGAAATTATGATGGTAGAAAACATTAAGAAATCAAGAGAACTGGTTGCCAAAGGACACTTGAAGTAATTGTGACTGACATTACACAAACTAGTTGCTGTTCAGTCCTCATAATTATATATTTTTATTAAGCTGTTTTTTGAAATTACATTCCTGTTCCTAAAATATTTACAATATCCGAGGCAGTGATACATTTCATTTGACTGAATTTTAAAATGGAACTCAAAAAATAAGGAATTTCTAACTTTAAAACGAAGACTGCATATCTATGTGCCCCAAATTAGTTATTCCCCCCATCTTTTAGTCCTGCTTCATCAGAAGACTGCACTTCACCTTGGCTCCACATGTGCAGTGGTATTGGAAATGAATGAATATTGAAGCAATTTATTTAATCTCCAAGGGGAAATTTCTTTCAAATCTAGAAGGTAATTCAGCAGAATTTAAGAATGTTAAGCTTTTTTTGTACCTTTTGGTACTTTATTCCCAATCAAAAATCCAATTTGGCCCAATCAGACACCCCACAAGAGAGACAAAACAGATCCAAGCTGACAAGGAAGGCCATTGTTCCTTTCCTGGGCTCGATCGAACAAGATCCAAGCTGACAGGCTGAGGCATTACACCCCATCCCAGGCTTGATCTGAGCTTCATCTTAGCCAAAAGGCCAAGATCGCTTTAAAAAAATTGCTTCAGGTGAAGCCTCGGTGTAACCTCATTGGCTTAGACCAGGTGCAGGATCAAAAACTCCACTTGACCTTCTCGGCCTTTTGGCTAAGATCAAGTGTAGTCTGCAGATGCTGCACTTGGTAGTGGCCATTGGGTTGCATTTAAGCTTCATATGTTTCATATGAAGCAATTTTTAATAGCGGTATCTTGGCCTTTTGGCTAAGATGCAAATGAGATCAAGCCTGGGGGGGGCGGAGATGTCTGCCTACTCCAATCGGCTTGGCTCATGTAGATCAGGCCCAAGACAGGGTAGAGGATTGCATGCCCTGTCTTGTCAGCCTGGATCAGAAATGTCTCAACTTGTTGAGACTCTGAATTGGACTTGATTTGATTGAATTGGAAAAGTATTAAAAAAAGGCTGAGAATGTTAAACTAAAGTCACAACCAAACTTATTAACCTTGTCTAGTTGGTTTTTACTGACAACACTTTATGTATAACATAGCATTCTACTGTTTCAATCCATATTACCAAAATTCTGCTCTTTACCAGGTATTTATCTTGGTTTTTTTTCAGGCAATTATTTGAATTAGCAACAACTTGTTTGGCAAAGTCTTTTCAACAGTTAGTTTGTTTGCTTGAGGTGTGTTGATTTTACACTGTGCAGTCCAATTTGAGTAATGCAGTGTGGGTTAATAGATCTCCATTACTTAGGCTTCTCAATGTTTTAAAGACCAGTCCCATCTCAGTGTTTTTTTCTCAATGAAAACAAGTTTAATTCTATAAGTATCTCTCCAATGCTTAGAGGTCAAACCCTTGAATTGCCCTTATTGCTCTTCTTTGGGCCCTTTCTAATGCACAAAGATGGTTTTGAATGCCGGCTGTCCAAAATTGCATGCAGTATTCCAAATGTGGCATTGCCAATGAATTATATAGAATTTGAATAACCTGTCTTAACTTGTAATCAAATGCCTTTGAGGCACATTCCACTGTTTGACAACTCTGTTGATAACACATTCTTATTGAATGGATACTTTGTGAACATTCAGTAATTGCACCAGGATCCTTGATAATTTCTAGCTAATATGGCAATTAATATTATATCACCCTACATACTGAAGGCTTTATGAAGAATTTTATTGCATTTGTAAGTGTTAATTCTGTTTTAATAAATGCTGATCACTGAATTATAATGATGGTTCACTATGTTCCTAAAAGATACCCTCTATTGTGTATAGGAACAAGTTACAGCAATATGCATACATCTAACCTTAATTGCTGGAAAAGATCATCAGCAATGAAATCTAGCCCTATGTGATGCACTATCCATAGCTGGTTTCTCAGGTCAAAGCTATTTCATTTCGCCACCAATATTTGTAATATAATGTTACAGGAGTTGTGTATTTAAGCTAACCCAGCCCTTCAACAGGTAATCAGATCGGAACTTAGTTTTGATGGAAATTTCTGAACAGTTGAGCTCATTGGCACGTTTCACTTATATTGTGCAAAACAAGTTAAAACATTGCTCCAAGAGCAAATTAGGTTTTGCCAAGCAACTGATGGTAACTAATATGATGACATTCCGATACTGTCCTAGCGTATGTGATATTTCCCTTTATAAATAAATTCACTTCTGGAAAGCACCTGGCCAACAAAGGACATTTGTGCTTCTCAGAATCTCACACTCTCAGGCTGGTTATTCACAATGCTATCTTGCTTCATCCTTCACCAAGAAAACACATTAATCAGGGGATCGGGGGATCATGGGAGTAGTTGAGGGGGTTGGGGTGGTTAGTGAGATGGCTCGGAGGGGGGGGCTAGTCAAGTGGCATGTGATTAGTCAGCATTGCAGAAATTAGTTGGGTGGTCAGGGGGGTGTTGGGTTGTTAATTGGTGGGAGCACGGTCGGGGATGGGGTTGGGGGGTGCTATTTCTATTTGAGGAGTGGGGGTTCAAGGGGTAGTTAGAGGTCATTCTGGGATTGGGGGAGTAGAGAGGGAGACCAGTAGGGGTCAGTGGGTTAGTAGTATAGTTACCCAGGAGTTAGAACTGGTTTTAGTGTGTGTAACGTTTCTTGAGTACCTATTCTGCTAACAGAGTCGGAACTACCCAAAATCTCCAACTTTAAATTGGAGTATCAGAGGCATTCATGTGCAGAGTAATTACCCAATGGAAGTGGGAACTTCCGGGGCAATTCCTGTGCAGTGCTTGACGGGGGACTTCCAAGAGAACCTCTGGCGTACGGCCCTTTGGGGAACAGAAAATTTGGGCCAATTAGTGTTGCATTGTTTGACTTTTAATTAACTTCTTTGAAACAATGTAGAGACGTTAGGTAATAGATTCATAGAGTTTCACAGCACAAAAGAGGCCTTTCAACCCATCATGTCTGTGCCAGCCATCAAGCACCAATCTATTCTAATCCCATTTTCCAGCACCTGTCTGTAGCCTTGTATGCCAAGTTGTTTCAAGTGCTTATCAAAATGCTTCTTAAATGTGAGGGTTCCTGTCTCTACCTCACTCTTTCAGGCAGTAGTATAGCAACCATCCACATGCAGGAATAGTGAAGGTAACGTTACTAGTAATCCAGAGGATGGGACGAATGCTCAGGAGATGCAAGTAAAATCTACTAAAAGCTAGTAGAATTTAAGTTCAATTAATTAATTGATCTCGAATTAAAAAGCTAATGTCAGTAATGATGACCATTATAAAAACCCATCTGGTTAAGTTCTGTCCATCAGGGAAGGAAATCTGCCATTTTCACCCAGTTTGTCCTACGTGTGACTCCAGATCCATAGAAATGTGGCTGACTCTTAACTGCCCTCTTCTACCTTCTCTTCTCCAAGGAGGACAGCCCCAGCTTCTCATGTTTATCTACATAACAGGAGTTCCTCATTCCTGGAATCCTTTCTTCATTCTTTCTAAAGCCTTCATGTCTTTCACCATCAACTTCTGAAATACAATTAAGGATGGGCAACAGCCTCGATGGAAATGTTCACATCCCATGAATTAATAAAAATATATGACTCCACATAATATTTCATAGTATTTGTAATTCAGAAACCCAACAAGTCCATGTCAGTATTTATGTTCTTCATGGTCATTCTCCCTACTTTCTTAGTCTAGCCCCATCAATATATCCCCCTTGTTCTTTTCTCCCTCAAATATTTATCTGGCTTCCCTTGAGTATATCTATCCTGGCTTCCAGAACTACACTTTGTGGTTGCAATTTTAACATTCTAACTAGTTACTGAGTGAAGTTTCTTCTGAACTTCCTATTGGATTTATCAGTAGCTATCTTAAAATAATGGCCCTTGTTCTGGCCTCCATTGCAAGTGAAAGTATCTTCTCTCTGTCAACTCTATCAAACCTTTCATAATCTTGACTAATAAGGGAGTCAAAGGTTATCAGGAGTAGGCAGCAGAATGTGGATTGAGGCCACAATCAGATCAGCTGTGATCTTATTGAATAGCAGAGCAGGCTTGAGGCCCCCTTGGCTGACTCCTGCACCTAATTTGTATGTTCTTAACGACCCCTTGTTACCGCTCAATCTTCTCTCTTCCTGGGAATAGAGCCGCAACTTGTTCAACCTTTCCTGATACATGTGACCTCTCAGTTCATGTGCCATTCTAGTGAATCTTATTGCACCTCCTCCAGTTCCTCTATACATCCTTTTTATAAAATGGAGACTCCAGTCCTGCTCACCATATCCAAGGTTCTATAGAACCTCAACATAACCTTTGTGTTTTTGCAATTATATTTCTCTTTAAATGAACCCTAGTGTGCTTTTTTATGTCTTATTGACTATTAGTGATTTGCGTACTTGTACTCTGATCCCTCTGTTCCTCTACCATGTTAAGATGCTTAATTTCCAAGAAATATGTGGTCTCCTTATTCTTCCTACCAAAATGTACCACTTCACACTTATCTTTATTGAAGTTGGGTGGCGCGGTGATACAATAGTTAGCATTACTGTCTCACAGCGCCAGGGACCCGGGTTCAATTCTGGCCTCGGGTCACTGGAGTTTGTACGTTCTCCCTGTGTCTACGTGAGTTTCCTTCAGGTGCTCCGGTTTCCTCCCACAGTCCAAAGATGTGCAGGTTAGGTTGATTAGCAATGCTAAATTGCCCCATAATATCAGGGGGACGAGTTAGGGTTACGGGGATAGGGCCTGGGTGAGATTGTGGTTGGTGCAGACTTGATGGGCCAAATGGCCTCCTCCTGCTCTGTGGGAATTCTATGATTCCACGTTTATTTGATGATGACATCCATACTTCAAGTTTATTAATGTATTTTGTAGCAGTATTCTCTATTATCCATACTCTGAATTATTTTACCTGCAAATCTTGAAATTGCTTGAAACCTCCATATGAAATAGGAGCAAGAATAGCCCCTCAAGCCTGCTCCACCATTCAATAGGATTATGGCTGATCTTTTACCTCAAAATAATTTTCCTGCCTGCTTCCTTGTATACTTTGATTCGATGAGAGACCAAAAATCTCTCTCTCTCAACCTTAAGTCTACACAAAATAGAGTAGCCATCAGGGGTTTGATTCTGAAGATTCACCACCCTCAAAATGAGCCCATGTTCCCACACCTCAGTCCTAAATGGTGGACCCTTAACCTAAGACTGTGTTCAATCCCCAGCCAGAGGAAACAACTTCCATGTCTATCTTGTAATTTACAAGTCTGAACTGTTTATGTAAATTGTGAACATCAGTGTTCCGAGCACTGATCCAAGAGGGAAAAATGTTTCAATGAAAGCACTGATTTTTAATACTCAGAAAATTAGTGTGGAAGAAATCCGCACTTTGTATGTCACATTTCCCCCACTCTTTTAAGAAGAATATTTAAAAGGAAACGCTGCATTTTGCTTGGAGGAGATTTTCTCTTTAATTTGTTCTGGGCAGCATGAAAAAAAAACTTACATAATGCTTCGGGGCCCAGTCTGGTCTCCTTTCAATACTGCAAATTTGGTGGCAGTGGTGGGATCAGCTTGCTTCTTGTTCTGCCTGGAGATTCTGCTATAGTTAAATTCAGCATCCACCATGGAAGAGACCTTGGATAGTATCAAACTTTTCAATGTTGTTGCATTAGGATCAGAACGAATGGCACATCTATATATTTAAAGAGCAACCTGCCAAAGATTGACTGTGCAATCTGAATTGGAAGGAGGAAAGGGGATGGGTGGAAAAGGAGATAAATGATATCACACCCATCTTTCAGATATTTCAATTTTGATCTTCCATTACCTACTCTCCTAGCCAATCCTCTCCCACACAAGGTTTGCCTTTAACTTTTCTTTCAGTCTTTCAATCTTGTGTCCGAGACATCTGGTCAGCGAACAAAAGCTGTTTATTAAGTGGTAATGTGTTACGTAGTTTGCATAAAATGTCAGTTTTATTTGGGTATTCTTCCAGATATTCTTTCTCTTCTGACTGAGTCATATCTGTTTGTAAGCAAGTTTAAAAACGACAAGAAGAAAAATGTTAAATTAAAAATTCTGGTGGTGCTCTTGACCCCTTATGACCTGAGGTCATCCATGTTACTTGCAGGTCATGAAATATTTCACTGAGCATATCCAATCACTTGGGAAACCACAGACTTGTTATTGAGATAGCAAAAAGCAATTTGACTGAATCAGGTATTCGTGGTTCATTGGAGAAGTTTAGGTTGGCAAATTCTTGTTGTCTGAATATCTAACACGACCTCGTTCCCTGTATCAATTCTGCAAAGGAGTCTGTGAAATCAGGATTTTGGCATGAAACTGCTTTATTTGACAGGTCCTTAGTTTAAATTGAAAAAAATACACCAGAATTCTGTGGGACTTTTATTTATGTGAACTTCCCACTCTAATTGTTCTGGGAAACCACATTTGGATTAACCAACATGCTGCAACAACAACTAATTGAGTAACTTCCTTAACTGATAGCATACAAGTATCTACTTTAACATTGTTTAAAGTATGGTCTATTGAGATCATCTCAGGAATTAATTCAAACCCTCCTTTAAGGTCAAAACTTTTGGGTACCATTTTAAAGTATGACTATCATAAACGTCCTTAGTTAGTTTACTCTTGCGTCACTTTATTTAGCAACGTGTTGAAATATAAATTGTGGCCTGTGCAATTTTTTAAAATGGTTTTGCCTTCGATGCATTATGCTACAATTAACTTTTTCTAATGTAAAACACACCGGATTAAATGCTTTGGTAAAATACCGTATCTCATTCTTACTCCCATCCAGAAATGCATACTAATCTATCATTCTACAGAAAAAAATTATGAACTTAATTTGTAAACAAAACAAAATATTTACGAGCGCAGTCCAAGAATGTTTTGTGTATTTTAAGTTTGTAATCTCAGTTCAAAGACATGTTGTGGTACAGTACATCATTCCAAGAAGTGTTGGTGTTAATATTGTATTCAAACATGACACTTCAAAGCATGCTACATTTATATTGAGGTACCGTGTTGACAAATTTGTTTCTGTCCACTTGAAAGAATGTATTGAGTTACATGATTTTTAGCTAAAGTGTTTGGAAGGTGCCATATGTGCATTGGAGGTATGCAGTTTCCAGAGGTTTCTGGTAACCTTCAACATTCAGTTTTATTAACATTAAAACTGAGAGGATGTTACATTGGATTCAGGCTCTCAGTACACAAATATAATGGCAAGAGAGTTTTAGATTGTAGTGTTCCCCATTTTGCACTGAACATCACTGCATCATTTAGCAGGTTTCCATGAAATAACACAGACTGCAATAAACGGGCAGGAACTTTTCTACTTAGGTCAGGATCCCATGCCAGGGTCATGAAGGGTGGGGGGGTTGGCATTGCTAGTCAGGGAAAATGTTACAGCAGTGCTCAGGCAGGACAGATTAGAGGGCTTGTCTACCGAGGCCATATGAGTGGAGCTGAGAAACAGGAAAGGTATGACCACGTTAATGGGGTTGTATTATAGACCACCCAATAGTCAGCGAGAATTGGAGGAGCAAATCTGCAGAGAGATAGCAGACAACTGCAGGAAACATAAAGTTGTGATAGTGGGGGATTTTAATTTTCCACATATAGATAGGGACTCCCATACTGTTAAAGGTCTAGACGGGTTAGAGTTTGTAAAATGTGTTCAGGAAAATTTTCTAAATCAATATATAGAGGTACCAACTCGACAGGATGCAATATTAGATCTCCTATTAGGAAACGAGTTAGGACAAGTGACGGAAGTGTGTGAAGGGGAACACTTTGGTTCCAGTGATCATAACGCCATTAGTTTCAACTTGATCATGGATAAAGATAGATCTGGTCCTTAGGTTGAGGTTCTAAACTGGAAAAAGGCCAAATTTGAAGAAATGAGAAAGGATCTAAAAAGCGTGGATTGGGACAGGCTGTTCTCTGGCAAGGATGTGAATGGTGGCAAGGATGTGAATGGTAAGTGGGCCTTCAAAGGAGAAATTTTGAGAGTGCAGAGTTTGTATGTTCCTGTCAGGATTAAAGGCAAAGTGAATAAGGAACCTTGGTTCTTGAGGGATATTGGAACTCTGATAAAGAAGAAGAGAGAGATGTATGACATGTATAGGCAACAGGGAGCAAATAAAATGCTTGAAGAGTATAAAAAGTGCAAGAAACTACTTAAGAAAGAAATCAGGAGGGCTAAAAGAAGACATGAGGTTGCTTTGGCAGACAAGGTGAAGGATAATCCTAACAGCTTCTACAGGTATATTAAGAGAAAAAGGATAGTAAGGGATAAAATTGGTCCTCTTGAAGATCAGAGTGGTCGGCTATGTATGGAACCAAAAGAAATGGGGGAGATATTAAATGGGTTTTTTGCATCCGTATTTACGAAGGAAACTGGCATGGAGTCTATGGAAATAAGGCAAACAAGTAGGGAGGTCATGGAACCTATACAGATTAATGGGGAGGAGGTGTTTGCTGTCTTGAGGCAAATCAGAGTAGATAAATCCCCAGGACCGGACAGGGTATTCCCTCGGACCTTGAAGGAGACTAGTGTTGAAATTGCAGGGGCCCTGGCAGATATATTTAAAGTGTCGGTATCCACGGGAGGATAGCTCATGTTGTTCCGTTGTTTAAAAAAGGCTCAAAAAGTAATGCGGGAAATTATAGGCCGGTAAGTTTGACGTCAGTAGTAGGTAAATCATTGGAAGGAGCATTAAGAGATAGGATCTACAAATATTTGGATAGACAGGGACATATTAGGGAGAGTCAACATGGCTTTGTGCGTGGTAGGTCATGTTTAACCAATCTATTAGAGTTTTTCAAGGAAGTTACCAGGAAACTGGATGAAGGGAAGGCAGTGGATGTTGTCTACATGGACTTCAGTAGGGCCTTTGACAAGGTCCCGCATGGGAGGTTAGTCAGGAAGGTTCAGTCGCTAGGTATACGTGGAGAGGTAGTAAATTGGATTAGACAGTGGCTCAATGGAAGAAGCCAGAGAGTGGTAGTGGAGGATTGCTTCTCTGAGTGGAGGCCTGTGACTAGTGGTGTGCCACAGGGATCAGTGCTGGGTCCATTGTTGTTTGTCATCTATATCAATAATCTGGATGATAATGTGGTAAATTGGATCAGCAAGTTTGCTGATGATACAGAGATTGGAGGTGTAGTGGACAGTGAGGAAGGTTTTCAAAGCTTGCAGAGGGATTTGGACCAGCTAGAAAAATGGGCTGAAAAATGGCAAATGGAATTTAACGCAGACAAGTGTGAGGTATTGCACTTTGGAAGGACAAACCAAGGTAGAACATACAAGGTAAATGGTAGGACACTGAAGAGTGCAGTATGACAGAGGGATCTGGGAATACAGATACATAATTCCCTAAAAGTGGCGTTACAGGTAGATAGGGTCGTAAAGAGTGCTTTTGGTACATTGGCCTTTATAAATCAAAGTATTGAGTATAGGAGTTGAAATGTTATGGTGAGGTTGTACAAGACATTGGTGAGGCCGAATTTAGAGTATTGTGTGCAGTTTTGGTCACCTAATTACAGGAAGGATATTGATACGGTTGAAAGAGTGCAGAGAAGGTTTACAAGGATGTTGCCGGGACTTGAGAAACTGAGTTACAGAGAAAGGTTGAATAGGTTAGGACTTTATTTCCTGGAGCATAGAAGAATGAGGGGAGATTTGATAGAGGTGTATAAAATTATGATAGAGTGAATGCAAGCAGGCTTTTTCCACTGAGGTTAGGGGAGAAAATAACTAGAGGACATGGGTTAAGGGTGAGGGGGGAAAAGTTTAAAGGGAATATTAGCGGGGGGGCTTCTTCACACAGAGAGTGGTGGGAGTTTGGAATGAGCTGCCAGATGAGGTGGTGAATGCGGGCTCACTTTTAATATTTAAGAAAAACTTGGACAGGTACATGGATGAAAGGGGTGTGGAGGGATATGGTCCAGGTGCAGGTCAGTGGGACTTGGCACAAAAATGGTTCGGCACAGGCAAGAAGGGCCAAAAGGCCTGTTTCTGTGCTGTAATGTTCTATGGTTCTAAATGGGGATCAGAAGTCCGTCCCTTTGGGGAAGTCACTTGGCTGTTATTTTCTCAAAATTGACTAATTAGGGGCAGAAGGGTGGGCTTACATCTAAAAGAGGACAGCAGTCAAGCTTTTGAAACTGGAGGGCCAAAAGGAGGTATGCCAGCACTGAAGAAGGGCACACTGCCCTTTCAAATAAATAAGAGAAAGGATGCTGCCATTTTCAGATGCTTTCTCTAAAACAGCAAAGAATAGACGAAGAGACGGGCCAGCATTTTGGAGGGGGAACCTCCCGACAGGATGGCATGTGGATGCAGTTGAAGCAGATTGGCAGGGAGGGCTTCAACCTGTGTAGAATGCTGGACCCTGTCTGCCACTGTGAGACCATCTTCAGGCAACTATGTCTGTGTGTTATGAGACTGACTCTGACAATAGCTTTAATAAGCCTTTCAGTAGATTTAATTAGATCCCCGCCACACTTGCCCACCTCCATGATTGGTCCCATTGGGAACTAGAAGTCCAGCCCTTGCTCTCACACATCTCCTTGTCCTGCAAAACCAATAAGTGAACAAACCCAGTTGATAGCCTTCCAGCAACAGTTGATTTTTGTTCCAGTGAAGACTGCAGAGCACAAAATTGTGTATGGAGTTACCTGGGATGAACCTTGACAAATAATGTGAATCCTCCAGGCTTTTCTTACAAATGTGGCCCAGAAGGAGATGGATGACACTGGCACCTTGTATTTTATTTCACTTATTTTTTTCTCCGCAATTTTCTCCACTGCCAATTCTTGAGTGAAGGTTTTTGAATTGCTGCACTCTGTGGCAACAGAGCAGGTGCTAGTGAGCTGAAGAATCTTGCTCAGATTCACATAGCTGGATTTGGTCCACTTTGGCACTGAATGAGATTTCCAACAGACCTTTTACACCAGCCCGAACTTGCCTTGCCAAATATGACTCATGGCTTTCATTTAAGCTTCATTTAAATATTGCAGTGTATTTAAATGTATCTTGGCTCCATTTTTCTGTATGCTTAGGACAGGATCACTCTGGGGACTCCTTTGCTTAACTGAGGGAAACTTCATAGCCAGTACTATTAAAAATTCAGAAGCTTTTTAGCCTTATTATGCTTTACACTACTTACCTGGTTTTACACTACTACTTGAACTTTGATACTAATTTTTATTGTAGTTTTTAAGATAGTTTTGGCCCTTTCCCAAAAACAAAAGATGAGTGAAGACAAATGCCTTACAGTCTGAAAAAAGATAATTTATAACAGATAACAAGAAGATGGCAAAGCAGTTAAACAACTGCTTTCTGTCTTCACAGAGGCAGACACAAAAAGCTTCTCAGAAATGCTAAGGAACCATGTCCGGGAAAGGAAAAGGAGAAATTGAAGAGAATCAGTTTTACTAAAAAATGGCACCGGAGAAATTAATAGGACTGAAAGTTGGTAAATTCCTCGGGCCAGATAATCTACATCCCAGGCTATTAAAGGAAATGGCCATGGAAATGGTGGGTGCGTTGGTTATCATCTTCCAAAATTTTGCAGATTTTGGAACAGTCCCAGCGAATTGGAGGGCGTAGTGGAGAACATGCCCCTGTCTACGTCAATGGGGGCGAAGTAGAAATGGTCGAGAGTTTCAAGTTTTTAGGTGTCCAGATCACCAACTACTTGTCCTGGTCCCTCTATGCCGGCACTATGGTTAAGTGTCGGCATGGAGGGACCAAAGCATCTACTTTCCCAGAAGACTAAGGAAATTTGGTATGTCTGCTACGACTCTCACCAACTTCTTGCTGTTTGTCATTTTCATAAATGACCTGGATGAGGAAGTGGAGGGATGGGTTGGTAAGTTTGCTGACGACACCAAGGTAGGTGGTGTTGTGGATAGTTTGGAGGGATGTCAGAAGTTGCAGCGAGACATAGATAGAATGCAAGACTGGGCGGAGAAGTGGCAGATGGACTTCAACCCGGATAAGTGTGTGGTGATCCATTTTGGCAGATCCAATGGGATGAAGCAGCAGTATAATATGAAGGGTACCATTCTTAGCAGTGTAGAGGATCAGAAGGACCTTGGGGTCCGGGTCCATAGGACTCTTAAATCGGCCTCGCAGGTGGAGGATGCGGTCAAGAAGGCGTACGGCGTACTGGCCTTCATTAATCGAGGGATTGAGTTTAGGAGTCGGGAGATAATGCTGCAGCTTTATAGGACCCTGGTTAGACCCCACTTGGAGTACTGCGCGCAGTTCTGGTCACCTCATTACAGGAAAGATGTTGAAGCCATTGAAAGGGTGCAGAGGAGATTTACAAGGATGTTGCCTGGATTGGGGGGCATGCCTTATGAGGATAGGTTGAGGGAGCTTGGTCTCTTCTCCCTGGAGAGACGAAGGATGAGAGGTGACCTGATAGAGGTTTACAAGATGTTGAGAGGTCTGGATAGGGTAGACTCTCAGAGGCTATTTCCAAGGGCTGAAATGGTTGCTACGAGAGGACACAGGTTTAAGGTGCTGGGGGGTAGGTACAGAGGAGATGTCAGGGGTAAGTTTTTCACTCAGAGGGTGGTGGGTGAGTGGAATCGGCTGACGTCGGTGGTGGTGGAGGCAAACTCGTTGGGGTCTTTTAAGAGACTTCTGGATGAGTACATGGGATTTAATGGGATTGAGGGCTATAGATAGGCCTAGAGGTGGGGATGTGATCGGCGCAACTTGTGGGCCGAAGGGCCTGTTTGTGCTGTGGCTTTCTATGTTCTATGTTCGACAGATGCACCATAGAAAGCATTCTTTCTGGTTGTATCACAGCGTGGTATGGCTCTTGCTCTGCCCAAGACCGTAAGAAACTACAAAAGGTCATGAATGTAGCCCAATCCATCACGCAAACCAGTCTCCCATCCATTGACTCTGTCTACACTCCTGCTGCCTCAGCAAAGCAGCCAGCATAATTAAGGATGCCACGCACCCTGGACATTCTCTCTTCCACCTCCTCCTGTCGGGAAAAAGATACAAAAGTCTGAGGTCACGTACCAATCAACTCAAGAACAGCTTCTTCCCTGCTGCCATCAGACTTTTGAATGGACCTACCTCGAATTAAGTTGATCTTTCTCTACACCTTAGCTATGGACCGTAACACTACATTCTGCATTCTATCTCTATGTGCAATATGCTTTGTATAGCGCGCAAGAAACAATACTTTTCACTGTATACTAATACATGTGACGATAATAAATCAAATCAAATAAAATCAAAAAGTTATACAGGGCCTTGGTGAGACCACATCTCGAATATTGTGTGAAGTTTTGGCCTTTATCTGAGGAAGGATGTTCTTGCTTTGGGGAGAGTGCAGCGAAGGTTTACTGGATTCATTCATGGGACGGTGGAACTGACGTGTGAGGATAGATTGAGTTGATTAGGATTATATTTGCTGGAATTTAGAAGAATGAAGGGGAATTTCATAGAAACCTACAAAATTCTAACAGGACTAGACAGTGTACAGGGTAGACCTTTTAGGACTAAGATGAGAAGTTTCTTCACCCAGAGAGTGGTGAGCCTGTGGAATTTTCTACCACAGAAAGGTAGTTGAGGTCAAAACAATGTATGTTTCCATGAAGGAGTTAGATAAAGGTCTTGGGGCTCATGAACAAGCTGCTACCTCCTTTGTGATTGACTCAGCAGTGATTGATGTGAGTTCTGGAAGGGATTTCAAAGTAGTTCTTTCCCTAGCTGTGAGAGACCTGCTCGTCATTTTGGGGCCATCTGTCATTTTGAGATCCTATGCCAGGGCACGATGTCTTTCATTGCAAATACATCTCTGTGTTTGCA
Source organism: Mustelus asterias (assembly GCF_964213995.1). Lineage (NCBI taxonomy): Eukaryota > Metazoa > Chordata > Chondrichthyes > Carcharhiniformes > Triakidae > Mustelus > Mustelus asterias. The sequence continues at coordinate 134,180,941 of NC_135801.1, read as the reverse complement.
AAGCCGGGCATTCTCCCAGCACTGAGCATCCATGTGCGGACAAGAATTTAGCCCATTACAATGATTTTGTGTGAAACCACTTAAAAATGTGAAGGGTATCAGTTGTAACACATGGCAAAAATATGTGTGTCCTACTGTTGTATGGGCATGTGTGATGAGCAATGAAATATCTGTAAGGTTGCGTGCCACATGACATGTGTGCTGCACAGGAGACTGTTAAATAAGTTAAGTGTCCATGGTGTTACGGGTAAGATCCTGGCATGGATAGAGGATTGGCTGACTGGCAAAAGGCAGAGAGTGGGGATAAAGGGGTTTTTTTCAGGATGGCAGCCGGTGACTAGTGGTGTGCCTCAGGGGTCAGTGCTGGGACCTTTTCACAATATACATTAACAATTTGGAGGAAAGAACTGAAGGCATTATTGCTAAGTTTGCAGATGATACAGAGACATGCAGAGGGACAGGTAGGGGAAGCAGGGGGGCTGCAGAAGGACTTGGACAGGTTAGGAGAGTGGGCAAAGAAGTGGCAGATGGAATACAATGTGGAAAAGTGTGAGGTTATGCACTTTAGAAGGAGGAATGGAGGCATAGACTATTTAATAAATGGGAAAATGCTGAGGAAATCAGAAACACAAAGGGACTTGGGAGTCATTGTTCAAGATTCTCTTAAGGTTAACGTGCAGGTTCAGTCGGCAGTTAGGAAGGCAAATGCAATGTTAGCATTCATGTCGAAAGGGCTAGAATACAAGAGCAAGGATATATTCTGAGGCTGTATAAGGCTCTGGTCCGACCCCATTTGGAGTATTGTGAGCAGTTTTGGGTCCCATATCTAAGGAAGGATGTGCTGGCCTTAGAAAGAGTCCAGAAGACAAGAATGATCCCTGGAATGAAGAGCTTGTCGTATGAGGGATGGTTGAGGACTCTGGGTCTGTACTCATTGGAGTTTAGAAGGGTGAGGGGGGATCTTATTGAAACTTACAGAATACTGCGAGACCTGGATAGAGTGGACATGGAGAGGATGTTTCCACTAGTAGGAAAAACTAGAACCAGAGGGCACAACCTCAGCCGAAAGGGACGATCCTTTAAAACAGATGAGGAGGAATTTCTTCAGTCAGAGAGTGGTGGATCTATGGAACTCTTTGCCGCATAAGGCTGTGGAGGCCAGGTTATTGATTGTCTTTAAGACAGAGATAAATAGGTTCTTGATCAATAAGGGGGTCAGGGGTGATGGGGAAAAGGCAGGAGAATGGGGATGAGAAAAATATCAGTTATGATTGAATGGCGGAGCAGACTCGATGGGCGAGTGGCCTAATTCTGCTCCTATGTCTTATGGTCTTATAGCAAAGTGTGAACTTTGTGCAGTGGTGGAACATCTCCTTGGCAAATGGTGCTGTTAGATCAACTTTCCGTGACAGCTTTTTTAAGGTGGACTAATACAAACATAGTACAATGCTGATCCTGCAGAACATTTGGAGTCATTGTGCCCCTCTAGGATACTTGATGTACTTTTGTGTTTATTACTGCATAGAAATTTGGCTTGTCGATATATTTCCACAAGGTTTACCACCATCTCTTCTTCACTCCTTCCCCCAAGGCCCCAGCTAAATAGCTAAGTATGTGTGATAATGGAAGGCCCTGTGCATGCACAGTCGTGCTCTTAGCTTTGGAGGGAACCAGTGCAACATAGCCTGCAAGAATGAGCTTGCTTTGATTAATGCTGAAGTCTGCTGCTGTTTCACTGTGGTGAGGTCAACATATAATTTGCAATCAAAATGATTGAATATTTTTCTGCTGTTCATAGATGAGATGTTATTACTGGGAATAAACATTGAAAAAATAAATTGTTCTCTGCAGTTAAGCAGGGTCTAGTACCAATGGATGTACTCAATTTTAAACATAACTCTGGCACATTTGAGTTGTGAGTGGAGTGTACCAATGACGGGACTCAGGTGAATTATTAAACAAAGTGTCCCAGTGCCCAGTGGTTTGAAACCCACCTGTAATTGTGAGTTAAAATGACCTCCATTTACTCTGTTTCTCTCGTCTCAGATTCTGCCAGATCTAGTGAATATTTCCAGCATTTCCAGTAATTACTGCATGCAGAGCCAAAGGTAGGGGAGAAAGAAGGAAGGAAGATTTTGGGGAAGCAGGAAATTGAGGCTCAAGTTAGTGAATGGGGACTTGTATTTTCCTACTTTTGATTCAGATTATCTTGAGAGGATGTGACAGTTATAAACAATAAATGTTTGAGAATACAATTTTTAACGTATTATAATGCTTTCTTGAGTTGTGCGTTGAATCTTCCTTTTCTGGCAGAAGCAGCTCTTTGTCTTTGGTGTTCTAGGAGTTATTTTCAGGACTATGTGTGAAAGGTTATTTAATTACATTGAAATATAAAACCAAAAGATCTAATATGTAGGGAAAAGATCATCAGCTGTGTAACATGTTTTTGTTTGCAAAGTATGAGAGATTCAAAGAGATTTTTATATATTTATATTAAAGAACAGCTCAGTATTACTGTACAATTTGTAGCAGATATTTGTAATATTGAAGAAACTGCATAGGGTTGTCTGAAAATGGACCATGTTCCATTTCTGTGTCTTGTCCAGCGTGTTCTATTAATTATTTTTAATTGCGGTGTTAGAATAATCACTTGTAGTATTGTCATTTGGTTTAAGTTTTATTTGGGGGGGGTTATATTACATTATTGATGTAAGGTTTCAGTAAATATAAAAATGGAACCAGAAATCAATACATTTTGGAAAGTCTGTGACATATAAGGGAATTGCTCAAAGTTTGCCTTTTCTCATCTAAAGATATTGTTTCCTGGAGGGATACTGTTTTACTGAAGGCAGTGACGTTTCTATACCTCACCTAAATAGTCATTGTGTTTAGTATGAATCTAGGTAGTCAAGGTGGGCAAGCTATTCAGATCATTTGTGATTGCATCAGTGCCAGTCTTTGTCCTTTCGCAACTCCTCGTGGTTTTTAGCAGAAATCCTCCTCCTCCAGGTACCATATCAGAAGAGGGTGTTGGCGACCATGGACTTCCCTTGGATTAGTCCATGAACATTCTTAGCAAAGTACTGCAGTGATTTGCCTTCTGCAGCATGGCTGACCAGGAAACTTTGCCAATCTTTAACTCCTGCCATCAGGCATATTGGAAGGATTTACAGGCTGAAACTCAACTAAATAAAAGGAAAAACAGAAAATGCTGGATCAAGGCAGCAGATCAGGCAGCATCTGTGCAAAGAGGAGTAGAATTAACGTATGATTCTTCTACAGAACTGTTTGGCTATGTTATGAACACACCTTCTGGAGTCATGGAGTCCTGAAGTGAGTCTTGAACCCAGAGATATGGACACTACCATGATGCCACTAGATCCAACCAAGCGGAGATCATAGCATATGAAGAGGATATTGGTACCCTAGCAGATTTTCTTCATCTGGCTTAGACACTAAAATCAAATATGTTGCTCATTGCTGTTGGCTGGACTGAAATCGGCAAATTGGCACAGATAAACAATTGAGCTGGGACCTCCTGTTTTGTCATGTTTCAGTTATATATATATATATATATATATATATTACCGGTTAATCATTGAGAAAAGCTTATGTTTAAATAATAAATATCCTTCAGAACCTGTCAGCCAGACATTATAAACTCAGTGATTTCAAAGAAGGAAATTAATTGTAGGTAAGATATGAAGCTCACATGAAAGTTCAAGTGAATGAATTTTACTGCACAGAAGGTTTCCATTTGGCCCATCACACCTGTGGCAGCTCTCTAATAATGTGACGAAGGAGCAGCGCTCCGAAAGCTAATGGTGTTTGCTACCAAATAAACCTGTTGGACTTTAACCTGGTGTTGTTAAAACTCTTACTGTGCAGCTCTCTAAAACAGCAACGAAAGGACCATTGCCTTCAACTCCTGTTTTTTGCCATGGAAAAATGACAGCTGGAGCAGGGAGCCATTTGTACATCCCAGTGGCACAGTGGTTAGCACTGCTGCCTCACAGCAATTCCAGCCTTGGGTCACTATCTGTGTGGAGTTTGCACATTCTCCCCGTGTCTGCATAGATTTCCATCGGGTGCTCCGCTTTCCTCCATAGTCTAAAGATGTGCGAGTTAGGTGGATTGGCCATGTTAAATTGCCCCTTAGTGTCAGGGGGATTAACAGGGCAAATATGTGGGGTTCTGGGGACAGGGCCTGGGTCGGATTGTTGTCGGTGCAGGCTCGATAGGCTGAATGGCCTCCTTCTGCACTGTAGGGTTTCTATGTTTCTAAAAAGTCAGGAGTGTGATGTTGAAGCAAACAGGAGGCAGGTAATTGCATTGTTTAAATTTCAAAATTTGATTTGCCAGAAGAGGTATTGGAGTTAGTAGATGCAACAGCACTCCCTGGTGCTGGGAGGAGTGAAAGGAAAGTATTTTACTCGTATTCTGTAATTATATTAACATTCCACATAACAGAGGCAGTAAGTATAATAAGAGAAAGTGCTTGCATTTGTAAGATTTTTTAAAACACAATAGATAAGGAACTAAAGATTTAGCAAGCAACCAATCCTAAGTTTATCCTAACTTAACTAATGCTATTAGTGAATATAATCTAAGAGGAGGTCTTCCTTTTTACCTTAGTATGATCTTCCAAGAACTTTACAATGTCTTCCCAAAATCATTAATCCTTGTACAAAATTACATTGTCACATACCTTAACCTACACTTAATCAAAGTTTTCTATCAGGTCATTTTCTACAGTTGTGTTTTTCTCACAACTTTTATGGTTTACCACTCTTTGAATGAAATGTTCACTGCCTCATATGGAAAAAATTAAAAAACAACGATGTTCTGGCCAAATTTTATTTCTCAGTCAACATCACATTTTTAAAAAGCATAATTTGGACATTATTATATTGCTATTTATGGATCTTGTATGCACAAATTGGCTGCTGTATTCCCTGCATTGCAGCAGCGAATACACTTCTAAAGTACTTAATCAGTTGTAATGTTCTTTGGATGTCCTGAGTTAATTAAAATATTCGATAAATAGAAGTCTATCTGTCAAACAACAAAATGTAAAGCCAAGATTAGATAGCTAGGAACAGAAAGAAGAAGACACAAAGACTACTTGGCAATACAACTGCCAACAGTAACTGGAAAGGACTGGTGTATGAAATACAGGATAACCTGGGCAGAGGAATATATGAATTCAGTACGCAGTTGCAAGTAGCAAATAAATAAGAAAATTGTTTCTGAAGAATTGATGTAGGGAGAAAATGTTAAATTTAAGGAAACAGTCAATGGCAGAAGCTGATGAATGCAGAGAGAGTAAATGGTAGTTTTACAGTACTAAATAGATGAAAGATTAAGGGAATTGATCAGGGAGAGATCATGCTGCAATAGAATGAATACTGAATGCACGTTTTGATAATTTATTTATGGTGTTATGATCGGTTAGGAACCTTTAACATTTGAATGCATTAGTTTTAACTGACATAAGTATGCTTCTTCAATATAATTATCTCTCAGATTTCACTTTTTAAAAAGTTATTGCATATACAATATTTAAACAGAAACTCTATTAATTTAACAATGTGGTTTATAACTATGTATGTTATTGCACTTGGATTTACTTCCTACTTTCCCAAGAATGCTCCTGTAAGATACTTAAAGTCATTTACTTGTACAGGGACCACCCTTAAGTATGCCACAATCCTCTGGAGAACTTTCCTGTGCTCCAGCTATTCTCAGGTAAAAATTCTACTTACCATCTCTTGATTGTGGAAGCCTTTGTCCCTTGTGCTGGTCAGTTTTTGATTACTTCCAAGCGAATCTGCTGGTTGCAATAAGACACTCTGCGATTTACTGTAGATTCTCCCACTTGCTTCAAACTAGGCAATCTTCTAGCTCTGTTCCTTACAATATTCAAACTAAGTTTAAATCTCCCACCTTTCACACAATCCCTGATGAAGTTAGTGTTTTACTTTGCTCTCAGTGCATGTCATTATGTAATTCATATTGGCTAACGTCCCTCAGTGAGCTGCAAACCATGTAAGGTCCAAACTGCAATTGAAAGCTTCTCCCAGAAAAAATGAAACAGAGAACTTCCTGAAGCTTGACCCAGCCCATGATGAAGTAGCCTGTTCTTAGCTATCCTCAAACTGACACCTGAGCTAATTATCCCTCATTTGTAATTGATCCAGCTGAGTAAGCCCACCTGTTGTTTTATAGTTCTATCTCTTTTACGCTGATTCTATTAAATAAACTTATTCTTTAGGTGTTCTGGCAATCATTCGAGCTCAGCATTTTAATTACCTTACCTTCAGCATAATAATCCTCCCAAGAAGTAAACATTACCTCTGAAATAGTAATATAAACTAGATATTTGCAAAAACAGGCAGGATGTACAACTTGTATTCATATACAGTATACAAGCATGAACAAAGCATCAATGTAAATATTATATATATATAGGTATTATCAATGCACCAAAGCAAGATCCAGGACCAGGTTAGAAGTTCAGGTTAGAGGGAGGGATCTACCCTACATGAATTTGGGAAGAGATATCAGCATACTGGAAATCATTAACCTGGAAGCTAGCCTCATATGTTGAAGGCCCAGTTTCAATATCTGTTTATTGAATTTTAGGAAACACCACATTATTAGTTTTCAAGGGCACCCACATATCTTCTGGCCACCTATTTCCTAATTTAATTGTAAAAGGTTTTGTATTAATTTTGACGTCACTTGCAAGTTCATTTTCATACTTTATTGTAGCTTTTGCTGTCTGTTTTGTCACTCATTGCTGCTCTCTCCCATTTGCCAGAATTTGTGTTTTTTGCATTATACCTGTATGTCTTTTCTTTTAGTTTCTTATTTCTTCATCCACTATGGCTGTCTTTTTGGAAAGTAGAACCCTTGTCCTTTAGAAGTATAAACTGATTTGTTATCACATTAAACTCTTTGTTCCAACAATTTTTCTCTCCACAATTCCAAATGCTTTAACAGGCTCATCTGGCATGTGATGATACTATTTTGAGCTGCGATGAGATGTGGGAGGATATATGTTTATTCTGATTATTCTGTTTGAGTGAAATATAAACAGTGAAAAGGCAATGGAGGTCACTGCATCATGTTGATTGCATTCTTGGTCATCCATATTGCTTCATTTAGGGAATAGACAAATCATAGGTAAGGGATAATGGGAGGTTAGAGCAGTCTTTAAAATTTTCTGCTTTCACCGAGTTCATGTCCTATAAGAAGCTTCTCAAATAAATGCAAACTAATAGACACTTGGCCAAAGCCCCTGCATTTAGGGATTGCTAGTCAAAGCTTTCACACTTGCAGATTGCACACGTGCTGCACAAAATCCCAGTGATCAGATTTTATGAGTAATGCTGCAGGTGGTCAGTGATTAATATTCAAATGATTTACCATCTTATAAAAATGCTTCTTTCTGGCAGGAATTTGAGCACTTATCCTCCTTTACCCCATTCCACAAACTATCAACTAGCTGCCATACATGCTAACCATCACCAAATATTAAAAAATCCTAAACAAAAAAGTGCAAAATACCCATAGGAAGAATCTCAATTTGATATGAGGTGCACACGTTCTTTCCATTGGAACATACTATTTTTACCACAGCTCAGAATACCTTTGCAGAGGTTGACAAAAGCCAACATTTAGGGTAGTAAAGTACATTTAGTTAAAACATACAGTTCACCAGGATAAGCACCATTAACTGCTGTGATGTTTGTTCGGATAGAACAGTGTTTGCATAATAGGAGTGGCACGGTGGCGCAGTGGTCAGCACTGCTGCCTCGCAGTGCCAGGGACCTGGGTTCAATTCTAACCTTGGGTGGTGACTGGCTGTGTGGAGTTTCCACGTTCTCCCTGTGTCTGCGTGGGTTTCCGATTTCCCCCCCATTGTCCAAAAATCTACGGGTTCAGTTGATTGGCAATGCTAAATTGCCCCTTAGTGTCAGGAGGGTGTGGTTACAGGGCTAGGGCCTGCGTGGGATTGTTGTCGGTGCAAGCTTGATGAGCCGAATGGCCTGTTTATGCACAGTAGTGATTCTATGATCCTGTCAGCTTACATCACTGACACAGATAAAATGGACGAAAGAGTGAAAATAGCCATTGATTTGATTTGATTTATTGTCGCATGTATTAATTAGCATACAGTGAAAAGTATTGCTTCTTGCGCGCAATATAGACAGAGCATACCATTCATAGAGAAGGAAATGAAAAAGTGCAGAATGTAGTGTTATAGTCATAGCTGGGGTATAGAGAAAGATCAACTTAATGCAAGGTAGGTCCATTAAAAAGTCTGATGGCAGCAGGGAAGAAGTTGTTCTTGAGTCAGTTGGTACGTGACCTCAGACTTTTGTATCATTTTCCCGACGGAAGAAGGTGGAAGAGAGAATGTCCGGGCTACGTGGGATCCTTGATTATGCTGGCTGCTTTGCCGAGGCAGCGGGAAGTGTAGACAGAGTCAATGGATGGGAGGCTGCTTTACATGATGGATTGGACTACATTCATGATCTTTTGTAGTTTCTTGCAGTCTTGGCCAAAGCAGGAGCCATACCAAGCTGTGATACAACCAGAAAGAACGATTTCTAAGTCTAACCCAGTTGAAAATATGTTGTAAGGGGTAATTTTATGAGTCTGAGTTGTTATTGGTTCAGGTTCCATGCCAGTATACTGACTTACAAAATTACCCATAATGCCAAGGACTTGATTTGTATGATGTGTATATGATCCAAGGTATTCTTGTGAATCCCGGATCCATAACTTTCTGCACAAATCTTAGCTCTGATTTTAACTCAGTAGGAATGAAGGCCAGTGGTGAAACTTAGAAGATTTGTATTTGCTTGCCCAATACTGCTGCACACCCAAAGCTAGCATCATCTGTTGGTGGGCGAAGAATCAAAATTCTTTGGTGCAGGTTTTAAGGCCACTGCTGTGACCCACATAAATGGTAAAATGAATAAGTAATCAATCAGATGATTGTGGTGGAGAATCAGGTTGAATCATAGAATCCCTATAGTGCAGAAGGAGGACATTCAGTCCATTGAGTCTGCAGCGACCACAATCCCATCCACGCCCTATCCCCGTAGCTCCACATATTTACCCCACTAATCCCCTGACACTAGGGTCAATTTAGCACGGCCAATCCACCTAACCTGTGCTTCTTTGGACTGTGGGAAGAAACCGGAGCACCCGGAAGAAACCCATGCAGAGACGGGGAGAATGTGCAAACTCCACATAGACAGTGACCCGAGGCCAAAATTGAGCCCGGGTCCCTGGCGCTGTGAGGCAGCAGTGCTAACCACTGTGCCACCATGCTGCCCCAACCAAGCTGAGGGGCAGAGAAGGTCCAAGGTATCTTCTGAGACCAGGTGGAGCATTCATGTGCTGTATTTCAGGCCAGTTAAAATGGCGGTGGGAGAGAACCTGACAGCAGGAGGGAACGTGTTAACTTTCCTTTTCTTGTTTCAGACATATATCAAATGTTTTCTGAACCAGCGCTCAGGTTAATTATATTCTCTGTACTGTCCCTCATCCATTAGTTTAGTAATAACCTCAAAATAATCCAAGTAGATTAACAAGACATGACATATTCCTTCAGAGAACATGCTAACTACTCCTTAAGGCTGCCTCTGCTTGTTATCAGGAATAACCAATGATAATGAACAACAATTAAACAAAATTAAGTGCAAGTTCCAGAGGACCACAGGCTGCTCTCCCACCTTTTGAGAGAGAGAGCTGACTGGTGGTGATTTAACCTGAGGTTCATCACACCTCGGGTGAGGGGCAAGTTTGAGAAGATCAAGCCTTCATGGATAACACAGCCAGTATGGGAATTGAACCCGTGCTGTTGGCATCACTCCGCATCATGAGCCAGCTGTCCAGTCAGCTTAGCTAACCAACCCCCCAACAACAATATGACAACAATAACTTGCATTCATATAGCAGCTTTAATACAGAAAGCATACCAAGGCAATTCACTCAGGCGTAATCAGACAAAAATGGGTGCTGAATCAAAGAATTGAGAATGGGAGCAGGGACCAAAAGGCATGGTCAAAGAAGGGATTGTAAAGAGGGCCTTAGAGAAGGGGAGAGAGCTGGAAAGGTGTAAGAAGGGATTTCCAAATCTTGGGCTGTGGGCAGCTCAATGCACAGCTGCCAATGGTGGGATGAAGAACAAAGTGTTCTAGGATTGGAGTTTGGGGCATGAGTGTATGAAAAATTTGATTTAGAGATATTAGGGCATTGGGATCCAATGATGGTAGGTGAGGGGGAACTGGTGTGGGAAAGATATGGATGTGAGACCAGGCCCAAAGTACTCAAGTACTGGAGGTGGCAAAACCATGAATGAGGGTTTTAATGGCAGATGAATTGAGGGAGGGCAGATGCAGATGACTTTCTGGAGGTATAAGTAGGTGGATGCTCAGCTCATCCAGCATAATGTTCTGAAGCACACTCCCCTCCAGCAATTCGGTAAAGGTTGATCTAATTCTAAGCTCTGTTAATGGTCTATAATTCCTATGTTCGTGTCTCTCTCCCTTTTTAAAACCAATATTGGACAAGCCAGGCTCAGATCCTGTTCTGTTGGACTCCTAAAAATATTGAGCAGAGCTGATTTTTTTCATTTCTTTGAGAATTATAAATAATATTCGATCTGACTCTGGGTGCTGTATATAGACACATGCAGAGCAAAACTTCAAAAAAGATAACCGAAAAGCAAAATGCTGCAGATGCTGGAAATTTGAAATACCTATCTGGTTTTCCTGGGGACAGGTTAATTGCTGATCACTATTTCAACCGCCTCGGCAGAGATCAGCATTTGATGTGCACCAGTTGGTACGGAATCATTCAGATGAGGTGGGTACAAGCAATCTGGCTATTCCCCACTTTGATTGGAACAGGTGTGGCCGAGTCACCCAAAAATTGGAGAAAATATATTTCTGAACCACAATTCTTTGAGTTTCCCAAACCAGGTGCTTTAACGAATGAAAGCCCCAAGCCATTTAATTGAAGTAATCTGTGACTTATTCTTAACAGGAAATAGGAAGTAAAGTATTGGAGAAGCTCTTGAGTAAGATATTGTCACAGATTTTCCAATCAGAATGATAGTGAAACCATCAACGTTCATTTTATTGCCCTCTGACATTGACAGCAAATTCTTGCATCCAGGGATAGTTAAATTCAAAATTCCTGCATTTTAGTCAGCAATTCCCTGCTCCTCCTCAAGATGTGCATTTGAAATCCTTGCCACAACAGTCTTTAACGGTCACAGTAATCTATTGTAGTTCCCAAACGAGAAAGTGCTAGGAAATCTCAGCAGGTCTAACAGCATCTATAAAGAAAGAAAAGAGCTGACCTTTCGAGTCCAGATCACCATTTGACAAAGGGTCATCTGGACTCAAAACGTCAGCTCTTTTCTCTCCGTGCAGATGCTGCCAGACCTGCTGAGATTTTCCAGCATTTTCTCTTTTGGCTTCAGATTCCAGCATCTGCAGTAATTTCCTTTTATCCATTTTTTAATCTATTGTAGCTGTTGCTCACAATGTGGCCTCCTTTACATTGAGAAGACCAAATGCAGATTGGGGGAGGACTTTGCAGAAAACCTCCGTTCTGTCCATAAATATGACCCTGAGCTTCCGGTGGCCTGTCATTTTAATTCTCAACCTCAATCTCTGTCCTCAGCTTGTGCACTGTCCAATGAAGGTCCATTTTAAGCTTGAGGAACGGCAACTCATCTTTAAATTAAGCTCTTTACATACAGCCTTCCGGAGTAAACATTGGGATCAACAATTGGAGACCATAGTTTCTGCCCCATTTTGTTTCCTTGTCTTTGCTTGTTTTGATTTTTCACTTTTGCTTTCAATCAGCAGCATACTTGCTCAAGGCACATCTTTTGTTTCTTTTTTTTTCTTGACCCATCACCATTTCCTTTGACTCTGTAAGATTCACTCTTTTGTCATTCAATCTCTCCTGTCTTTCACCTTATCACAGGCTGTCCTTTTGTCCTTGCTCAAAATCCATTACATTTCTAAATTTTTCCAGTCTTAACAAAAGGTCAGAGACCTGAGACGTTAAATCTGTTTCTCTCTTTCAGAATCTGCCCTACCTGCTGAGTATTTCTAGCATTTTTTGTTTTTATTTCAAGCTTCCAGCATCTGCAGCATTTTGCTTTTCGGTTATCTTGTTTGAAGTTTGTTTGTGATCTTTCAGCCTCCAATGTGTATGTCCCAATCTTTATTTATCTCTGTAAAATTTATAAAAAGTGATGGGTAATCAGTGCATTTTCTTCCTGGTTTCCCATCTGTGAGAAATTTTTGATGTGATTGGCTGCTTACCCTGTCTGTTGATGACAACTCTGGGCAAAATCCCTTTGACTTGGCATTAGATTCAATTTAGCGTTGAGTCTACAACACAAAGATTACCAATTCTTGTGGACAGCTTTCTTTGAGGTCAGTGGTAAGCACATAATTAAACTACTGACTACAAGGTTGTGTTGTATAAGTCCACAAGAAGGCGAATGGGCACATGGTTGCTAGCTATTGGTGCACATTGTGGATTTGAAATTGTCTTGTAGACGAAGTTAGAAATCACAATAAAAATGGTGGACAAATTTACGAGAGCAAATTTTAGACCCAGGAGGAGTTCCAGCACGAATTTAAAGGGAATCAGAGCCAGAGAGCAGTAGTTATGACAACTGCTTTAAAGCAAGTCGCATGAAATTATATCCTTACAAGGAAAAAACAATAACAAGACCTCAGTGATTGACTGAAGAGATAAGATCTAACCCAAAACAAAAAACAAATATTTGCAAAGGTGCATGAAAGCAAAACCAGCAAGGATTGCAAGTCAAACCAAAATTAGTTTAGGATGAAATAAAGGCATTTAGATGATGGTAAAGGGCAGGAGAAAGGAAGACTGTAAATAGCAGCACAGATCCATTTTTAAATAATGCATTGCAGTGGGTTAGCCAACTCTACAAGTATCCCACTGAAGAGCTAGTAACCATTATTGTGAGGTGTTTGTGTCAAAACACTCTTGAAAATGCAACAATTATAAAATACTGTAATGTCATTTTTGACTTGGAAATTGCTTGATGTGTTTAATTAACACTTGACCCTCCCCCACAACTCCCTCTCCCAGCCACAAACATCGTGCTAAATTTGTGGCCTGCCAATAATGGACAACGTTTGCATTTACTCAAAATGTGCATCTGAAAAGTAGTGCAGAGGTGGTAAAATAATATGCAAGTCTCATTTTATTTCCTTGTGAAAAATGCATCTGCATTAGCTTTAAATCTTTTGAAAATTGGGTCCTTTTAGTTCACAAAGGCATTTGCATTTCTGCGTGTCCTTTAAAATTCCATTTTAAAATCCTTTTTAAAAATTCTGTTTGCTTTTTATAGGTGGATTTTCATGCATGTTGCTGCTCCTGTTCCTGATGCCCTCTTATCCAAATATTTTTATTAATGTTAATCCACTGGAAACTAACGTAACAATTTTGAATCAAAAGTTAAAATACTGAAAGATAATTGAAGGAATTATGAAATTGCTGAGACATCTGTGGTTCTTTGCATGGAGGTTTACAACATGGAAACAGGCCCTTCGACCCAACTTGTCCTTTGCAATTGATCAATTATACAGGAGAGCATCCAACACTAAATACTTTGCCATACAGTTAGACAAATGCAATGAACCACAATACTATTGAAACATAAAATGTTTTAGATGCCTTTTATTCCCATTTGCTCCATGTAAATTGTTCTTCAGTACTGTACATTCGAATATTATTAAACATCAGTAATTTTCCATGTGGAAAACGTTAACTTTTTAGGATTTGGAATCTCTAAGTGTGTCCTTTTATCTCTGGGATGTTGGTAAATTGCATCTCCACATCATGTTGGTAAATTGCATCTCCACATCATGTTACCCTGATGATCAAAAGTCTTCCATCTTTATTGTGTAAAGGCCCTAGATGAAATATATTTGGGTATTTTCTAATGAGCGTAATTTTACAGCACTAAACTGCCCATTACTCAGTGCTAAATGGATTGACTTGCTCAAAGAAATAGTCCAGGAAATGGGCAACAGAGTGTCTCTATGATATTCAGTTCAGAGCATCCTTGAAGAAAAGGAAGCTTCAATTTGCTTGTAATCATTGTTGTACCTGAGAGTTCTTCGAATAGATGGTGGGTACAAAAATAGTAAATCACCATTTTAACAGCGGTTACATGCTGAAAATAAAAATAAACTTCATTTTTTTAATGCATATCCAACTATTGAGATAATAACAAACTGAAGTAGTATGACGTTGTCTGAACTTTAGTGTACTGTACTGTGTCAAGATCTTAGAATTTCCAATAAAGCTATGCCCGTGAAATTAAAGATGATGTATGTGACATGTTCATTTATACCATAGACTTTGTGAAAGAAAATCTCAAAATATTCTATGCCATTGAAAAAAATTATGGGAAATCCAATCTACAGGTCCACTGTGGCAGTGATAGAACATGGAGTGCAAGTTAGGCAATGTTTTCTCTTTGGCTGCTCCATTTTTACATCAATGTGAGCTAAGCATTGGGCCTGATTTTATCTCTGCAAGTGGGTGGGTTTTGAATGGGTTAAAATTGGGCCCATTGTTTCTGTATCATATTTTTGTCTTCAGACTTTATTTACAAGGGTTAGTATTTCTTGGGTATAAAAGTTCATATTACAAAGCATTTGCTTACAATAGTCTGATGAATTACATTACAGAAGATAATTGCAATGCAAAATAAAATGTTTGTATATTGCAGTGATTATAGAACCAGCAGCTATTAGGTGCTGTCCATTTCTCTATTTGCATATCATGCAGTTAATCCCTCTTCTGAAAAACTCTTTAGCTTCGCCAACATTTTAACCTTAGATTTTACAGGACAACTCTTGAGTATCTCAGATACCCCAAGAAGTTATATTCCACCTCAAAAATTAATTAATTATCCTTCTTTATTTGCTTGAATCTTTGCTATTGAGAATGAACTGTGCCTATCCAATCCTGCATTTTTGAGTAAATGTATCTTCTGTAAAAATTTTATGCATTAAGAAGTTTTGAACAAATTAAATTATAGAATTTTCAAGCCAAGTGGTAACCTATTAAATAAATTGGATATTGGACCTATTAAAAGACACTTAAAACATATTCTTGTCCCTATGTAGAGATCACAAACAGGAATTGTTGAGGAAGTAGGGTAAACGGAAATGATTATGAATAGTCTGATGGTGTTTTTTGTGATTTTTATTAAAGCGAAAACTATTCAATTTTAATTTAAAGAAAAAGATGCCAAATAGAGGTCTCGACAGACCAGCTGCAGTCCTTCAGTGTTGCCTTAATTTACCAGAGACACAACTGTCACAAACAAAACTTTTAAACTTGATATATAGCCACGATAGTGAGCAGCCTTTTGTGCAGAGTGCACATAGGAGACCTCTTTTATACAAATCAACTGGCAGATGACAGACAATGATGAAAATTTGATTCTTTGAAGTTGTAATGGCTATTGAAATGTGTGAAATTCTGGGATTGAATAGAAAGCAGCTAGCCCAGCAAAGAGTCTTGGGTGGCTGGTGGGAGCTTGCTGGGAGGTTTGCCTGTGTTTTGTCGCAGACTTCCCTTGCTTGTGTGGCACGTATGTAAGAATAGAAATAAGGCCACCAAACCAGGTTAAAATGAATTTGAATGGAAAGGATAGAAGCGTAAATGTTTATTTTACCATAAGTGCCCAAAGTCTACTCTTAAAATTGCAGAATTTGAAGGCTTAGTCCTAATGATGTATGGTATTACTAACGTTTGGGTAGATTTTTTAGGGAAGGCGAGAAAGGAGAAGCAACTTTTTAACTTGTCTATTTTTTAATGTATGAATTGGCTATTTTCTTGGCAATAAGCCTAGAAGAGAACTAAACTGTGGTTCAGATGTATTAAAATCCAATATTGTGCTAAATGTTCTAGCAAATTTAGTCTCAAACATTAAAAATTACATTTTTAACTTTCAACACTAGGAGGTAATTCTATAGTGAGTAACATGGTGTCTTACTTCATATAATGAAACTGCTCTGCCTTTGACAAGTAATAGAAGACCATAAGACCATAATATTAGTGTACTTGTTTTTATTTCTGCTTGATTTACACAAAGGAAAGTAAGCCTTTTGGCTTGATGGTAATATGACTAAAGAAAATAACATTTGTGATCACCATTAAAATGTAATTATTTACCAGAATTGATTTCCCCTCAAGGAACCTATGCACGGTCCGATCTGTTACACTAAAATTAGCAACAAAGCTTTCCAAATTCATTGGTGAAGACTATGAGTTAATGCAAAGAGCAGATCTATGGGAACAGAGCCGAATATCAATAAGGGCATAGGGTTAAAAGATGCTGTCAAGATGGCTTCAGTTGCTCATCAACCAATCAATGTTGAAATCCACCCCTCCACCCACCCTCCCAACTGCCACCAAATCACCAAAATAATTATTATGGCATATTGGATAGAGTTGAATCAACTATTTCCGAATTGATCACATGGATCACTGCCTCATGAAAATCTCCAATATAGAATATTGCACTTTATAATTGTCTGCTCTATTAGCATGAATTAAAGTTGTTGGGTTCATTCAAATTAGTCATTTCACTTTTTAAGTGTTCATACTCGGGTGCTACTAGAGGCTTTTGTAAATTTTAGAAGTAGTGCTGGTTACTGTGCTGTGTGATTTTGGATATAAAACCATAACAGATTCCTAGAAATTAAATTATAATTAAATTCTAAATGTCTTTAAGCAGGGTTGTGTGGGTGCACAAGGAATCCAGTGTGCTGTGCTATACAGTAGTACAGAGATAATCCTGCCCATTCTACCAGACATCTAAGCAGGCATATATGGAGCAATATTGAATGATGTTTGGTCATCTGCCTATCTACACTCTCTGCCAAGGATATTGTGTCACAGGACGTAAAAGTTCCAGAGAGTGGGAGGAGCGGGGTGGAGGGGGTGGTTGAACTTAAAAATTGTTTTGGAAAGCTAAATCTACATAACTATTTTTAAGTGGTCAGTGAAGTACACATAACAATCATGTATAACATGATCTTCCATGGGATCGTACAATGCATGTTTGCACATGTGGGTTACGCATGGGAATTTCTTAATTTCAGCCATCGTGTCAGGAAAAAGTACTTTGAAGAACAAATAATTTGCCAGAGGAAGGGGTGCAATTGAAAAACAGGCCATCTGTGACCACCTTCACTGAGGAATGATATAAATTTTAGAAATATGACTGTTTGCTTATTTCCTTCAATGGGAAAGGGCACATGTTGCAGAGATAGATGGAAATTGGAGTATGAAGGGAAGAACAAATACAAAATGCTATATTTTTAAAATACAAATTATAACCACAATGTCTGTTGATAAATTAATAGTATGCATATAAAGTCTAATGACTTGTTTATGGATACTGATCATTGCACTGTTCTCAAATCATTGTAATAGCATAATTATTAAAACTCTCACTCCTGAGTCAGAAGGTCAAGTCAGAAAACTTGAACATATTCTTGGTCAAATTTGATCAACACTCCAATAGAGCTGAGGCAGTGTTACATTGTTGATGGTGCTGTCCTTTGAATGAGACGTCAAACAAAGGGCCCAATTATCTGTTCCTTTAGTCCTAGTGGAACCTAATGCATGTGTACAAACATGCATGCTGGCATCCTTTGGTGAACTTAAACTGATTGATTTGCAATTCATTCAAATTGTTTGATTTGTAATTCATTTAATTTGATTGAATTGTAGTTCATTTAATTTCTCAGTAATGGGATCTTGCTGTGTGCAAGTTAGCTTCTGCATTTCCTATAATAGGTTCTCAACTGGAGGTCTGCGGAACGTTTTCAGGAGGCCTACATGTTGGTTTGTCCCACTAGTACGTCGGTAGGCCCTGTTGTACATTGAGACAATTGAATAGTTTAATGCTGAACTGTAAAAAGACTGCATAGGCACTTGTGGATTTATTGTTCAACATCATTAACACATAGAGTCGTGCAGTGCAGTAGAGGCCCTTCAGCCCATTGAGTCTGCACTGCCAAACCTACACTAAATTTACATTAATCCCACTTTCCATCACTTGGCCCATTGTCTTGAATGTTATGACATTTCAGGTGCTCATCCATGTACTTTTTAACAATACTGAGGTTTGCCGCCTCTAATACCCTTCCAGGCACTAGATTCCAGACTCCCACCACTCTCTGGGTGAAAAAATGTTTCCTCAAATCCCCTCTAAACTTCCTGCCCCTCACCTTAAAATTATGCCCACTTGTTATTGATCTTTCAGCAAAGAGGAACAGCTGCTTTCTATCCACCTTGTCCATATCCCCCATAATCAGATTCCCCCTCAGCCTTCACTGCTCTAAAGAAAATAAACAAACCTATCAAGCCTGTCTTCATTGCTCAAACGCTCCATCCCAGGCAACATCCTGGTGAATCTCCTCTGCACTCCCTCCAGTATAATCACATCCTGAGGTGACCAGAACTGCACACAGCACTCCAGCTGTGGCTTAACCAAAATTTTGTACAGTTCCAACATAACCTCCCTGCTTTTATAACCTATCTATAATAAAGGCAAGTGTCCTGTATGCCTTCTTTGTCCTGCTGCCTTCAGGACAAGCACCCCAAGATCCCTTTGTTCCTGTGAGCTTCCTAGTGTCCTGCCATTCATTGAGTACTCATTTATCTTGTTACTCCTTTCAATGTGTATCAACTCTCACTTTTCAGGATTAAATTCCATCTGTCAATGATCTGCCCATCTGACTAACCCCTCTATATCTCCCTGCAACCTAAGACCTCCTTCACTATTAACCAACCTGCCAATCTTTGGTTCATCTGCAAACTTAGTTATCATTCATACAAAGTAGAGGCCATCCAGCCTCGCCCAACTTCCTTGGAACTCAACATGACTGAATTCCCTCTGCCTTGGTTTCTTTACTACGGTATGATGTGTCCCTGTTGTACTAAACACCAGCAAACCCATCCGCAAGGATGTTGGTCTCATTCTAGTTCAGGTGCAGACCATCCCACTTGTACATGTCCCACCTTCCCCAGAAACGGTTAGATTATGAAAGTAAACTAGCCAGGAATATAAAAACAGATTGTAAAAGCTTTACAAGTATACAAAAAGGAAGAGAGTAGTTCAAATAAATGTTGATCCCTTAGAGACAGTATAAATTTTCATGGGGAATAAGGAAATGCCACAGACGTTGTGTCTATCTTTATAGTAAAAGATGCAAATCGATGTAACCAAGGGGCTAATAAGAGTGAGAAACAAATGCACTTAGAAAATCATAGTTTGGTCAGAAAAAGTTAAAATAATCTTGCAAAAGGGAAATCCTATTTGACAAATTTATTAGAATTTTGATGATGTAACTAGTAAGGTCAATAAAGAGGAACCAGTAGATGGATACTTGGATTTTCAAAAGGCATTCAGTAAAGTGCTTCACAAATACTTGGAATGCAAGATACGTGCTCATGGAATTGGGGATAATATATTAGAATGGATGGATGATTGGATAATGGACAGGAAGCAGAGAGTATGGATAAACGGAGCATTTTCAAGTTGGCAGGCTGAAACTAGTGGAGTGCATCAAGGATCAGTGATGGGGGCCTCAGTTATTTACAATCTATATTGTGACTTAGATAAAAAGACCGTGAGTAATTTACCTAGGTTTGCTGACAATGAAAAGTTAGGTGGGAACGTAAGCTGCGAGGAGGACACAAAGAGGTTGCAAAGAGATATGGAAAGGTTAACTGAGTGGGCAGCAAGGTGGCAAATGGAGCATAATTTAGGGAAGTGAGAGATTATTCACTTTGGTAGTAAGAATAAAAAACAATTTTTACAAGATATGAAACTTTTAAATCTTGATGTTTAAAGAGACTATATTCATACAAGGAACACAAACCTGGCATGCAGGTACAACAAGCAATTAGGAAAACTAATGGTATGTTGCCTTTGGTTCAAGGGGATTGGCGTACAAGATTATCAAAGTTTTCCTTCAGTTGCATGAAGTTTTGTTGAGACCACAATGGTATTGTGTGCACAGTTTTGGCCTCCATATCAAAGGAAGGATATTAGAGGTAGTATTGTGAAGATTCAGAAGATTGGTTTCTGGGATGAGGGGGGCTATCCTATGATGAGAAACTAATTAAATCTTTGGAGTTTAGAAGAATGAAAGGCGATCTTACTGAAATGTACAAGATTCGGAAGAGACCTGACAGGGGTAGAGACTGAGAAGTCCTTTCCCTTGGTAGCCAAACTTAGTACTGAGATAGCAGAATTTATTTTCAGTCAGAAGGTTGTGAATCTTTGGAATTGTCTACCCTGAGAGTTGTGGATCGTGCATTGTTGAGTATATTTCAGGCTGAGATTGGTAGATTTTTGATCTCTGAGAATCAAGGGATATGGGGAGTGAATGGGAAAGTGCAGTTAGAACAGAAGTTCAGCCATGATCATATTGAATGGTGGAGTGCCTTGCGCAGCTATGTGGTCTTGTCCTGTCCTCCTATTCTTTGTGTTCTTACGATGACCAAATCATGGTGAAGCATAAAAATACACAAGACATGTTCAAACCCCATGTCGTCTGTCATGTGTATTTGTAAAAAAACTTTGAAACTGTTTATGTTGTCAGAGGTAACTTTTGGAAAACATTGGGGCTGTTATCATTAAAATGTTTATATAAACTGAAATGTTGTAAATTTAAAAGTTTCCTGCTAAACATTAAAATGTTAACAAAATAAAAAGTCTGATATTTTTACTTTGAAAACAGGCATTTTAGAAAAAGAGAATACACTCCGTTTCTCAGTATTTGTACTATTTTATTGATCCTTAAATGCAAAAAATGACCGTATACAACTAAAACAGCATTAGCAAAAAGTATGCCACTCGTTCAGATGTTAGGCTCAGTTAGGAAACATGCAGAGGAAATAGACAATTCAGACTCTTCACTTTGAAATCTGCTCAAAAACATAACAGGTGGCGTTTTGAGCCTGCGCCCACTGCGAGTGTAAATAGTGATGCGGGAACAAAATTCCGTGAGAGTCAAGAAATGAGATTCCCTCTGGCAAGCTCTCGTCCTGCCACTTGCCAGTGATGTAACAAGGTTCCCTGAATCTCATTTAAATATATTTTAAGACAAGCCTTCCCGCCACATGAAAGCCCCTCACTGAATATTCATACCTGGCACCGCCCTGGCACAAGTGGGTGCTGCCAGGCACAGGTGCAGACTCTCTTGGGAGCCCCATTGGACGGGGTTTCCCTGGTGTGTGGGAGGAGGGAGGGGCTGATACCTGTGGAGGCGGAGGAGTGGGAGGGGGACTGGGCTGTCAAGGTGGGGTTGGCAATTGGAGGAATTAGTGATGGGGAAGATACTTGTGTGGTTGGGGTGTGGGAGGGTCCCCAATACTTCTGTGGTTGTGGAGAGGGGGGGAGGAAAAGAGACCCTCCCCCACCTCCGTGGTGCAGGGAGGGTTGCCCCGATGCTTGTTGCGGAGATCCTCCAAGACTATGGGAGGAGTGAGGAAGTTTAATTTCAACACTGAAGGGTGCCTTTTAAAGCTGGCTCCCCAATCTCTCTGGAACCGGCCTTGATGGCTTTATCAGGCCCTGCCCTGCCAGAGTGATGGTGTAAACCATGCCCCAGATTTGTTTTACACTAAGTGCCAGAAACCTGGTCTGAAAACTCGGAACTGCATCTGGAGAGATACGCGACAGTTTTCCATCTGAGCTTGACACTCATGAAAAGGTTTGCTAAAATTCCACCACCTTGACCATGTTTACCTTCAGGTGTTTTTGCCCTCTTCTCACTTGGATAACTTCTGCAATGACAATTTTTTAAAAATGTATACATGCACCATTAACATGCATGCGATGTAGGTAAATATAGTTTACTTATATTGCATGCAAGTGTGAAGGTTGATTCTACAACCCAGTTCTCTGATCAACACTCTCACAAAGTCAAGTTCCCATCAGAAGCTTAGGCTTGAAGAATGACTGTCGTATTTTAGTTACCAATTCACAAAACGTACTCTGAAGTTCAAACCAAATAGCTCCATGAGCAAGCAGGAAAATGCACATCAGATTCAAATGGAAATTAAAGTTAATCAAATGTTGGTTTCAAACACTGAACAAGGATTTCAGAGCAGTATTCTCACTAATCAACACCAGAGCCAAGTGTCTCTCCCTAGCCATATGCTCATCATTGCTCTCCTACATGCTGGATAAAGTTAAACTTCCAGAACTAGCAGTGATAATTGAAAAACAAAGCTTATTATATTCCTCAGATTGATAATGCTGAAAGTATAGTTTGCCTGTTTAAAAATAGTTGGTGGTAAGGTACCATCTGAAAAGTAAGTGCATTACCAAGGAGATTGAAAATCAAGTATTTTATTCAGATTAATAGTTGTGCTTTGCCAAGATGGTAAAATAAATTCTGAATATCTGACATTCCATAGAAGATCATAATTTAAACCTGATGGTTTTTAATTACGTGCAAGGTGTCTGACAAAATCAATGCAGGTGACAAGATGACCCCATTATGTGTGTAGCATGAGCTAAGCAGCTTGGAGTGAAGGTTTTTAGCAGGTTCAAGTCATGATAAAACTAAACTGTAGGCAACGTAGTCCAATGTTTTCATTAGAATAAATATCCATGACACACTGCTGCAGTGTAGTGTGATAAATCTCACCAAAATACAGATCTGGTAAGAAGGAAGCATAATATTTTTCATTCTTTCCTGACCCAAGGTTGTTAAAGATCTCCAGAATAGATTTGAGACGTTTACTGGTAGCTGGGTTAAAGAATTGTCCCGAGTATTAAAATTACCGAATCAGTCGGAATATTTGTCACAGGACAATGAGCAATTCAACAACAGAGTCAATACATGCTACAACTTGAGAAGAACAGAACCAACATAGGGAAACACAAAAGCAAACTACTGCCGATACTGGCAATTTGAAATAAAACCAGAAAATGGTGGAAATATCCAATAAATATAGTAACATTTGTGGAGAGAAAAAAAATTGTTAGTATTTCAAGTTGATGACCCTTCATCAGAAATGGGAAAAGCTTTCAGCAAGTGGAAGGGACGAGGTTGGAAAAACAACATTAGGGAAGGTCTGTGATAGGCGTGGAGACAGAAGAGATTGAATGACAAAAGGGATGATGGTACAAAGGCCAAAGGGAGTGATAGTGGGACAAATGAAGAAACAAGGGATGTGTCAAGAGGAAGTGTGAATACCAGAATCATGAACAACTGCTGCCCGTAAGCAAAGAAAGGTGAAAACAGAACAGCAAAACCAAGACATGAAAAAACTAAATAGGTGGGGGAGGGAGGGGGGTGCTATTGTTTATGGTTTGAAATTATTGAACCCACTGTTGAGTCCAGAAAACTGTAAGGTGCCTAATTGAAAGATGAGGTGCTGTTTCTCAAGCTTGCATTGTGCTTCATTGGAACAGTTCAGGAGGCCAAGGACAGAGTGGGAACAAGGTGGACAATTAGAATGACAGGCGACTGGAAGTTGGGGGTTGCGCTTGTGGACTGCATGGATGTGTCTTGCAAAGCAGTCACCCAATCTGCATATAGTTTCCTCAGTATAGAGCAGACTGCTTCGTGAGCACTAAATGCAGTATATTAATTTGAAGGAAGTATAAGTAAATCACTGTTTCACCTGGAAGGAGTGTTTGATGCCTTGTACGATGAAGAGGGATGAAGTAAAAGATCACGTGTTGTATCTCTTGCAGGGGAGAAGTTATTGGGGATGATTGAGGAGTGAACCAGGATATCACAAAAGGAATGATCTCTTTGGAATGCTAAAAGGCAAGAAGATGGATTCTGCCAACTCCACCAAGCTGGAATTGGAGAGTGATTCATTGAGTACAGGGCTGGTGATTGGAAGCTGAGGATAAGAGTAGTCCTATTATGGAGGGAGTGCAAGGGTAAGAGCTAGATTGCAGGAAATGGAATGGATGAGAGCCCTATCAACCTTTTTGGGGAGGGGGTGGAATCCTCCATTGAGGAAAATGGGACACATATCAGAAGCACTATTATGGACGGTTGGATTGTCAGATTAGATATGACTGTGATGGAGATAGTGGGAGGATTAAATGCTGTCCTTACAGGAAGAAGGGTGTGAGGGAGAACAGTGAAGGTGGCTGTGGGAGTCAGTGGGTTTATAAGGAAAATTCTCAGCCTATTCTCAGAAATAGAGGCAGAGAAGTCGAAGAAGGGAAGGGACTAGTCAGCAATGGACCATGTGAAGGTTAGAAAAGAGTGGAAATTGAAAGCAAAGTTGATTAAATTTTCCAATTCATGGTGAATGCAGAAGAAAGCACAGATAAAATCATTAGTGTACTGGAAAAGAGGTGAAGGAGGCGTCTGAGTAGGATTAGAACAAGGAGTGTTTCACAGATCCCACAAAAAGGCAGAAAGGGCAAAGGCCCATGGGGACGCCCACAGCAAGGCACTTTATTTGGTGAAAATGAGTGGAGTATTTGAAGTTAAGTGCGAGAACAAGTTCAGCAAGGGGGAGGAGACTGATGGTCAATGGAGACTGGTTCAGCATCCATGATAATAAGGAGATAATTAGGGCCAGGAAAGCATTAAAGTGATGGAGGACATTCGAAGAGGCACAGATGCAATTGGGAAGAGACTGGGCAAGATGATATAGTTAAAATTGGAAGAAGCCATAGGAAATCTCATTTAAAGACAGTCATTCATACCAAGTTGATAAATTGGGGATTGTGAATAGTCACAGGTACACAAGCTAACTGAAGCAGAATCACCGTACCCTGTGGTTAATTCCAACAGCCTTTTTAAACATGATTTTGATATATTGCTATGAAACTAACCAGTAAAACTGAGAAGCAAATCTCAGCTTTTGCCATTGAGACAATCTATTATTCTAGAGTTAATTACATATCTTGCTAGCGGTTTTGTGGACTGGATATCAATAGTGAAACATACGGAAATTATGTAACTTTTTAAAGTGCTGTGACCTTTTTTGTCGATCTTTGCCCACACGGTTTTTGGTTAACATTTAAACCTGTTTGTTTAGTTTTGTTTATTAACTAATTTCACCAGGGTTTACATACGTAAATTCTGTTTTTGCTAAACATTACCACGCATTCAAGAAACTGTGTCAAACACAGTTTAAGTGTGTCAGCCTATTGGGGGCTCTGTGCAGAATGAATTTGTGTCACTGTTGTATCCATAGGTTAGTTTTTTTTTACTTTGGAAATTATTGTTCACGTCAGTTATTTATTTCTCTCCAAGTGTTTCACTCAAAATCCTGACTTGGCTACAGATCTATGAATGCCTAAGTAGCTATTGTTGACTTGGTGGGATTTTTTAAATTTCTGCTGTAACATCCTTTGATTCTTCACTTGAGATCCTCAATGGTAAAGGTCTGTAGGCTATTCAACCAAGAGTTGTATCACAGCAGCACTGTGATCCTGTTGTTGCCCAAAGTCCATTCACTTGTATTTACAGCAGAGCATATTCAGGAGCAGAAACCCTATTGGATTTTCACTTATTGCTTAAGGTTAATTCAGCACAGAATGAGGATTGACGAAGGACTTTTGTGGTCTGTATAGCTCATCTACTTACTGCCTTAAGCAGCTTAGCAGTCAAAGAATAACTAAGTCTTTACTTTTTAAATAAAAACAACTTTAATCTCAAGAGTCATTATCGAGGTCCATGTACACTTGAAAAATAGAGAGAGAAGTTTGGGCCTGCAAAACAATAGCAGCAGTGTTGTGCTATTGCAAACTGTTCATTTGCACACTGAGTAGTATCAGAAGTTTAATTCAATTAATACTTCTTACTCTCACTGACAGACTTTTTAAAGAAAGAATATGTCTGTTTATGATTTTAAATAACCATAATGATAGCTTACAGCTATCACTGATACAGGCTACAAGTTTGCAATTGACATATTTCTGGTGGTGAAGGGGAAGAGACACCAAGTTAAATAAAGGAAAGCAATTTCTCTTGAATGCACAGTACATTCCTTCAGTGTTTAGCTTTGGCTCCAATAAATATACCAGTATATCCTTTTCACTGTACAGTTAAAAACACATTTTCATTTGTTGAGAGCAACCATTTTCTGGTGTGAAAAGCACCTTGCAGGCACTTGCTGTTTCATTCTGACATTGCAATCTTGCTATTGAGTGAAATTGCATTAAAATCCTTTTCTATGTTGTGTTTCATGTACCAGTTGCACTACAGTATCTGCTGTTTCTTCAACAGCATATGGCCAGCCTTGGTTATACAGCCTTCTCTGAGCGTTGTTAAATGGGAAAAGATAGAGCTCTGCATTTTCTTACTTGTATACAGTAAAAGTTTGGCTCACCAGCTCCCGGGTACAGGTAAATTTTCTGCTTGTATGAAATAGCTGAATGGATAGGTAACTCTTCCTGATGATGAAATATGGGAAAACAAAACAACAGAAATACTACTCAAATTTTAAATATAAATATCGAATGACTGCCTGAGATTAAAATTTACAAAATTTAATATGTGCTAACTATTGGAACGTGGGTATGACCAGTACTCCACAAGCTTTTCAATGCAAAGTCAAAAGCTAGATGAATAGAATTAAACTAGTTGTCTTAATCCAAGCTCTGTGAAAGACCATGATACTGCCTTGCAATGCCTGAGTTATAAGTTTAAAGAGAGTTTTCAAACCAGAAACAACATTCAGAAGAGTGAAAGGGGTGGTATCAGTCTCCAATAATCCACTTTGTAGTAGTCTAGGGGTCAGTGACTCATGGAAGAAAATATATTTAATGTTGGTCTCGAGAGATCCCAAGTCTGGGAGTAATCAGGGGGAGGTGAAAGGTTGCTGGCCCTTGGGAGATTATTCTCATGATTCCCAACAAGAGGAACAGAATGGAGAAGAATCTCTCTCATTCTGATCCACCCTACTTGTCTGTCTGTCACACCTCCAATGTAAGTTAGGAGTAAATAGGGAAGCAAGTAATACATAACCTTATATTGAAAACCAAGTAGGTTTGTGAAATAAGTTGCTAAGTGAGGTCATTGAAGCACGCCATATAAATAGGTCGATGAGATACTTGGATGCATTTCTGGTTGAAAGAAGAAATTAAAGATCAGCTGAGGTTGATCTTTAAAAATTAATGGGTTTGTTCAGCTCCGCTCCTAAAATATCCCATGTTAGGCCAGCCTTTAGCATAACCAGATTATGAGCCGTACTGTATTGAACACAGTTACAAGCTTTAAATAAAAAACAAAATTTATGCAATACGATTGAGAATTTATTTTATAATAGGGCAAATGATTTACATAGCCTCCAATTTAAGAAGGAATAATTATTACTCCAGAAACCAGAGTTGTCGTAATCTGCTAGGGTAAATTTCAAAGTACGAATATTGGAGGAAAGAAATGCTATTGTGGTGTGCAAATCCAAAAACGATGGAAAGTAAGAAACCCACATTTTTTTTCACTTTAAATGATTCATTTTAGAATAAGAATGAATAATATTTTGTAAAAAAAGGCTTGATTTTTTTTTACTGGATTATTTGTTGTTGTGGTAGTTTGTCTGCTTTACATATATCATGAGTTAAAAATGACTTCTATCAGTGCCAGAAACTTCTCAGTTGAAGCTGGCAGTTTAATGATGAATCAGAATGTGGATGGCTAGTTAATATAAACAAAACTCCTGTTTTACTATTACTGAGAAATAACTACATTGGTATTTCAGCTGTTTTCTTCCTGAAGAAAAGCTTGCATGGAAACTTTGCCACTGTCAGATAAAATACACTAGAAAACTATGTAATGTCACATGGTGACAACAGATGGTAACATACTCTTCTTGCTCTACTAAGGTAGTGTGACTGTATGTCTGCCATGTGAGTGAAGGTGATTAAGTGGATCTCTGTGGGGGGAAAAGCCAGGAAAATAACCAACGATTGAGATGGTAAGACAGCGAGCATGAAACCTGAACAGGCAAATCGCTGTTGGGAGCTGGCAAAATCCTGGCTAACTAAATGATGAGAGAAAAAAACTGTTTAAAAACTGGGGACTAAAAAGAAATACCAGACCAGAATGTTACTGATATGGAATAAGGGATCGTAGAATTGAGCTACAAGTTATTCTTGACAAGTGACTTCCCCAGAGTTCAGTTCTATGTATACTATACTCGTGATTTAAAGCTGATATTCCAGCCAAACAATAAAATAGTTTACATCAAGATTTTGATATGCTTTACTTTCTTTATATCAGAAAAGTGCAAGCTGAAGATAAGCAGGGGAGTGTACCAAAAGCTCATGTTCCATGGATTATGGAGAAGGGCGGCACGGTGGTTAGCACTACTGCCCCACAGTGCCAGAAACCTGGGTTCAATTCCAGCCTCGGGTCACTATTTGTATGGAGTTTGTATATTCTCCCCATGTCTACGTGAGTTTACTCCGCGTGTTCCGGTTTCCTCCCACAGTTCAAAGATGTGTGGGTTAGGTTGATTGGCCATGCTCCATTGCACCTTAGTGTCAGGGATATTAGCAGGGTAAATATGTGGGGTTCCGGGAAAGGGCCTCATTAGGATTGTGGTTGGTGCAGGCTCGATGGGCCAAATGGCTGCCTCCTGTACAGTAGGAATTCTAAGTGAGAAGCAAAAAATATTTGAAAATGGCAATTGTACTTGAGTATGGCAAGTGTTAAAACTCTATTCAAGAAAGCAAAAAGGAACAAACCAAGAAGTAGTCAGTTCCTGATACCTTCGATGTGATTAATAATCTCGGGCAGAATTTTAGTGAAACCAATCTGCTCATGGCCTGGGTTGAGGGGTTGGGTGTAGCGTGAGGGTCAGGAGCATGATTGTTACTGGAGTGAGTTTTGCCGGGTATTACCATCTTTTTCCAGGTTACCTGACCAGTTACAAAGTGTGGGAATGATGACTTTGGAAGGAATTTTATTTAAAGGGACTATTTAGGGATCAGAATGGCTGTGTTGCAGATTGATTCTTGGGGTTACATCAACCACATGATTGGAAGCACAATGTGAGGGGAAACCCCTGCCGTTCTCTGACCTTTCGTTGTAAGGTCTTGTTGTGAGCTGTGAAGGTCTGCAGACAGGAGGAAGAGGCCAGCCTCATAAACTAAGCAGGCATGACTGGAAGTAGCTGACAAAATAAAGAGCTGGAGTGTGGTCCCTTGCATCTGGATTCAGTGCCACAAGAAGTTGAATTACCTCATGAAGGCAGAGAAGGTACCAAACCCCAACTCTGAGTATTCTCATGCACAGCACTCCTCAAAACAGCAGTTACAACTCCATTCATTCCTCCATCTCCAGGCTCTTCTCACAGCCATTCTGAATAACCAACATTGTCACTCACTCTCACCTTACTGTCATCTCACAGTTGCCCTCCACAAATGTTGTCATTCTCTCCTCGCCACACAATCCATTTCTCACGCTCATAACTGCCTGATTTCTCTCCTTTTAAGAAAAGAGAGAATAAATTCCAGGGGAGCAGCAGAGATCCAGGGTGTCTCCCTCCAGTGACAACAACCTTAACTTCTGTGGAGGAGGAGACCATGGAGACCAACAGGTGTGGCACAGCGCATGGTCATTGACATTGGAGAGATAGGGGTCTTTCAGATACCCAAAAAAGAATTAATTTCATACTGCTCATAACAATAAGTTGATTCGCTCTCACGACGAAGAGAATATCTCCACAAGAGAGGCATTGAACCCATCCCTATGTCAATTCCAATTCATGTCTTTCATCTGTCACAGGGTTTCAAGTGTATAACAAGAACTGGAGCAGAAGGAATCCTTGGAGTTCTCAGAGGAGGCCATATACTCTGAGAAAGCACTAGAAGGACTCATGCTCCACTAGCCCAGAGCCACGCAGTTTGGTGGTGCTTTCAAGGGAGAGAGCCACGTTATCATATGGTGAGATGCACATTGCAAGTGAATAGGAGCAGATGTTGGCAACAAGGCCAACAGTGGAGCATCCTCATCAGAAGACGCAGGACAATCCAAGTTCTGCTGAGCTGGACATGATGTGATAAGAAAATGTGTGAGGTCTGTAGCCCTTTCCAGAGGCACTGTGGATAATTGGAGAAGGATTGGGAGGAGACCCCCTCCGCCATACATACTATTATTTCTCAGGCATTTGGCGCTTAGCCCACCTCCACGGAAAAGAGTGGCCACCTTCCTGAAGAATCAAATACAGCAGGTCACTGAGTGCACGCTTGCCCTGATCAATGGTCTGCACACTCAGATTGCCACGTGATAAGATGGAGGGAGGCTTTGCTTTGGCCATGCAATGCTGATGTGCTCTCCAGTTATTGATTAGAGTCCCTCATACTGCCTTCTGTCCCAACACAGACTGTCCCTACACACATCTGTGTAATTCCATTGTGTGCAAAAAAACCCAGAAATGGCACAATTAATGAACATGCGTATAATAGATTTTCATTATGGAAATGGGTATTTTTCCAGCCCGTGAACTATTGCAGATTAAACACCAGTCCCATTCCCATAGTCGTGAGGCTGATAATTGTTCACTGTCCAAAGGTCACATTTAAATCAGAGGTTAGGGACACATCGGAATGCCAGTGTGGCCCGAATGAATCGGGACAAGGGAAGGACATAGCCTAAAATTGGCTGACAAAATCAGGGATGAAATGGTTTCTGGTTTGTTTCTGATTGCTCTGGTTGACCCCAGGTACATACCATTTATTCCAGTTGGGGTATGCCCCGGTATCAATTGGCTTTTCCCTTGGGGAAATGCAGGTGGAGCAATCTTTGGCGGGGCCTTCATTCAAAAGACGCCCAGCCATCTTGACAGCCAGAATTGGAGAATAAGTAACCTGCCTCCAACTCTGCTGAAGCCACAGTGGTGGAAGTATTAGGAAAAAGAAAGTAAATACTTTTTAGCTGAACAAGGTGATTCACTTTGATGATTGTAACAGTGACACTGTTACTCATGTTTTTAAATTGTGCATTATTTAAAGTATCCATTTTCCAATTATGTCCTTTGTTACCTCCTGATTTCCAAATGAACACTAGCCTTAAGAAGAATGAATCAAGTGGAAGGCAAACAAAGAATGTAAAGAGAGGAAAGCATTTTTGACTATGGGAAAGATTTGTGTGCGTGTTGGTGGGTTTGGTATTGCTGTACTATAGGCTTTCACACAATTTAGGTATCTGAACCATGTCTGGATGAGTCCATTGATTTGATTTGATTTATTATTGTCATTCATATTCGTATACAGTGAAAAGTATTGTTTCTTGCGCACTACACAAAGCATACCGTACATGGAGAAGGAAAGAAGAGAGTGCAGAATGTAGTGTTACAGTCACAGCTAGGGTGTAGAGAAATATCAACTGAATGCGAGGTAGGTCCATTCAAAAGTCTGATGGCAGCAGGGAAGAAGCTGTTCTTGAGTCGGCTGGTAGGTGTCTTCAGACTTTTATATCTTTTTCCCAATGGAAGAAGGTGGAAGAGAGTATGTCCGGGGTGCCTGGGGTCCTTAATTATGCTGGCTGCTTTTCCAAGGCAGCGGGAAGTGTAGACAGGGTGGGAGGCTAGTTAGAGTGATGGACTGGGCGTCATTCATGACCCTTTGTAGTTTCTTTCAGTCTTGGACAGAGCAAGAGCCATACCAAGCTGTGAATGCTTTCTATAGTGCATCTGTAAAAGCTGGTGAGAGTCGTAATGGACATGCCAAATTTCCTTAGTCTTCTGAGAAAATAGAGGCGTGTCAGCATGGGGGGACCAGGACAGGTTGTTGGTGATCTGGACACCTAAAAACTTGAAGCGCTTGACCATTTCTACTTCGTCCCCATTGCTGTAGACAGGGGCATGTCCTCCACTACGCTTCCTAAAGTCGATGACTATCTCCTTCATTTTGCTGACATTGAGGGAGAGATTATTATCATTGCACCAGTTCACAACATTCTCGATCTCTTTCCTGTACTCCCTCTCATCATTGTTTGAGATTCGACCCACTACGGTGGTGTTATCAGCAAACTTGAAAATCGAGTTGGAGGAGAATTTGGCCATACAGTTAATAGGTGTATAAGGTGTATTGTAAGGGGCTGAGAACACAGCCTTGTGGGGCACTGGTGTTGAGGATGATCATGGAGGAGGTATTGTTGCCTATCCTTACTAATTGTAGGCTTCTCTCAGCGATAGGAGAGTAGCTGTGGGGACTCTGGCGACATCAGGCTTCTTCTCATCAAGCTCCTCCTTTTCCTCCTCTGAAGGTGAAAAATGATCCTTACTTCCCTCTTGCTATAGCTCCATAGCTCTCTGCAGTACAGTGTTATGAAAGGTACAGCAGATCTCTACCATTCTGCACACCTTTGCTGGTGCCCCACCTCCCTTCCCCACCTCACACTCTGCATGCTAAAAGTTTGGCTCTGGAGTCCATAATTCAGGAGGCAGGAAGAAAGAAATCATTAAAACGTTTTAAATATCAGAGTAGTGAAGAAAAAAGCAAGGAGTTATGTTGCAATTATATGTTTAGGTCAGTAACCGCATGGTCAAACTTCACTTTCCTACTCACAGCAAGCACCTTTCAATATTCCTCCTTTGTAGCCAACAGTCAAACTGCCGAGGGGGAGGCAGTAGTGTAGTCAATAGACTCATAATCCAGAGGTCTGGGCTAACACTTTGAGTCCAACTCCCACCGTGGCAGATGGTGCAACTTAAATTTAGTTAATAAAATTCTAGAGCTAAAAGTTGATCTCAGTAATGGTGACTATGAAACTATTGTTGATTATTATAAAAACTCATCTGGTTCACTGATGTCTTTTAGGGAAGGAAATCTATTGTCCTTGACTGGCCTGGCTGACATGTGACTCTGGACATATCACAACTCTTAAACTGCCATCTGAAATGGTCTCGCCAATTGCTACAAAATCAGGATGGGTACAGGCATTCAAGAAGACAGCCTTCTCAAGGACAATTAAAGTTGGGTAATAAATGCTGGCCTAGCCAGCGATGCCCACATACCATGAACAAATTTTAAAAACAATAGACAAGTAACAGCCTAACATAGTCATACTGATGGAATCATACCTTACAGACATTGTCCCAGACTCCACCATCACCATCCCTGGGTATGTCCTGTCCCATCAGCAGCACGGACCCATCAGAGCTGGCTGCCCAGTGGTATACAGTTTGCAACAGATAGTGAAGAACCAACAAGTGGAAAAACATACTTGACCCTGCTCTCCATAATCTACCAATCACAGATGCATCTGTCCATAACAGTATTGTTAGGAGTGACCATGCATAGTCCTTGTGGAGACAAAGTACCTCCTCAATACTGAAGTAATCTGGGCCCATAAGCTGCAACACCTGGACAATATTCAGCCTTTGGCTGTTAAGTGGGAAGTAACATTCGTGCCACACAATTACCAGGTAGTGACCATCTCCAACAAGAAAGAATCCAACTATCTCCCATTGACATTTCATGGCATTAATCACCATCATTGAATCCCCCACTATTAACATCCTGGAGGTTACCAGTGACTGGACTGGTCCAGCCATATAAATACTGTAGCTACAAGAGCAAATCAGAGCCTGAGAATTATGACGACAGCAACTCACATCCTCACTCCACAAAGCCTATCCACCATTTATAAGGCACCAGCCAGGAGTGTGATGGAATATTCTGCATTTGCCTGGATGAGTGCAACTCTGACACCATCCAAAACAAAGCAGCCTGCTTGACTGGCACCCCACCCGCCATCTTCAATATTCATTCACTCCAACATCAATGCACAGTGGCAGCAGTGTGTACCATCTACAAGACGCACTGCAGCAATTCATCAAGACTCCGCAACCTCTACTACTCAGAGGATAATGGCACCAGATGCATGAGAACACCACCACCTGCAATTTCCTCTCCCAGGTCACACACCATCCTGGCTTGGAACACAATCACCTTTCCTTCACTGTTGCTAGGTCAAAATAATGGAGCTTCCTCCCTAACAGTAACATGGATGTGCTCCCGTCACATGGACTGCAGTGATCCAAGAAGCAGGCTCACCACCACCTTCTCAAGGGCATCAAGAGATGAGCAATAAAAATGTTGGCCTCGCCAGCGACATCCACATCTTGTGACACAATATAAAAATAATAATTGGATATAAATGTAAAAAGAAAGAATTTCAGATGAAGAAATTGGAAAACTGAAATAATTTTGGTGGAAGAAAGAAATGATAAAAGGGGCATCTAATAAGTTTTCAAAACTATGAACGATTTTCAAAGGATAAATAGCAGGAACATCTTCCACTATGAACTCGTAATTATCAATAGAACAACCAAGGGGAAAGTTGGAAAAATGTTTCTTCACACACATCATCACAGCATGGAATACCTTAACACACGTAACAATACAGGTTGACTATAATATAATTTAGAAAATAACAAATATTGAAAATAGAGAATAGAAAGAAATAAACAGAGAGCAAAGCAGTTAAATTAGATCAGAGCTTACACCAGCTTAGACTCAATGGCCTTTTTGTGTTTTTAATGTTGTCTCTAACTTAATGAAGCTGCTTTAATTGCACAAAGCCGACTGACTTTATTTGCATCAGAAATGCATAGTTCTGGCAGTTATGGATTGTGTCGTGGTGACAAAAATGTTGCAAATTTCCTCTGGTGCTCTAAACTCGCCAAACAGAAGTACACTTGGCACATACATTTTTGATGAATGGTGTATCGCATAAATTTTGAGAAATTTCAAATAGGTGTGCCTGAGTACAATCGGGAAAAAGCTGATGTTTTCAGTTTTGACAATTCCATATATCTCTATGATATTTGGCATTCTATCAAAATAACTGATTACACCAGTCTAATTGCTATTCCTAGCTGGGCGGATCTGAAGCCTCGAAAGTTAGACAGGCCAAAGAAAATATCACACTGCGGGTGGGCCACTTTAAACAAAGCCTATGATCAGCCTGGGTTGGGTGGGGAGCAGGGATGAACAGGTCATTCATATAAGTCTCCAGTAAGCCAGGGTAAAAATTGCTTCAAATAAAAATTCCTCTTATGGGCAATGTTTTTGCCCCAATATGGGTGAGAAATAGAGGTGGGCACATGATTTCATGCCACCAACTAGTTTGTCATCTCACAGTTGCCCTCCAGCATCATCCCACCCCCCCAAACCATTTTCATGGAGGGTGAATCAGTGGTGGAGGAGCCAGGAAGCAGTGACTAGCTATTTAAGGTCATTTAAAGGCTAATTAAAGCCTATTATCAGAGACCAGCAGGAATTTTCCAGTCCTCCTGTAGGTTCCTGCAACGATAGCGAGTATTGTGTGCAGTTTTGGTGTCCTTATCTGAGAAAGGATGTCCTTGCTATAGAGGGAGTACAACAAAGGTTTACGAGGCTGATTCCTGGGATGGCAGGTCTGTCATATGAGGAGAGACTAATTTGGTTAGGATTATATTTACTGGAGTTTATCGGAGTGAGAGGGGATCTCATAGAAACTTAAAATTCTAACAGGGTTAGACAGGGTAGATTCAGAAAGAATGTTCCCAATGGTGGGGGAGTCCAGAATTAGGGGGTCATATTTTGAGGATAAGGGGTAAACCTTTTAGAACTGAGGTGAGGAGAAATTTCTTCACCCAGATTGTGGTGCATGTGTGAAGTTCACTACCACCGAATGTAGTTGAGGCCAAAACATTGTCTGATTTCAAGAAGAAATAGGATGTAGCTCTTGGGGCAAAAGGAATCCAGGGATATGGGAGGAGGGGGGATCAGGATATTGAATTCGATGATCAGCCATGGTCAAGATGAATGGCAGTGCAGGCTCGAAGGGCCGAGTGGCCTACTCCTTCCTGTTTCAATGATAGGAGCACATCAGCTGCCTAGAGGCAGCCTGCTGGTGGGAGATTGGGGGACCGACACTACAGGAAGACTCTAAACTACATGCCCTATCATAGGCCACCTAATGGAGAGGTTTTCCCTTAATAATGCTGTGGCTCTTTTTTGTTAGTTACTGAGAGTGTGACTCAAATTGGAAGTGCCTTCTCTCCCCTTTACCTGCAACAGCATGTTCTGGTTTCTTCTCTGGTCAAGGAGTTCCAGCTTCGAGAGCTAAGAACACCAGTGCACCCTCCTGCTACTATTTGACTAATCAAGGCAAAATCATGCGTCTTTGGAACTCTCTTCCCCAGAGAGCAGTAGAGGCAGGATCATTGACTATTTTTAAGGCAGAAATAGGTAAGATTCTTCATTCACAATGGAGTCAAAGGATAAATGGGGGAAGGAAGGAAGGTGGAGTTGAGGCCACAATCAGACCAGCCATGATCTTATTAAATGGTGGAGCAGATTCAAGAAGCAGAATGACCTATTCCTGCTCCTAATTCATATGTTCATATTTTATAAAATGTTATGCTCAATGTGCAGGCTATTTAGGGAAATGTCTGTGTTTTATTATGTTTATTTGCATAGCATGTCCTACGGAAAATATTACCAGTTTAAATTTCCGATGAGTAGAAATCATACTTTATTCAAAATTAAGCATATTAAAGAATTAGCACCTGTTAAATTGCAATAAAGAGTGCCATTTTATTTATTTTGCAGCTTTGTGATATTAAACCAGCTATAACTGCTAATGGTTTATGTATGATAAATTAGACTAATTACCTTAAGAACGTTTTAAAATGTATGTAAAGCATTTTCAGGAAAGGCAGATGAGATTTTAGTCAAAACCTAAATGAATAGAGAAGTGCAAAGGGAGTGGTTAATCTAGACTGATATCAATCTTCTTAAATTATGCCAAAATCCATGGAAGTCCATTGCTGAATATTTAATATTTAACTAATGTGTCTTTTGGCTAAATTTTCTTTTTTTGCAACTGTGCCATTGTGAAGTCTTCTTCAGAAGCACATGCCAAGGAGGTGAGGTGAAGGTGTGGAGAGGAGGCAGGCATCAAAGGGATTAAACAAGAAAAACTGGGACCTTTTAGCCTCAAAAGAAAGCAAATCAGAGGGGATAATACAGAAGAATACAGTAAAGTAGATCACAGATAGCTCAATCTATTGCACTATTTGAGGCATCCCGGAATAATGACAATTGCATGCACTTAGCACCAAATAAATTCCAAACGTTTCAAAAGGAAATTACAAAAGATGGTTGCGGCGAGGGGGTTACCAAAAGTTGATCAAAGATTTATTGTTAAAACTTGTCTTGGAATGAATTGATCCAGGGAGAGAATTCTAGACTTTGGGACCTAGATGCCTGGAAGCACAACCATAATAGTGGTGGGAAAGTGGGGGGAATATAGGAGCAAGAATATGCAATTCTATTCGGTGATCGACCAGGCATAACCTCAATTTCACAATTCCATGCTGACTTCCTTTGATTAGTTCATAATTGTCTTAAATGCTCAGTGACTCTCCTTGATGCCAGACACCAGTAATTTTTCCACATCGGACTTTAAATTTATTCTCCCTTTCTCATTTCTGAAATAATGAAATTTCATTTTTCTAATTTATTAATCTAAAAGCACAGTTCCTAAATCTAGAAAACTTTTGGAAAATTATGACTGATAAATTTACAATCCCCCCCCCCCCCACCTTTTCTTTTATTGGCTGGAGTGGAAATCATCAGTTGCTGTCTTATGGCCTGTTATTTTTTCCGTGACTATTTCTTATTTCTATTAAATCCAATCAATTCCTTGCCTTAATTTAAAGTTCTTTGTCCTATTGGCACCTTGATTACAGTGAAAACAATACAAAAGATTAACTTACTATGCCATTAATAGACCCACATTTCTCCTTGCCATTCTCTTTCTCTTAATATTTTTATTAAAACAATTAACCTTAATGCTGTAGGTTTTCATTTATACCACTTTTTAACACCGATTACTATTTTCTTATTACGTACCGCGAGGGTGCTGCATTGTCAGTAAGGCCAACCTTCAAGTGAAAGATTAAAATTGTGCCCAGTTTCTCGATTAATTTGTTTCAGATGGTCATTAAATATGTCTAGGTACTGTTTACAAAGACATGTAGCTCCCTCAGCCTCCTTTAGCACCAGGACTTGAAAAGGCTAGAATATCAATATTATGCTTGAGGTGCTATCTTTGGTTGGGAGATTAGACTGAGGTGCCTTCTGCTATGGCATTATTCAAAGACCAAGGAGATATCATCAACATTTATCTTACATTTGTCTAGTACAGAAAAGTGTGAGGTGGTCCATTTTGGTCTGAAGAATAAAGAGACTGCTTATTTCTTAAAAGGTAAGAAATGAAATTTGGTAGAAGGATGAAAGAAATCTGAGAATACAGATGCATATATCACCAAAAATACTAATGTAAATTGCTATGGGATTTTTAAAAATCCAAAAAAAGTACTGGACCTCATTTATGTTCAAATAGAATACAAAAGCAGGAGATAATGTTAAATTTATATAGAACCTTGGCCAGACCACTCTTGAGCATTGTATATAGTTCTAGTTTCTATGCCAATCAAGGATGGTAAAACACTGGAGAACATGCAAAAAAGATTTACAAAGATGTTACCAATATAGATAGGACCAGATCTCTCTGCTTTGCATACAATTTCTGAGATATTACCAGAATTGAGTGAATGCAACTGTTAAGAAAAAGTGAGAAGATTGGGACTTTTTTCTCTGTAAAAGAGAAGACTAAGAGGAAGCTTGATCGAGGTCTTCAAGTTTATTAGAGAATTCAATAAAATGGACTTGGAGAAGCTATCTCCACTTGTCGGCAACCTGATCTAAATACATAGTAACTACTAACGCATCCAAATAATGAATTTCATGGGAAATACTACAGAGTGGCGAGAATGTGGATTGCTGTATGGAGTGGTTGAAGCGGATAGATAGCATTGATACACTGAGGGGGGACTAAGTACATACATGAGAGAGAATGGAATAGGGCAGGGTGAGAAGAGGTATTTAGAGTTGAAGTAGACTTGTGTACAGTGTAAACACTGAATGTCCTGTGTCTGAGCTATAGTCTATGTGTTCTATGTGTTTAATTAAACCTAGATTAACTAGTCATTCATCTAGTTGCTGTGCTGAGTTTTTGTGTACTACATCACCAGTGCGTACATAAGTCACTGAACTTGAAAATTCATTTTTGAGAATTGATAAGGTACTACGTGAATACAAGTCATTTTTTTCATTTGTGTGATAAAATGTAAATTTTCAAATGGAGTTTCTTTAGCATACAGATATTCACGCTTCAATGCACTTAGCAGAAGGTTTTGCAAAAACCTACAAGCTTTGACAGTTCCACTTTAATGTTTGTATGGTACTAAATAGAAACACAGTGTAATTATCATCTTTGTACTAATCAGTTCTGCAGCACAGTAGAATAATCATATTCTACTGTGCTGATACACCAAGATTCGATCTTAATTTTTATAAATAATTAAATAAAACATGAGACAGAACAGCAGCTCTTGTCAATTAAGGCACACATTTAATATGCCTATACAATAAAAATGATGGCCAAAGGGTCAAAACCCTGTCTTGAACCTTGACATCTGTTTCTTTTTGAATCATGAAATAGTTCTTATACATTTTATTTCTATAGTTATATTACATTTGTGTGGCCTGTAATGCCTACTTCGAACATCATTTTATGAAATTGTTTTATTTAATTGCTTTTGGAAATTTTGGAAACCTGTTTTACTGGATGTTGTCTGAGTTGGAAGAATGAGGTGATCACAATGGAGAGTGTTGTAATGCATTTTAAAAACAGTGAGAAATCAGCTTGTCTAGACTGACTGAGCCTACAGGGAATAGGAATATTTAGAGCTTCTTTGCCCATTAGGTGTCAAGTATGTGATAGATGCCAAGCTTTTTTCTAACTTTGGCAATAGCTCAGCTGTACTACAGTACCCTACTTGCTTTCAGCAAGCAGAAATAATGAACGTACGGTAAGATGATTTCATTTTCAAAGTGGTTTGAAATCTTCGATTTTAACAGCTGACTGCCTAATTGTCAACCTTTAACTGGTGGATTCATCAATAGATTTTTTCATAAGAAATAGAAACTTCTAGTTTTGATTTCACTAATCCCTACCTAGTTAAAGGTTAACTTTTAGTGTTACGGAAGCTATCAGTTTTGTTGAATTGGCATGTTAAATATGTGCTTTAGTTGAGAAGACCTTTTGTCTCAAATTTGATTCAATTATTTATAAAAATTAAGATTGGAATTTGATGTATATGCTAGTGAAAAGTGTCAATGGTCACATCAAT
Source organism: Mustelus asterias (assembly GCF_964213995.1). Taxonomy (NCBI): domain Eukaryota; kingdom Metazoa; phylum Chordata; class Chondrichthyes; order Carcharhiniformes; family Triakidae; genus Mustelus; species Mustelus asterias. Next base: position 134,140,630 of record NC_135801.1, on the reverse strand, counting down.
TGCACACAAACACAAATGCCGTCAACAGAAACACTCCAAATTTCAGTTAATATATAGCAACATTCTTTTATAAATTGGTTAGAACTAACAAAACTATGTTTCAAACAGATACTGGAGTAATTGTAAATGTTATACAACTGGTATGGTACTTGAATAATCAATAACTAATAGAAAGTATTAAATGAGTACTGTTACTAGAACTTCAACTGTTATTTTAGAAAAATCAATGTATAATAATGTTTCCGAGGCGCAGAAACATTTCTTACTGACACAATTAAAAACTGGATAATTAGAAATAGAGTACAGTAATATCCATTCAGCTCCCTCTATTGTTTCAAAGGACCATAGGAAGAAAATAGGCCATTCAGCCACTCGGTCCGATTCCACCATGATCATGGCTGATCTGTATCACGTTCCAATTGCCCAACAATGATCCATATTCCTTGATAACCTTACTTTTTAAAGATTTGTCAGTCTCAGATTTGAAATTTTTAATTGACCCAACACACACATCAGTTTAGGGGAAAGCGCCAGGGACCCAGGTTCAATTCTGGCCTTGGGTGATTGTCTGTGTGGAGTTTGCATGTTCTCCCCGTGTTTGCTTGGCTTTCCTTCGGGTGTTCTGGTTTCCTCCCACCGTCCAAAGATATGCAGGTTGAGTGGATTGGCCATGCTAAATTGTCCCTTAGTGTTCCAAGATGTGTAGGTTAGTGGGGTAAATATGTGGGGTTATGGGGCTGGGGCCTGGGTGAGATGCTCTGTCGAAGAGCCGGTGCAGATTCGATATGCTGAATAGCCTCCTTCTGCACTGTAGAGATTCTAAATGAGGGAGAGGTAAAAATGAATGAAGTATAATCACCAGATCTGTTTTATTCATTTCATAACTTATAGCTAAGAAAATTAGTACTGGTGGTAGCCTGGAGCTGTCCCTCTAATCCCCTACTGAGATGTAGGGATGTTTACCCAAATCGGCTCCAGAAAAGGGTGAACATCATAGAAGAGTAATATCCACATCCGAGTGTCTTGCTATTCATTAAAATACTCCCTTGTCTTGTTACTCCTTTCTAAATGCATCACTTCACACGTATTAAGGTTAAATACCATCTGCCAATGCTCTGCCTATCTGACCAACCCATCTATATCTTCCTGTAAAAAAAAGTTTACGTATAGGCTACAGTAAAAATACAGAGACAACAAGCTTATGTGGCGTCCTAGCAAATGGCATCAACAGTGTGTAGGTACATTTAACTTGTATGTGTTTATTGTGTTGGATGAAATTATTGGTGTGATGAACATAACTTTTTACATATACACTGTTTCCATTCTACTGTTGTTATGATCCCCTTAGAGACCAGTATCTTAGCACATGGACTTGTAGCAGTTCAAGAAGGCTGCTCATCACCAGTTTCTCAAGGGCATTTAGGGCTGGGCAATAAATGCTGCCCTAGCCAGTGACACCCATACCCTCTGAATGAAGAAGCAATGAAAGACTGACACAATGAGATTTCATGTTTTAAAACTTTTACTGTAACAAATGACTAAAAATGCTATTGACTAAAGTTTTCTTTTAGGCAACTCATACTTTGAACTATAGAAAGGAAAGTCCCCCTTAAGCTTATTACACATTGCATTCTTCATTGAATTACAGACCTTAAAGCAACCAGTCCACAGTTGCTCTCAGCTTCCAACGGACACTCGTATCCTCGTTTCAGCAAGTGGTAACTTCATGACCATCTTTCGTCAGTTTTCAGAGTTTCTTAAATCAACAACCAGCAGTAAAGCCTGTTCCAGTGATTCTTCTCCCTGCCCATGCCAGGATGAATATTCCAGAATCTTTAGATGACTACAGTATGCATCTCTGACTTAAGACTGTCTTGGTCCCGCATCTTGCTATGGTAAACAGCCTCTCCACGAGATTGGGACATGAGATTGGCAGATAAGACAAAGGAGAATCCAAAGAGATTCTACAAATACATAAAGAGCAAAAGAGTAACGAGGGAGAAAATGGGGCCTCTTAAGGATTAACAGAGTCATCTATGTGCGGAGCTGCAAGAAATGGGTGAAATCCTAAACAAATATTTCTCATCAGTATTTACTGTTGAGAAAGGCATGGATGTTAGAGAACTTGGGAAATAAATAATGATGTCTTGAAGAGTGTACATATCACAGAGAAGGAGGTGTTGGAAGTCTTAAAGTTCATCAAGGTAGATAAATCCCCGGGATCTGATTAAGTGTATCCCAGGACATTGTGGGAGGCTAGAGAGGAAATTGCGGGTCCCCTAACAGGTATTTGAAACAACAGTCACAGGTGAGATGCCTGAAGATTGGAGGGTGGCAAATGTTGTGCCTTTGTTTAAGAAGGGCTGCAGGGAAAAGCCTGGGAACTACAGGCCGGTGAGCCTAACACCTGTAGTGGGTAAGTTATGGAAGATATTCTGAGTGACAGAATGATCTATAGGCATTTGGAAAGGCAAGGGCTGATTAGGGACAGTCAGCGTGGCTTTGTGAGTGGAAAATCATGATTCACGAATTTGATTAACATTTTGAAGGGGTAACCAAGAAGGTAGATGAGGGCAGTGCAGTCGACCTTGTCTACATGGACTTTAGCAAGGCCTTTGACAGGGGGCCGCATGGTAAGTTGGTGCATCAGGTTAAATCTCATGGGATCCAGGGTGAGATAGCCAATTGGATACAAAATTGGCTTAATGACAGAAGACAGAAGGTGGTTGTACAGGGTTGTCTTTTAAACTGGAGGCTTGTGACCAGTGGTGTGCCTCAAGGATCAGTACTGGATCCACTGTTATTTGTCATTTATATTAATGATTTGGATGAGAATTTAGGAGGCATGGTTAGTAAGTTTGCAGATGACACCAAGATTGGTGGCATCGTGGACAGTGAAGGAGGTTATCTCAGATTGCAATGGGATCTTGATCAATTGGGCCAATTGGGCAGATGAATGGCAGATGGAGTTTAATTTAGATAAATGCGAGATGATGCATTTTGGTAGATCGAACTGGGGCAGGACTTACTCAGCTAATGGTAGGGCATTGGGGAAAGTTATAGAACAAAGAGATCTAGGGGTGCAGGTTTATAGCTCCTTGATAATGGAGTCGCAGGTGGACAGGGTGGTGAAGAATGCATTCGGCATGCTTGTTTCATTTGCCAGAACATTGAATACAGGAGTTGGGATGTCTTGTTGAAGTTGTACAAGACATTGGTGAGGCCACCCTTGGAATACTGGGTACACTTCTGGTCACCGTATTATAGAAAGGATATTATTAAACTAGAAAGAGTGCAGAAAAGATTTACTAGGATACTACTGGGACTTAATGGTTTGAGTTATAAGGAGAGGCTGGATAGACTGGGACTTTTTTCCCAAGCGCGTAGGAGGCTTAGGGATGATTTAATAGAGATCAATAAAATTATGAGGGGCATAGATAAGATAGGTAGTCAACATCTTTTCCCAAAGGTAGGGCAGTCTAAAGCTAGAAGACATATGTTTAAGGTGAGAGGGGACAGATACAAAAGGATCCAGAGGAGCAATTGTTTTTCACACAGAGGGTAGTGAGTGGCTGGAATGAGCTGCCAGAGGTGGTAGTAGTGGTGGATACTATTTTGTCTTTTAAAAAGACAGTTACGTGGGTAAGATTGGCATAGAAGGATATGGGCCAAATGCGAGCAATTGGGACTAGCTTAATGGTAAAAACTATGCGGCATGGACAAGTTGGGCTGAAGGGCCTGTTTCCATGCTGTAAACCTCTATGACACTCTGCTGACCACAAAGTTTGCTATCTGTCTGTGATAGTCATTGATCTGTTGGGAAGCCTGTAACCTGATCTCAAAAATGACTTGCTCTGCTCTTTTCCCCATGGCAACTTGAAACACAAATTAGAAATGCTGATTACCTATTCCTGATCCCAACATTCTCTCATCTTAGAAGTAAACGGATGGTTTACAGGGCAGCTGTTTACAGCCTGATACCTGCAACACCATTTTGGGACTTTGGTAGACTCAGCATCCACCCAGTTGTGAATTCTGAGACTGCTATTGTCTCCAAGCTTAAATACCTTGCACCTTCATGCCAGTAAAACAATCTAAGCCTTCCTTTGATCTCTAACAATCAGACCACCCAGACTTACTGTCAGGCAGTTTGCAGAACAGGTCACATGGCCCCCTTAATTTACCCTAAATTTAAAGATACATATATTCTCACACACCTCACAGCTGTAACAGTGTCCTTCAATACAAATGTTTGAGCATTCTGTTAAGAAATCTACTTTATCTGAAGGTCACCCTGCAAATTGTTAATTAACACCCAACGGATGTAACAGTCTGTGGGACTGTTTGTAACATTTCCCTCATATTGTTGCTATACAATGTTATCTTTCTTGATCATTGGGGTGTAGAGGGAGAATGGTAGAGAATGGGGAACCTGAAGTCATGATTGCCCTGTGGTGGTTTTAGGCCACAATCAGCATGTGACATTGCAGACATATTCATACCAGCTTGATTGGCAGTCCAGAGGAGGCTGCAGGACCAAGCAGGTCTGTGCCCCAACCAGCCGAGGGTGGGGGTTTATTGGTGGAGATTCTAACGGACATCTGATGGATTGGATACCTTTGGGAGCAAGGAAGATTGTAGGCCTGGTGGATGCGGAGGTCCAAGGACTGGTGGATGGGGGATGGGCATGAATGCCAGAGGCCTTGAAGTGAGGGCAAATCAGCCTGTGAGAGTGAGAGAATGTTGCCATAGGCCTAGGTAGGAAGGGCAGTTCGCTGGAGATCGAAAAAGATTGTGGCCTGGAGAAGGGATAGAGAGGTTGGACGGTTCTGTGGGGAATATCAAAAGAATCAGGGAGTGTTAGCCAGACAGGCATGCTGAAATAAGCATGTTAGTGGAAAGGCGCTTACTGTTTGGTCAGGTAGTCACTTGCCTTGGATTAGCTGGTGAGTTTACCAAAGCTGCCTATGCCACCCTCCACTCCTAGCTGCATTAAAACTAGAATTCAGTATCTTGGAAGTGGGTAGGGGTCAGGATTCAGACTTTTAAAATTATAACCTTCCCACCTGACATGTTAAAATTCTACCCTACATGTCTGAACTGGTGTGATTTGGAAACTAACAGTATGCTGTGGTAATTTTTTTGTTTAACCACATTAACTGAAACATTAACTTAATTGCTTCAGAAGAATAGACCAGACAGTGAAGAAAAACACGTGAGCTGTATGAACCACATTAGTTTCATTATTACGGCCTTTCTTGGATGGCTGCCAGAAGATGCTGAGAATGTCGTGTAAATGCTTCAAGTAGCAAGGGTTCCAGGTGATTCAGTGAGTTGAAAAAACATGATATCTAAACAAAATATACGCTCAGAGTGGTTTGCTTTAATGCACAACTTTAGCCAATAGCTTTTTATGCAATTTCATTTTATTTTATTTTGTGGCCACATTATAATGCATAAATTCAGATTATTTGAAAACAATTTTTCCAAATAACCTCAAATTCAGAAATAATCAAATTTAATCTAGCTCCAGAGGACAAAATAGGTTTGAGAATGAACTTATATATAGGATAAATATTTCCATATGACAATATCCAACTAATAAATCTAGGTATCAGAGTTTGTGGTTCTGGTGTTTAGATTTAACCAGGTAACCCTGTTAAACCCGAGCAGCAGTGATGTTATGTACGTTAAAAATGTTTTAAAAAACACCAGAAATAATTTCCATTCATTGCATGTTTGCATTCTCCACTTCTATTTTCTGTACAATCGTATCTTTCATGTTTCCCAGCTTGTTTGTAGTGAACTACGTGCGCTCCTTTTTTTGATCCATGCAATCCCATATTCAGAATAATTGGACAAGCAAATTCAATGACATACAAGTAAATTACTGATTTTGGCTTTTGGAAGAAACGATCAAAACATCAAACAAGTATTTGATTTGAATTCAATTCATTGCGTCCCTTAGAAGTCAGTGGAGATTGTAACATTTAAGGTACAGGATATTCCACAGCTCGTTACGTTGCTTCCTGCCTAGTAACAAGGGTTGGACCATCTTGTGGTGTTTTGATACGTCCCTGGATCAATTCAAAAGTCAGTGAACAGCAGTCGACAGTCGTTCAGTTTCGGTAGAGTCAGCACCAGAGTGAAGAAGCTCCATGCAACCAAAGTGCGCCTGTTAGCTCGGAGGAACTGACACAAGGTCCCAGAGGAAATCCTAGTGATCAGAGTGTTCAGGGAAGGCTTGAAATCCCTAGTAAACAGAAGAGGGCTCAGGAGAAGCTCTGGTAGTCAAAGAGGGCTTGGGAAGCACTGGGAATCATGTATAGCTGGATGCAACCAGGAGACAGGAGTTCGGAAAAACTCTGGGTGCAGTGCCAGCTCACTGAAATTAGCTGTCTAACAAAGAGCTGAAATTACACCAGTAGAGACTAAAATGCAGACAAGAGAAGGAATCTCAGAAGATAAGATTGAAACGCTGTGAGATGGGCTATTGTTATAGCCCACTGAGCAGGAGCAACCTTTGGAAAGAATTCCAAGGAGAGATCTTCAAAGGTGGAGATTGGAAATCCTGGTGAGAGGTGAAAGTTTTGTGAAACTGGTTAGTTCACAATGTGGCACATATCTGGGTGGGGGTATTGAGAAATCCATGGAACTGAACTTCATACTTCCTTTCAATGTACAAGACAGATTTGAAAATTATTTTATCTTTCGGAATTTGTATGGTAAAGGTTTTTTTTTTGTTCATTCAGCTGTTTCAGCAATGACATTCCTTCCATGGCAAGGTAGGAATTGGGGGTGTTCAGTGATGATTGCACAGTGTTCAGCACCATTTGCGACTCCTCCGACAATGAAGCAGCCCATTTCCAAATGTATTAAGACCTGGACAATATCCTGTCTTGGGTTGACTAGTGGCAAGTAATATTCATGTCATACAAGTGCCTGGCAATGACCATCTCCAACAAGACAGAATCTAACCATCGTCCCTTGGCTTTGAATATCATTACCATCACTGAGTCCCCCAATATCAAAATCTTGGGAACCACCTTTGACCAGAAACTACAAGATCAGGTCAGAGGCTAGGAATCCTGCAGCCAGTGACCATTTCCTGACTCCCCAAAGTCTGTTTACCACTACAAGCCACAAGTCAGGAGTGTGATGGAATATTCTCCATTTGCCTGGATAAGTACAATTCCAACAGCACTCGTGCTCAACATCATCCAAGACAAAGCAGCTCGCTTGATTGGCACCCCATCCACAAACGTTCACTCCCTCAACCATTGATGCACAGTAGCAGCAGTATGTACCATCTACAAGATGCACTGCAGGAGACAGCACCTTCCAAATCCTCAACTGCTACCATCTAGAAGGGCAGCAGATATATGGGAATGCCACCACCTGGAATTTCCACTCCAAGCCATTCACCTCCCTGATTTGGAAACATATCGTCATTCTCTCACTGTTGCTAGGTCAAAATCCTGGAACCCAAAAGCACTGTGGGTGTATCTACACTATATGAATGCAAAGGTTCAAGAAGGCAGTTCACCACCATCTTCTCAAGGGCAAGCAGAGGGTACACACTTTCCTATAGAAGAAGCATTTTTGAATCATTGGTTTGCTCACATATCTTCTAGTGAGTGGCCTCAGTGGAGATGGCCTGGGAGTAGTAGGTTTGCCTCGTATTCCCAGCTTTGGGTAGAGGCCAGAGTGCAAGCAGGCAGGATGGGAAATGGAAGTGCAGGAAAGTAATTACATTTCTACATTCTAGAACTTCAGGGGAAACCCTAAAGATTTTAATTTGCGAGGGAGGTTTTAAGTTTCCTTTCTCACAGTAATGTAACCATTGAGAGGATTTTTTCAAATAGAAGCTAGCAACGTAGGTGTGAAATAGGTTGAACATGTTTCAAAACTGGTGAATCATGAAGTGCAATGAGAAAATCTGGGTGTGAGAAGCAAAATAAGGTATGTGAATGTAAGCCATATGATTCATAATGGAGGAATTTGGCTTTTTTGATTACATGTTGGCTATTTTAGAATCCTAGACCATTCACCCTATCCTACCTATGCTTTGGCCAGTGCTAATATCTGAGATTTCTACTCGTCCTGCTCTTTTGTCGTCTTCATATTTTTCCACTTTCTGCTTATTGAATTCCATTTGAAGTGACACAACCAGCTGAGTAACCTTTATTCAAACCCTTAGAATTGATTACATTTCAGATCATTTTGATTTTCAGATACTGCATATAGGCCCATAGATACATTACATTACAATGGCCAAAGCCTAGGCTCACAATAGTCTAAAGTTAATAAAATGACTAGAAAAGTAAGATGTACAACTGAATAATAAAAACATCCCTGATACCTATAATGGAATACCACCTGTGGTGTCATCTGCGATTCTGGTTGTAGAAGAGAGTTTGTAAACAGTACAGATAAACTTCTAGACTTACTGTGCAAAAAGCTGGGTGCAGTCAGCAAAATTCGTGTTGGCTCAGGTCAGAGGCTTCCCTCGTTAAAGGCTGGGTGCTGTTGGGGAGATTCATGTCAGTTTGGGTCAGAGACCTTCCACTCCAAAATTCAACGAGGTTCAAAAAAAGTGCAGTTTTTGGATGTACTTGATTTTCGGATTTACGTATAAAGGATACTCGATTTGTATTGACTCAGATATAATGGCCCAGATTTTCTGTTCTCCGGAGCGTCATACCCTGGAAGATGTGCTGCTGGCCCCTCAGAGGTCCCCACACAGTGACGACAGGGGAATTGCCTGGGAAGGTTCAACTTGCATTGGGCATTACCCTGCATCTGGAACCATCCGAAACTCCAATTCAAAGTCAAAGACTTCCAATGGTCCCAACTTACTTAGCAGAATAGTTACCCAGGAAAAATTGGAAGGATTAAAACCAGCCCTAACTCCTGGGTAACTATACTACTGACCTTCCCACCAATTTAGACCAACTATACCATTGGACCCTCTGACTACCACACCCACTCTGACCCCTTGAGTACCCCTGTCCTCCACAAGACCACCCGATTATCCCCCCATCCAGTAAACATTCCCCAACCATCTGACTCCCCCCCCCCCCCACCCCCACCACTCCCTGTAACCAACTGACTGATTTTATATTTTTGTATTACTAGTAGTGAAGAGGTCACAAATGGCAAGCAAATAATTCACAACAACTTGGTAATTTATATAAACTGCAAATAGCCCAACACTGATCCCTGCAGGACCCCACTGGACTCCTGCAGGACCCCACTGGACACAGTCTTCCAGTCAGAAAAACATTCCTTGGCCATCACCCTCTGCTTCCTGTCACTCGGTCAATGCTGGATCCAATTTGCCAAATTTCCTTGGATCCCATGGGCTCTTTCTTTGCTGTCTGTCTCCCATATGGGACCTTATCAAAAACCTTGCTGAAGTCCAAGGATGATGTTAAATGAATTGCCCTCATCTACACACCCGGTCACTTTGAAAAATTCAATCGAGTTGGTCAAACATGCCTCCCATTAACAAAACCATGCTCACTGTTCTTGTTTAATCCCAGCCTCTCCAAATACAGATTAACCCTGTTTCTCAGAATTGCTTCCAATAGTTTACCCATCACTATGGTTAGACTGACTGGCCCATAGTTTCCTGGTTTATCCCTTCCTCCCTTCTTAAATAATGGCACCACATTGGCTGTCCTCCAGGCCTCCAGCACCTCCCCTGTGGCCAGAGAGGAATTGAAAATTATTGCCAGAGCCCCTGCTATTTCCTCCCTTGCCTCACTCAACAGTCTGGGATACATTTCATCTGTCACTGGAGATTTATCTTCTTTTAATCCTGCTAGATGACTCAGAACTTCCTCTCTGTCTGTTAATTTCTTCAATCGTATCACAGTCCTCCCTGATTTCTGTACCCACATTGTCTCTCCCACCAGTGAACACCGACACAAAGTATTCATTTAGAATCCTACCTACATCCTCCAGATCCACACACACATTACCACTGTGGTCCTTAATGTGCCTTACTCTTTCCCTAGTTATCCTTTCACACTTAATGTACTTGCAAAACAACTTCAGAATTAGCTTTATTTTACCTGCCAATACCCTTTCATTTCCCCTTTTGCTCTCCTAACTTCAGTTTCAAGTTCCCTCTTAAACATTCTATGCTCCCATAGAGTTTCTGCTGTTTTGAGCTCTCTATATCTGCCATTAGCCTCCCCTTTTCTCATTATCCAATGCTGCATATCCCTCAATATCCAGGTTCATTGAATTGGTTGGTCCACCCATTATCTTTATTGAAACATGTTGGCCCTGAACTCTCCCTATTTCCTTCTTGAATGAGTCCCACTGTTCTGTCAACTAAAAGTGTCTGCTCCCAGTCCACTCTGGCCAAATCATATATGATCTTATTAAAATCAGCCTTCCCCCAGTTTAGAACTTTGATTTCAGGCCCATCCTTGTCCTTTTACATAACAATCTTAAACCTAAGAATTACGATCGCTGTCTGCAAAATGATCCCTCACTGATACTTAACCACTTGCCCGGCTTTGTTACCAAAAATTAAGTCCAGGGCTGTCCTCTCTCTTGTAGGACCTTCTAAGTATTGGCTTAAAAAGTTCTCCTGGGTGCATTTTAAGAATTCTGTTCCCTCTAAACCTTTCACACTATGACTGTCCCAGTTAATGTTAGGGCAGTTGAAATCCCCCACTATCACTACCCTATTACTTTTGCACTTCTCTGAAATTTGCCTACATATCTGCTCTTCTATTTCTCTTGGACTATTAGAACATAGAACATTACAGTGCAGTACAGGCCCTTCGGCCCTCGATGTTGTGCCAATCAGTGAAACCAATCTAAAGCCCCTCTAACCTACACTATTCCAATATCATCCATATGTTTATCCAATAACCATTTGAATGCTCTTAATGTTGACGAGTCAACATTAAGGCCGTAGAATACTCCCAGCAGTGTGCTGTTTATCAGGTTTTAAGTTCTATCTATTTGGCTTAATTTGAAGAGCTTGCTGAGATGTCCTCCCTCCCCACTGCTGTAATTGATTCCCTGATCAAAATAGTGACACCCCTCCACTTTTTGCTCCTTCCCTGTCTCGCCTGAAGATCTTGTATCCTGAAATATTGAGCTCCATCAAAGAGTCAACACAGATATAATAGGCTGAATGGTCTCCTGTACTATAAATTTCAGTACTTGTATTGTGCTTCAAATCTTAAAAAGAAAATTATATAAATTGTTTGAATTCATCAGTAGTTTAACACTGCTATTGTATTATAGTAAATTTAGCCCCTGTTACCAGGGAACTTTCCTGGTTCAGATTTTCTTGAGCATATCTGGGCTGGAATTCTCCAACCTCACCCGCAGCTGGGATTCTCTGGTCCTGCTGTAGTGAATGGAGTTTTGGCTGAGTACCAAATTCTCCATTTTTGCCGGCAGCTGTAGCAGAGTGAACAAGAGCAGAGAATGCACACGTTCCTTTAGGTAGAGAAGGAGGTAAGATAAAATTATGCAGCATATCATCTAATATGGTATTAAACAGCTGTGCTGCTTTTTAATAAAACAATGTGTCTTGAGAAAATTCACTGCCAAATTCAGTCATTCAGACGCTCAATGCTCAAGCCATACAGGAGAGAGTTTGAACAAATGCTAGTGGAGTGACGATACCATGTGGTTAATTGTAATTGCAATCCTGCAAAAAGTGCTTAATATCGTATTGTATCATATATTCATAACAAATTACTGTTCCTGATGAAAATGTAACAAATGTGAAAAGTGCCAAACTGAGGTCCCTGCAACTTGTATGGAAAGAGCAAAAATACTGCAGTATGGCTTAGAGCAGGATTAAGCAGGCTTTGAAGTTTACTGACTACAACCAATTTTGCAGCCCAACACACCAAACTTTCTATCAATCTATTCAAGTGACTGGCCAGATTTTCCTCCCTTTTTTCACTCTACAAAATCACAAGTGGGTAAAGGTGGATAACTCATTTGTGCAAACTACTGGTAATGGACATACAGGGGTGGCATGTCCTGATGAGCATTCAATTACAAGATTCACCGTGTTGCCTGTTAGTCACTTCAGATAATTTCCAGACTGGTTGAGAAGCACATCTGGGAAACAGATGGGTGCAGGGGACTTTAACTTCCCAAGAGACTCAGTGACATGTCTACAGACTGAAGCTGTGAACAGTTTGACTGGTTCTGCAGCAAACCCTTTTGTTTTGCCAGTGTGGATATTTCAAAACCACACTGGCGCGCATCAGTAATTGTCAGTGGGGTAAGAAGGAGAAGAAACACCTTCTGCAATGGAACACTTTATTTTTAAACCAGCAATAGTAACTGCATTTGTTTTAAAGACAAATTCTCCATGTTAATTTAACTTATCCCAAAAGGTTACACGCCTCTCGTCCTGATTTCCCCCATTCACTGCACAAGAAATACTCTAGAGAGTCAGAAAAAAACATTTATCTGTGTTGTCCTACACTTCCAGCTCACAATAGAGACTGTAACCCTCGTGGTTGAAAGGTCTGGTGCTCTCCTAAGGAAAACTAACACAAAAAAAAGTTCCTCCTTGGAATGTTGTTATAAAAATTAATTTATCTTCTTTCTTTTTCCCCTTTTATGACTCAATTATCCAGTGACATTAATCTTGATGTTAACAAGCCATAATGGTTGTAAACTCCATTCAGTTCTTTGTGTAGTAATTGCATCAGATGTACAATTAAGCAAACAAGTGACAAAAATGGCTAGAAGATTGAGGAACCTCAACAAAGCTTAATCCCTATCCTCAACAGCTTTGAAATCTGGTGTTGGTCGGCTGGGAGAATCCCACTTCTTGTTCATGGACTCAGTAAAGTTCAAAGCTGTACGTATCAGTGATCTTGATGAGGAAATCCGCTTCAAATGTCATTGAAAGCATGTGGCCAAACTTATGCCTTTGATAAGATTAGAAACATAGAAGATAGGAGCAAGAGGAGGCCATTTGGCCCTTCGAGCCAAGATTGTCTCAGATCTTCATATGTGTTTGTCTCACATACAAAAGATCTTACTGCAGCTCCACCTCACCATTCTATATGTATCAAAAAAGTTCTCTGAAAAAAAACATTCACATGTTGTGCATGGGACAGACTAGAATTTGAAACAGGGTTATTTGAATTTGCAACATGGTTGTTTGGTCCTGTATTGGACTGTGAAAACTTTGTGACCTACTTAATCAAAGCCCAGTGCAATTTTTCAAAAGTTTGAGGTACTTTCAACAAATACCAAAAGTCAGATTTTAGAGATTTTATTTTTGTTCCAATGTTTCCAACTCCTATCTGTTATGCTACTGGTATGTATACACTCCTTCAGAACTAGTTTTTTAAAAAACTACTTTGGAGGAGGCAGTAGTCAAATGGTAATGCCACTGGACTAGTAACCCAGAGACCCAGGCTATTGCTCTAGGGACATGGGTTCAAATTTGATTTGATTTGATTTATTATTGTCACATATGTTAGTGTACCGTGAAAAGTATTGTTTCTTGCACGCTATACAGACAAAGCGTACCATACAATGAGAAGGAAAGGAGAGGGGGCAGGATGTCGTGTTACAGTCATAGCTAGGGTGTTGAGAAAAATCAACTAAATGCGAGGTAGGTCCATTCAAAAGTCTGATGGCAGCAGGGAAGAAGCTGTTCTTGAGTCGGTTGGTACATGACCTCAGATTTCTGTATCTTTTTCCAGATGGAAGAACATGGAAGAGAGCATGTCTGGGGTGCATGAGGTCCTTGATTATGCTGGCTGCTTTTCCGAGGCAGCAGGAAGTGTAGACAGTGTCGATGGATGGGAGGCTGGTTTGCATGATGGGCTGGGCTTCATTCACAACCCTTTGTAGTTTCTTGTGGTCTTGGACAGTACAGGAGCCATACCAAGCCGTGATACAACCAAAAAGAATGCTTTCTATGGTGGATCTATAAAGGTTGGTGAGAGTCGTAGCTGACATGCTAAATTTCCTTAGCCTCCTGAGAAAGTAGAGGTGTTGGTGAGCTTTCTTAACTATAGCGTCAGCGTGCAGGGACTAGGACAGGTTGTTGGTGATCTGAACACTTCGAAACTTTAAGCTCTTAACCATTTCCACTTCATCCCCATTGATGTAGACAGTGGCATGCCCTCCTCTACACTTCCTGAAGTCGATGACTATCTCCTTCATTTTGTTGACATTGAGGGAGAGATTATTGTCATTGCACGAGTTCACCAGATTCTCTATTTCTTTCCTGTGCTCCCTCTGATAAGAACATAACACGGCACGGTAGCACAGTGGTTAGCACTGCTGCTTCACAGCTCCAGGGACCTGGGTTCGATTCCCGGCTTGGGTCACTGTCTGTGTGGAGTTTGCACATTCTCCTCATGTCTGCGTGGGTTTCCTCTGGGTGCTCCGGTTTCCTCCCACAGTCCAAAGATGTGTGGGTTAGGTTGATTGGCCAAGGTTAAAAATTGCCCCTTAGAGTTCTGAGATGCGGAGGTTAGAGGGATTAGCGGGTAAATATGTGGGGGTAGGGCCTGGGTGGGATTGTGGTCGGTGCAGACATGATGGGCCGAATGGCCTCCTTCTGCACTGTAGGATTTCTATGAGAAGAAATAGGAGCAGGAGTAGGCCATCTAGCCCCTCGAGCCTGCCCCGCCATTCAATAACATCATGGTTGATCTGATGGTGCTTTAGTTCCACTTACCCGCCCGCTCCTCATAACCCTTAATTCCCTTATTGATCAGAAATCTATCTACCTGTGACTTAAACATATTTAACGAGGTAGCCTCCACTGCTTCAATGGGCAGAGAATTCCAGAGATTCACTACCCTCTGAGAGAAGAAGTTTTTCCTAAGCTCTGTTCTAAACTGACTCTCCCGTATTTTGAGGCTGTGTCCTCTAGTTCTTGTTTCCTTTCTAAGTGGAAAGAATCTCTCTGCCTCTACCCTGTGTAGCCCCTTCATTATCTTATATGTCTCTATAAGATCTCCCCTCAGCCTTCCAAACTCCAATGAGTACAGGCCCAATCTACTCAATCTCTCCTCATAAGCTAACCCCTTCATCTCCGGTATCAACCTGGTGAACCTTCTCTGTACTCCCTCCAAGGCCAATATATCCTTCCGCAAATAAGGGGACCAAAATTGCACACACTACTCTAGTTGCGGCCTCACCAGTATCTTGTACAGTTGCAGCAAGACCTCCCTGCTTTTATACTCCATCCCCTTCACGATAAAGGCCGACATTCCATTTGCCTTCTTGATCACCTGCTGCACCTGCAAACTGAGTTTTTGCGATTCATGCACAAGGACCCCCAGGTCCCTCTGCACATGTTGTAATTTTTCACTATTTAAATAATAGTCCATTTTACTATTATTCCTTCCAAAGTGGATAACCTCACACTTGTCAGCGTTATACTCCATCTGCCAGATCCTCGCCCACTCATTTAGCCTGTCCAAATCCCTCTGCAGACTTTCCGCATCCTCCACGCAATTCGCTTTCCCACTCATCTTTGTGTCATCCGCAAACTTTGTTACCCTACACTCGGTCCCCTCCTCCAGATCGTCTATGTATATGGTAAACAGTTGAGGCCCCAGCACCGATCCTTGCGGCACGCCACTAGTCACCAACTGCCAACCAGAAAAGCACCCATTTATTCCAACTCTCTGCTTCTTGTTGGATAGCCAATCCTCAATCCACGCTAACACCCTACCCCCAACTCCGTGTACCTTAATCTTCTGCATCATTATCTTCTTCATCATTGTTTGAGATCTGACCCACTACAGTGGTGTCATCAGCAAACTTGAAAATCGAATTGGAGGGGAATTTGGCCACACAGTCATAGGTGTATAAGGGGTATAGTAGGGGACTGGGGACACGGCCTTGTGGGGCACCGGTGTTGAGGATGATCGTGGAGAAGGTGTTGTTGCTTATTCTCCCTGATTGTGGTCTGTGGGTTCGGAAGTCGAGGATCCAGTTGCAGAGGGAGGAGCCGAGCCCCAGGCCACTGAGCTTGGAGATGAGTTTTGTCAGAAGAATGGTGTAGAAGGCTGAGCAGTAGTCAATAAATCGGAGTCTGCTGTTGATATCTTTGTTATCCAGGTGTTCCAGGGTTGAGTGCAGGGCCAGGGAGATGGCGTCTACCATGGACCTATTGTGGTGATAGGTGAACTGTAGTGGATCCAGGCAATCTGGGAGACTGGAATTGATTCGTGCCATGACCAACCTTTCGAAGTACTTCTTAATGATGGATGTCCGAGCCACCGGACGATAGTCATTAAGGCACACCGTCTGGCTTTTCTTTGGTATAGGGATGATGGTCATCTTCCTGAAGCAGATAGGGACCTCAGATTGTTGTAAATCGAGCTTAAAGATGTTAGCAAATACCCCCGCCAGCTGATCCGCACAGGATCTGAGTGCTCATCTGAGCCAGTCTCTTTCCGTGGGTTGACTTTCAAGAAGGCTGATCTGACATCTGTGATGGTGACCCTCGGATACGGGTTCAGCCGAGGCTTCTGGGGTAGAGGGCATGCTCTTGCTGACCTCCTGCTCAAAATGGGCATAGAATGCGTTTGGTCCATTGGTGCTGGCAATTCTACATGCCTTCACCTTGTAGCCTGTTATATCTTGCAGACTTTGCTATAGTTGGTGGGAGTATGTGTGGCTCGCCTGGGTCTCTAGCTTGGTCCGGTACTGTCTTTTGGCATCTTTGATGGATCGCCTTGGGTTATATCTAGATTTCTTGTATAGGTCAGGGTCGCCTGACTTGAATGCCTCAGACCCAGACTTCAGCAAGCAATGGATGTCCCTGTTCGTTTATGGTTTCCAGTTGGGAAATACATGGATTTGCTTCTTCGGCACACAGTCTTCTACTCACTTCCAAATAAGTCATTTACTGTAGTGGCATACTCGTTTTGGTTGGTCACTGAGTTTTTAAATATCGACCAGTCCACTGACTCGAAGCAATCCCGTAGGAGATCATCTGATTCCTCAGACCAATGTTGCACGACTTTCTTTAACGGATTTTCCCGTTTCAGTTTTTGCTTGTAAGCCAGGAGCAGGAGCACAGCCTTGTTGTCTGATTTGCCAAAGTGTTGGCGGGTGATAGAGCGGTAGGCATGTTTGATATTTGTGTAGCATGTTTGATATTTGTGTAGAATGTTTGGGCCTCTGATAGAAAGGAGACATGTTAGTGGTATCTTGGTAGGATGCCCTTGAGCCTGGCCTGATTGAAGCGCTGACCATGACGAACAAGGCCCCGGGATGTTTTGTCTCAAGGTTATTTCTGGTGGTGTATATTTCGTCCAGCACGGTCTTCATAATCGTGTGGGGTGGGATGTGAACTGCTCTCAGGATAACAGAAGTGAACAGCCGCGGAAGGTAGTAGGGGCGGCATTTTAGCATCAGATATTCTAGGACCGGGGAGTAGAAACTTGACAGTGTTGCTAGTCTAGGCACCAAGTGGTGTTGATTAGAAGGCAGACCCCACCTCCCCTGGCCTTGCCTGAGGCCACTGTACGGTCCATTCAGTGGATTGAGAAGCCCTCTGATTGTAGGGCACAGTCTGGTGAAGCAGGAATGAGCCATATCTCCATGAAACAGAGTACGCAACAGTCCCTTAGTTCACTTTGAAAAGTGAATCTGGCTTTAAGTTTGTCTAACTAGTTTTTCAGAGATTGGACATTTGCTATGAGTAAGCTGGGGAGGGGGCCTTGGCACCGCGTTGTGTTTCACTCTCACCTGCAGGCCTGCACATTTCCCATGCTTCCTGGAGTGACTGCTTCTTTTCATGCCTGGGAGATGGTGAGGGTAGTTTGCGGTATTAAGGGTATAGGTGTGCCCAGTGAGGTTCTTTGCTCTGGCATGGACGGGTCATAGGCTGGTAAGTGGATGACATCTCTGGGGTCGCAGTTGCGGATGAGCTGATAGCCGAGTCCACGTGTTGGGATTCTCTGGGTCATTGCCAGGTCAGGGTCTTCCTTTGGAGGTTGAAGGATCGCTAGACCTGCTAATAAATTTAAAAGAGCAGTATTGGTGATTTTTAGGCAGTGGGAGTTGATATTTAGGAGTGTGGTGCGATTGTAGAAGAGGGGTGTGGAGGTAGTGTTTGGGACCTGCAGAAGGTCGCAGCTGTCTGCTTCAGAGGGGTTGGGGGCCAGTGGAGGGGAGGCCCTGGCTCCAGACTTGCTGGTCTCACCATGCTGGATAAGGTCCATTGATGGAAAAGGTCCTTAGAGATGGGATTTACGACCATTTAGAAAGATGCGGATTAATCCGGGATAGTCAGCACGGATTCGTGAAGGGCAAGTCGTGCCTCACAAATTTGACAGAATTTTTTGAGGAGGTAACTAAGTGTGTTGATGAAGGTAGGGCAGTTGATGTCATATACATGGATTTTAGTAAGGCATTTGATAAGGTCCCCCATGGTCGGCTTATGATGAAAGTGAGGAGGTGTGGGATAGAGGGAAAGTTGGCCGATTGGATAGGTAACTGGCTGTCTGATCGAAGACAGAGGGTGGTGGTGGATGGAAAATTTTCAGATTGGAGGCAGGTTGCTAGCGGAGTGCTGCAGGGATCAGTGCTTGGTCCTCTGCTCTTTGTGATTTTTATTAATGACTTAGAGGAGGGGGCTGAAGGGTGGATCAGTAAATTTGCTGATGACACCAAGATTGGTGGAGTAGTGGATGAGGTGGAGGGATGTTGGAGGCTGAGGGGAGACTTAATAGAGGTTTATAAAATGATGAAGGGGATAGATAGAGTGAACGTTCAAAGACTATTTCCTCGGGTGGATGGAGCTATTACAAGGGGGCATAACTATAGGATTCGTGGTGGGAGATACAGGAAGGATATCAGAGGTAGGTTCTTTACGCAGAGAGTGGTTGGGGTGTGGAATGGACTGCCTGCAGTGATGGTGGAGTCAGACACTTTAGGAACATTTAAGCGGTTATTGGATAGGCACATGGAACACACCAGGATGATAAGGAGTGGGATAGCTTGATCTTGGTTTCAGATAAAGCTCGGCACAACATCGTGGGCCGAAGGGCCTGTTCTGTGCTGTACTGTTCTATGTTCTATATGGCTGCTGGTGGAATTTAAATTTTAAAGAAGCACAATGCCTGGACATGTTCCTTTTGCTTCAAGAGGATAGGTCCCTGTGTAGGAACAAATGTAGATTCTAGCAAGCATAAGTGAGCCATATTGCAAGCCCAACTGGTAATCTTAAATTGGTTGTTAGTGTAATTCTTGGTACACTCATAATTGTTAGTAAGTGCTGTCCCATTGTGGAATCGCATCTAACATTCAATATTATGTTCTAAGTTTTGCAAGCACAGACTTGTGTGCAACCAATACTATGTCTATTGCGAATAGCCAATGGGATGTGCTGTTTGATATAATGCACCAGTTGTTGGGACATACAGTCTACCTGCCTGACAGAACACCCACACTGAAATTCATATACCACATTACTCATTTCTGTGGTAAGCAGAACAACTTTTTCACTTGTTGGTAGCATCCTGTTAGTGAAATATACCACTTGTGTTGCTACTGCACCTTGGCAGCATAAAATGAGTAGCTTCAACTGTTGCTCAAATACTTGAGATACCTTTCCCTTCCAGGGTAATTGAAGTAGATTGGATACTTTTCAGATCTGAAAGTGGTGCTGTTAAGCTCTTTGTGAGTATGTGGTACATGCTGCGAGCAATGATCTGATTGGGAGTAGCCATTATCCCACAGGACTTCGGACTCCCCTCAAAGCACCCTTCCCCAGCATAATACCAGTCCTCCCACCCATTGCTAATGGGCCAAGAGAATTTAGTCCTATATTTCTGTTCTTGACCTACTCTCAAATTGTTTCTGTTGTTGTATACTAACAAGCATTTTCTGCAGGAATAAGGTTGGTGCTCAGAAATGTGTCAACATTTACAGGGGTTTCACAAACATGAAAGTTTGGCAATTACTGGACAAATTTACAGCTTCTTAAATTCTGCAACATTGTGGTTTAACAGACATCATAACAAAATGGCACTCAATGATTTTGCTATATAAAAAAATGTGACTCGCCTGTTGAACCTGTTAGAGCTAGACAAATGAAATTAGATTTGACTGTGGATATGTATATCTCTAAGCATATAGGCAGAACTGAGTTTCAGGAGGTCCAATTATTTGTATCCTATGAAAAGAAAACATTCGGTCAACTTGTTCATTGAGCATAGTATGGCTAAGTCATTAATGGAATGTATCAGCTATTGTTCGCTGAGTGGCAGGCAATGATTCCTCATGGGAAAGCTACAGACTAGTCAAGAGAGCTGAAAATTTATTGCCTAATTTAAAAATTATTGCCTTAAAAGATTCATTAATGCAGCTGTATGGAATAATAATATTCACCATATGATGAAATCTCGAGCTGCAAATGGAATGTGCACTTCCATAGATCTGTGTTGCGGCTTTGAATGAATCTTTTAAATCTGCTGATTGTGAGAAATTCTCAATATATAAAGCAAAATTAGTAACAGTGAACAACTGTTATTTAACCAAAAAAGTGCAGTTTTCTTCACTCTGAGGTATTCCTGCTGAATACCTTTCATGTTAAATGCAGTCTAAATCATGAAAAGATTGAATGGTAAATTGTCTCTTAATACAAGAATAAAGCAACAGAAGTACTACATAAGGAACGTTGTTGGTATTAAGCAAGAACATATTAAACAGATTACATTATTTTAAATTATCTTTTGAATGGTTAAAGACTACTGCTGAAACTTTGCCATTCAATTAAAATATAATATTGGCTTATTATATCATGCACCTGTTACATCTATTCAAACTCCTTAGATGGTCAAATGCCTTTTCCAAATCAGAATGTAGTTAACGATTCAAGCTGTGAGCAATAAGGAGCCAATCATCCAAGGTTTTCTTGAGTCAAAGAAAAAGAAAATTTATTCACCACTAAGCCCAATAAAAATAACAACAAAGTCAAGCATTCGGCCCTCATGCACACACACACACACACACACACACACACACACGTATCAGAAATAAGGGGTGTCAGAGTCCAATAAGAAAAGGTAAAAGCATGTACAGTTAAGTGTCCTTTGATTGTCCTTGAGGCGTAGATTTTAAACATTGCGGTCAATTTAGTTTAGTTGGGTTCTTGGACGCGGTCAGATGTCAAAGATGTTGTAATTATTACGAGATCTTGGTTTGCTGGCAGGTTTCTGGTCCGGTTAGCTTCTTGAACCGGACAAGCTCATAATCATTTACCAAGGTTGCTGCCTGACTGGCCCCTGTTATTCTCTGTTCCTCTATGCGATTTCTTATCAGGAAGGGTATGGAGTTTTTGAACTCCTCAAGGAGAATTATTTCATGTAGATTTTTGTAGGTGGCCTCAATTTTAAGCACCTGTACACAGCTGTCAAAGCAAATTGTTTGAGGCGTTCGAACCATCCACTAACTGGTACACATTTAAAATATCCCTTTTTACTGCCTCATAGCTTGTTGCACTTTCCTCAGGCAAGAGGGAGTAAACCTTGTAAGCTTTACCTGTCAGCTTACTCTGCAACAGCAGGGACCACTGTTGGGCTGCCACTTTAACTGCTGGGCTAATCTATCAGAAGGCATCCACCTCTTTATAAAACGTAGGGATTAAATGGGCAAACCTGAATACCTCAGCCCCCCCCCCCAAGACTGAACAAGTTGGGGCAGCACGGTGGCACAGTGGTTAGCACTGCTGCCTCACAGCGCCAGGGACCCGGGTTTGATTCCCGGCTTGGGTCACTGTCTGTGTGGAGTTTGCATGTTCTCCCCGTGTCTATTTGGGTTTCCTCCGGGTGCTCCAGTTTCCTCCCACAGTCAAAAGGTGTGCTGGTTAGGTGCATTGGCCATGCTAAATTCTCCCTCAGTGTACCCGAACAGGTGTGTGGCGACTAAGGGATTTTCACAATAACTTCTTTGCAATGTGAATATAAGCCTACTTGTGACTAATAAATAAACTTTAACTTTATGTTCTCTCACCAGGGTGTCTTCAATGGGGATCCTTCCTTCTCAGCTCAGGCTTTTTTAATTTATACTCCCCTTCCTTTTCTCTTTCCTGGAATTCTGTCTTCTCCTTCAGTACCTGCGTCTCTCTCTCTTTCTCGTTCCTATTTCTTCCTCTCTCTTTTTACCTTTCCTCAAATTGCATTTCTCATTTTCGGTGCACCAATCTTAATTTCTCTGCTGCTAATTTACCTGTTTCCATGTGCTCAACTTCCACCTGTAGATGTCTCGCCACCTGTTTTAAAATTTCAGTTTTTCTGGCTTTTGGGCAGAACTCCACTGCTAAGTGCCTAGCTACACCTTTTAATTCTTCCAAGGACAGAACCCCTAACTTCTCGCCAGTTACCTGATTGTGTTCTATGTTCTATATCTTGGTTTCAGATAAAGCTCGCCACAACATCGTGGGCCGAAGGGCCTGTTCTGTGCTGCACTGTTCTATGTTCTATGTTCTTACCTGGTTGTGTTCTATGACAGTAATGACATTGAATGTGGACAGTTTAGCACTTTAACATTAAAAAAACCCAAAAAACTTTTACATTACTTTTGAAAGAACAATTTACTTTCCCTACTCAATTCCTTCCAGACACGTGTCCCCAATTTTGTTGCCACCAAGTGAAAAGGGGTTGGTCAGAACAAACATTTAAGTTTCTTTTTCACAAGAATATGACTTTTTCAAACAAAGAACAAAGAACAGTACAGCACAGGAAACAGGCCCTTCGGCCCTCCAAGCCTGTGCCGCTCTTTGGTCCAACTAGACCAATCGTTTGTATCCCTCCATTCCCAGGCTGCTCATGTGACTATCCAGGTAAGTCTTAAACGATGTCAGCGTGCCTGCCTCCACCACCCTACTTGGCAGCGCATTCCAGGCCCCCACCACCCTCTGTGTAAAAAACGTCCCTCTGATGTCTGAGTTATACTTCGCCCCTCTCAGCTTGAGCCCGTGACCCCTCGTGATCGTCACCTCCGACCTGGGAAAAAGCTTCCCACTGTTCACCCTATCTATACCCTTCATAATCTTGTATACCTCTATTAGATCTCCCCTCATTCTCCGTCTTTCCAAGGAGAACAACCCCAGTCTACCCAATCTCTCCTCATAGCTAAGACCCTCCATACCAGGCAACATCCTGGTAAACCTTCTCTGCACTCTCTCCAATGCCTCCACGTCCTTCTGGTAGTGCGGCGACCAGAACTGGACGCAGTACTCCAAATGTGGCCTAACCAGCGTTCTATACAGCTGCATCATCAGACTCCAGCTTTTATACTCTATACCCCGTCCTATAAAGGCAAGCATACCATATGCCTTCTTCACCACCTTCTCCACCTGTGTTGCCACCTTCAAGGATTTGTGGACTTGCACACCTAGGTCCCTCTGTGTTTCTATACTCCTGATGACTCTGCCATTTATTGTATAACTCCTCCCTACATTATTTCTTCCAAAATGCATCACTTCGCATTTATCCGGATTAAATTCCATCTGCCACCTCTCCGCCCAATTTTCCAGCCTATCTATATCCTGCTGTATTGCCCGACAATGCTCTTCGCTATCCGCAATTCCAGCCATCTTCGTGTCATCCGCAAACTTGCTGATTACACCAGTTACACCTTCTTCCAAATCATTTATATATATCACAAATAGCAGAGGTCCAAGTACAGAGCCCTGCGGAACACCACTGGTCACAGACCTCCAGCCGGAAAAAGACCCTTCGACCACTACCCTCTGTCTCCTATGGCCAAGCCAGTTCTCCACCCATCGAGCCACTTCTCCTTGTATCCCATGAGCCTTAACCTTCTTAACCAACCTGCCATGTGGGACTTTGTCAAATGCCTTACTGAAATCCATATAGACGACATCCACGGCCCTTCCTTCATCAACCGTTTTTGTCACTTCCTCAAAAAACTCCACCAAATTTGTAAGGCACGACCTCCCTCTTACAAAACCATGCTGTCTGTCACTAATGAGATTGTTCCGTTCTAAATGCACATACATCCTGTCTCTAAGAATCCTCTCCAACAACTTCCCTACCACGGACGTCAAGCTCACCGGCCTATAATTTCCTGGGTTATCCCTGCTACCCTTCTTAAACAACGGGACCACATTCGCTATCCTCCAATCCTCAGGGACCTCACCCGTGTCCAAAGAAGCGACAAAGATTTCCGTCAGAGGCCCAGCAATTTCACCTCTCGTCTCCCTGAGCAGTCGAGGATAGATGCCATCAGGCCCTGGGGCTTTGTCAGTTTTAATGTTCCCTAAAAAACCTAACACTTCCTCTCTTGTAATGGAGATTTTCTCTAACGGGTCAACACCTCCCTCCGAGACACTCCCGGTTAACACGCCCCTCTCCTTCGTGAATACCGATGCAAAGTATTCATTTAGGATCTCCCCTATTCCCTTGGGTTCTAAGCATAATTCCCCTCCTTTGTCCCTGAGAGGTCCGATTTTCTCCCTGACAACTCTTTTGTTCCTAACGTATGAATAGAATGCCTTAGGATTCTCCTTAATCCTGCCTGCCAAGAACATCTCGTGACCTCTTTTTGCCCTTCTAACTTCCCGTTTGAGATCTTTCCTACTCTCTCTGTATTCCTCCAGAGCTCCATCTGTTTTTAGTTGCCTGGACTTAACGTACGCCTCCCTTTTCATTTTAATCAGATCCTCAATTTCCCTGGTTATCCACGGCTCTCGAATCCTACCTTTCCTATCTTTCCTTTTTACAGGCACATGCAAGGATGCAATGACCTACTCAAACTGTAAGCAATAAGAAGCCAATCAGTGAAAAAGCAAATTTATTTACCACTAAAACCAAGAAACATAATAAAATCATGTCAAACATTCAGCCCTCATGGAGTTATTCAGGCCGACCCACATGCGCACAAACACACAGATTAAAAATAAGGGGAGTTAAATTCCAATAAAAAATAGGTAAAAATATATCAAGTTAAGTGTCCTTTGATTGTCCTTGAGGTATAGATTTTAAACATTGGAGTAGATTTGGGTTAGCTGGTTTCTTGGATGCAGTCAGGTATAGATGTTGCAACTATTATGAGATCTCTGTTTGCTGGCGTGATAACCCCCATAACATCCATGGGGAATCACTGATTGATCTCCCTATGAAGCTCATTGAGTATGAGTTCCTCTGGTAACAGGCAGTGGCCTGCCCAGCTGGAACTGATTACCTGAGCCTTCTATAAGACAGGCCTAGGACTGGGCCTGCTGAATTGTAGTCCCAAGCAGGCACTAGTGTATGTACACCACAGTGGTGGTACTTTGCATTCTGTGGTGAACTACGTCCCTTTCCAGCTGGTAGGTTTCTAGCTTCTGGCGAATCACTTATTCCAAAAGAGCGAAAGGGATTGGAGGCAACATGCTATCATTGATTGAGCATTGGCTAGCAGGCAGAATACAGAGAGTAGGACTAAACAGGTCATTCTCGCATTGGCAGGCTGTGGCTAGTGGGGTACTGCAAGGATCAGTACTTAGGCCCCAGCTGCTCACAATATACATCAATGATTTGGATGTGGGAACCAAATGTAATATTTCCAATTTCACAGATGATACAAAGCTAGGCGGGAATGTGTATTGTGAGGTACGTAGCAGATGGAATATAATGTGGAAAAAAGTGAGGTAATTCATTTTGGTAAAAGGAACAGTTGTGCAGAGTATTTCCTAAATAGAAAGAAATTAGTAAGTGCAGGGATCTGGGTGTTCTTGTCCATAAGTCACTGAAGGCTAGCATGCAGATGTAGCAAGCTGTTTGGAAGGCTAGTAAAATGTTAACCTTTATTGCAAGAGGATTTGAGTACAGGAGCAGTGAGGTCTTGCTTCAATTGTATAGGAGCTTGGTTTGACCACACCTGTAGTACTGTGTGCAGTTTTGGTCTCCTTACTTCAGAAAGGATATTATTGCCATAGAGGGAGTGCAACAAAGATTCACCAGGCTTATTCTGGGGATGGTCAGACTGGCTTGTGAAGAGAGATTGGGCAAACTGGGCCTGTATTCTCCAGCGTTTCGAAGAATGAGAGGTGATCTCATTGAAACCTACAAAATACTTAAAGGAATAGACAGGGCAGATGCAGGAAAGATATTTCCCTTGGGTGAGGAGTCTGGAATCAGTGGCACAATTTCAAATGGGGAATGCCACTAAGGGCTGAGATGAGGAGAAATTTATTCGCAGAGGTTTGTGAATCTTTGGACTTCTCTATCCCAGAGGGCTGTGGAAGCTCAGTCATTGTGTGTGTTTGAAGCAGAGATTGATAGA
The DNA here is from genome assembly GCF_964213995.1 of Mustelus asterias. Classification (NCBI taxonomy): domain Eukaryota; kingdom Metazoa; phylum Chordata; class Chondrichthyes; order Carcharhiniformes; family Triakidae; genus Mustelus; species Mustelus asterias. Next base: position 134,114,347 of record NC_135801.1, on the reverse strand, counting down.
CAATGATGTAAAGGGATAATGGGGATACTGTGGCTAAAAGGCATTTAAATGTCCGATCGTATTGAATGGTGGAGCAGGCTCAATGGGCTGAATGGCCTACTTCTGTTCTTATGTTCAGTGACAGAATAAACTGTCACTCAGAAATGCATGGATTGATCAGGGATAGTCAGCATGGTTTTGTTTGGGAATGTCTTCCAAACTTAATCAAATTTTTTGAAGAAATAACAAGGAGAATTGATGAGGGTAATATGGTGGATGTTGTCTACATTGATTTTGGTAAGGTATCTAACAAGGTCCCACATGGCAGACTGGTCAGAAAAGATGAGGTCCCATGGAATATAGATGAAGGTAACAAGATGGATCCAGAATTGGCTCAGTGACATGAAACCAAGGGTCAATTGATGTTTTTGCAAATGGAAAGCAGTTTCCAGTGGTGCTCCGGGGCTCATGTGGGGCCCCTGCCATTTGTTGTATATATTAATGATTTGGACATAAATGTGGGAGGTGTGATTGGGAAATTTGCAGAAGGCACAAAAATTGGCTGTGTAGTTGATCATGAAGTAGATAGCTGTTGGCTACAGAATTTGGTTGAGTGGGCAAATGGAATTCAATCTGAAAATGTGTGAGGTAATGCATTTGGGAAGGGCAAACAAAGCAAAGGAATATTCAATAAATGGAGGATATTGAGAGGGATTGAGGAAGTGAGAGACCTTGGAGTACATGTGGCAAGACAGGTGGATCAGGTGGGAACTGTGTGCAGTTTTGGTCCCCTTATTTGCGAAAGGATATATTGGCCTTGGAGGGAGTGCAGAGAAGGTTCACCGGGTTGATACCGGAGATGAGGGGTGTAGCTTATGAGGAGAGATTGAACAGATTGGGTCTGTACTCGTTGGAGTTTAGAAGGCTGAGGGGTGATCTTATAGAGACATAAAAGATAATGAAGGGGCTGGATAGGGTAGAGGTAGAGAGATTCTTTCCACTTAGAAGGGAAACCAGAACGAGAGGGCACAGCCTCAAAATAAGTGGGGGTCGGTTCAGAACAGAGTTGAGGGGGAACTTCTTCTCTCAGAGGGTAGTGAATCTCTGGAATTCTCTGCCCATTGAAGTGGTGGAGGCTACCTCATTGAATATGTTTAAATCACGGGTAGATAGATTTCTGATTGATAAGGGAATTAAGGGATATGGGGAGCAGGCGGGTAAGTGGAACTGATTCGCTTCAGATCAGCCATGATCTTGTTGAATGGCGGGGCAGGCTCAAGGGGCTAGATGGCCTACTCCTGCTCCTATTTCTTATATTCTTATGAAAAAAAAATATGAAATGCCTTTCTTTATTGGATGACCAGGGGCTGGGAAGTGGAATTAAAATGAGAAGCTAATTTCTTTTTTCTCTTTTTCGGCCAGCATAGACATGATAGATTGAATGGCCTCTTTCTGCGCCATAACCTTTCTATGGCTCTAACAAAAAACAAACTCATTTTAAAAAGTAATGCAACATTGTCTCTGACTATAGTGATATTGTTATAGCTGTTGTAGTTTGGAAGCCACACAGCTGCTGCTCATTAGATGTGTAAAAAACTTCCAAACAATGCGACTGATGATTATGAATCACACGATCACATACTCACCTGGCAAATAGTTAAACATTTACTGCACGCTATTTAGGAAATGTAGTGATTTGCAAATCACATTGTAATGTTATTTCCCATCCATTTTCAGTAAAAAGGCCATACTGTTAAATCCAGGTCAGCACTTGGAATTTATCTGTGATTTACCATTATTAAGTATTGTCAAGATAGACATCGAGATTTTTAGAGGCTGAAGAGAATTAAGGGATAGGAGGATAATGCGGGAGGGTGGGAGTTGAGGTTATGTACATCTAGCTGTTCAAAGATCAGAATGGCCGATTGCTATTTTTTACCTTCTGTTTCTGAAACCTAGGATATCAGTCCAGTAACCGGAGTACCAGAGGTCCAAGTAAAAACACGTAAAGTGAGGATTTTTGTTCCAGCACGGAACACAATGCAGGCTGGTGCAAACAACACAAAGCTTTGGAAGATGGGATTTGACACCAGGGAACGCTGGGAGAATCCCTTAATGGGCTGGGCATCCACGTAAGTTTTACTTTTACTAAGTAAACTTTCATATTGTTTAATTTGGAAGTGCAAATTAACTCATTTTTCATTTCTTCTGAGGTCAGTTCTCCTAAATAAAATGTATGCTCTTTTTGTAAAAGGTTTGTAAACATTGCTTTATTTCCAGAAAATGCTGAAATAATGCATCTCTCTGTTTGTGAAAAGCAAATCTGCCCTTTAAATCAATATCCTTTACCCAACTAAACCTCTCTCACCTACATAGCCAAGTAATTTACAGTTGATAAGAAGTTAGCTTTCAGGTCTTCACGCATGCAAATCCCATATTGTCATATCTGCAGGAATTCTTTTATATTCCATTCACAGGCTATAGGCACCGCTGACAAGGTCAGCATTCAATGCTCGTTCCTAATTGCACTTGAGAAGGCGGTGATGAGTTGACTTCTCAATAATTGACTTACTTGCTCGTTTCAAAGAAAAGTTAAGAACTAGCCACATTGCTGAGACAGCATACAAGTCAGACTAGGTAAAAAAGCAGAGATTGTAGGAAAGAGATAGAGAATCTGGTGAACTGGTGCAGCAACAATAATCTCTCCCTCAATGTCAACAAAACGAAGGAGATTGTCATCGCCTTAAGGAAGCATAGCAGAGAACATGACCCTGTCTACATCAAAGGGGACAAAGTAAAAAGGGTCGAGAGCTTCAGGTTTATAAGTGTCTAGATCGCCAGCAACCTGTCCTGGTCCCCCCATGCCGACACTATAGTTAAGAAAGCCCACCAACGCCTCTACTTTCTCAGAAGACCAAGGAAACTGGCATGTCAGCTACGACTCTCACCAACCTTTACAGATGCACCATAGAAAGCATTCTTTCTGGTTGTATCACAGCTTGGTATTGCTCCTGCTCTGCCCAAGACCACAAGAAACTACAAAAGGACATGAATGTAGCCCAATCCATCACGCAAACCAGCCTCCCATCCATTGACTCTGTCTACACTTCCCGCTGCCTTGGCAAAGCAGCCAGCATAGTTAAGGATCACACACACCCCAGACATTCTCTCTTTCACCTTCTTCCATCAGGAAAAAGATACAAAAGTCTGAGGTCACGTACCAACCGACTCAAGAACAACTTCTTCCCTGCTGCCGTCAGACTTTTGAGTGGACCTACCTTGCATTAAGTTGATCTTTCTCTATATCGTAGCTATGACTGTAACACTACATTCTGCATTCTCTTGTTTCCTTCTCTATGAACGGTATGCCTTCCCTGTATAGCGCGCAAGAAACAATACTTTTCACTGTACACTAATACATGTGACAATAAATCAAATCAAATCATTGAAGGATTTAGCCATCTCTGAAGGAACCATTTATCTAATGACAAAAGAGAAAATGCTGGAAAATCTCAGCAGGTCTGGCAGCATCTGTAAGGAGAGAAAAGAGCTGACATTTCGAGTCCAGATGACTCTTTGTCAAAGCCCCACAGATGCTGCCAGACCTGCTGAGATTTTCCAGCATTTTCTCTTTGGTTTCAGATTCCATCATCCACAGTAATTTGCTTTTATCCATTTATCTAATGTTAATATCTTGCCGCCTTCTCCCTGTAACCCCACACATTATTCCTTTTCATATAACAATTCAATTATTCCTTGACTGCATTGATTGAAGCAGCCTCCACCACACGCTCAGATAGTGCATTCCAGATGCCAACCATTCTCTGCATTAAAAAGTTTCTTCTCTTGTCTCCATTGCTTCTTTTCACAGAATCACAGAATTGTTACAGCATAGAAGGAGACCATTCAGCCCATCGTGTCGTCACTGATTCTTCATATGAGCAATTCACTTAATGCCATTCTCCCACCTTCTCCCATAACCATGCACATTCTTCCTCTTCAAATAACAGACTAATTCCCTCTTGAAAGCCTAGACTAAATCTGCCTCCATTATATTTGTAGATAGTGCATTCCAGACCTTAACCACTCACGCTGTGAAAGCTGTTCCTCATATCTGCTTGTTTTGCAGATTACTTTCAATCTCAATCATTCTCAATTCTTTCACAAGTGAGAAGTTTCTCCCTATTTACTCTGTCCAGACCCCTCTTGATTTTGAATACATCTATCAGATCTCCTCTTGACCCTCTTGGGGAAATAAAAAAATGGCTGAAGAATTAAATTTGTCCTTTGCTTCGCTCTTCACAAAGAAAGACATGATTATGTGCCAGAACTGCTGAGAGAAGCATGTTTTAGTGCAGAACTGAAGGAAATCAGCATTAGAAGAAAATGGTTTTGGGGAAATTGATGGGATTGAAGGTAGATTAAATCTCCAGGCCCTGATAAGCTTCATCCTAGGGTACTTAAGAAAGTAGCCCTGGAATTAGTAGATCCATTGGTGGTTATTTTCCAAAATTCTTTGGACTCTGGACTGGTTCCTACAGATTGGAGGGCAGCTAATGTAAGCCTGCTATTCAAAAAGGGAGGTAGAGAGAAAACAGGGAACTATAGACCAGTGAGCCTAGCGCCGGTATTGGGGAAGTTGCTAGAGTCTATTCTCAAGGATTTCACAGCTCAGCATTTGGAAGGCAATGGTACAATCAGACAAAATCAACATGGATTTACAAAAGAGAATTCATGCTTGACGAATCTGTTGGAATTTTTTGAGGATGTAACTAGTAGAGTTGACCGAGGAGAACCAGTGGATGTGGTTTATTTAGACTTTCAGAAAGCTTTCGACAAGGTCTCACATAACGACTACTATGCAAAGTTAAAGCACATGGGATTACAGGATAGAAAGCTGGTTAGCAGATAGGAAGAAAAGAGTTAGCATAAATGGGTCTTTTTCTGATCGGCCGTCAGTGACTAGTAGGATTCTGCAGGGATCTGTGCTAGGACCCCAACTGTTCACATTATATATTAATGAGTTGGAAGAGGGAACTGAATGTATTATCTCCAAATATACAGATGATACAATGTTGGGTGAGAGGGTGAGGTGGATGCAGAGATTCTTCAACGTGATTTGGACAGGCTGTGTGTGTGGACATGTGCATGGCAGATGCAATATATTGTGGATAAATATGAGGTTATCCACTTCGGTAGCAATAATAGAAAGATAGATTATTACTTAAATGGATGTAAATTGAGAGAGGTGGATACTTAATGAGACCTTGGAGCCCTCGTGCATCAGTTGCTGAAAGTAAGTGTGCAGGTACAGCAGGCAGTAAAGAAGGCAAATGGTACATTGGCCTTCAAAGTGAGAGGATTTGAATATAGGGATAGGGATGTTTTGCTGCAATTGTATAGGGCATTGGCGAGGCCACACCTGGAGTATTGTGTGCGGTTTTGTTGTCCTTATCTGAGGAAGGATGTCCTTGCCATAGAGGGAGTGCAGCAAACGTTTACCAGGCTGATTCCTGGGATAGCAGGTCTGTCATATGAGGAGAGACTAAGTCAGTTAGGATTATATTCACTTGAGTTTAGGAGAGTAAGAGGGGATCTCATTGAAACTTACAAAATTCCAACAGAGTTAGACAGGGTAGATTCAGAAAGAATATTCCCAATGGTGGGGGAATCCAGAACTAGGGGTCATAGTTTGAACATAAGGGGTAAATCTTTGGATTCTTTGAATGGCATCAAGATAGATAAGTCGCCGGGTCCGGATGGGATGTACCCCAGGTTACTGTGGGAGGTGAGGGAAGAGTTTGCAGAGCCTCTGGCCATGATCTTTGCGTCGTCGATGGAGACGGGAGACGTGCCGGAGGATTGGAGGATTGCGGATGTGGTTCCTATTTTCAAGAAGGGGAATAGGGATAGCCCAGGTAATTACCAACCGGTGAGTCTAACCTCAGTGGTTGGTAAACTGATGGAGAAGATCCTGAGGGACAGGATATATGAGCATTTAGAGAGGTTTAGTATGCTCAAGAATACTCAGCATGGCTTTGTCAAGGGCAGATCGTGCCTTACGAGCCTGGTGGAGTTCTTCGAAAATGTGACTAAACACAATTGACGAAGGGAAGGCGGTAGATGTGGTTTATATGGATTTTAGCCAGGCGTTCGATAAGGTCCCCCATGCAAGGCTTCTGGAAAAAGTGAGAGGGCATGGGATCCAAGGGGCTGCTGCCCGGTGGATCCAGAACTGGCTTGCCCAAAGGAGGCAGAGAGTGGGTATAAATGGGTATTTTTCTAAATGGAGGTCGGTCACCAGTGGTGTGCCCCAGGGATCTGTTCTGGGACCCTTGCTGTTTGTCATTTTCATAAATGACCTGGATGAGGAAGCGGAGGGATGGGTTGGTAAGTTTGCCGACGACACGAAGGTTGGTGGCGTTGCGGATAGTCTGGAGGGATGTCAGAAGTTACAGAGGGACATAGATAGGATGCAAGACTGGGCGGACAAGTGGCAGATGGACTTCAACCCAGATAAATGCGTCGTGGTCCATTTTGGGAGGTCAAATGGGATGAAGGAGTACAATATAAAGGGAAAGACTCTTAGTACTGTAGAGGATCAGAAGGTCCTTGGGGTCCGGGTCCATAGGACTCTGAAATCGGCCCCGCAGGTGGAGGAGGTGGTTAAGAAGGCGTGTGGTGTGCTGGCCTTTATCAATCGAGGGATTGAGTTTAGGAGTCCGGGGATAATGATGCAGCTATATAAGACCCTCGTCAGACCCCACTTGGAGTACTGTACTTAGTTCTGGTCGCCTCACTATAGGAAGGATGTGGAAAAGATTGAAAGGGTGCAGAGGAGATTTACAAGGATGTTGCCTGGATTGAGTGGCATGCCTTATGAGGATAGGCTGAGGGAGCTCGGTCTTTTCTCCTTAGAGAGACGAAGGATGAGAGGAGACCTAATAGAGGTGTATAAGATGTTGACAGGCATAGATCGGGTGGACTCTGAGGCTTTTTCCCAGGGTGGAAATGGCTGCTACGAGAGGACACAGGTTTAAGGTGCTGGGTGGTAGGTACAGGGGAGATGTTAGGGGTAAGTTTTTCACACAGAGGGTGGTGGGCGAGTGGAATCGGTTGCCGTCAGTGGTGGTGGAGGCGAACTCAATAGGGTCTTTTAAGAGACTCCTGGATGAGTACATGGAGCTTAATAGGATGGAGGGTTATAGGTAGGTCTAGAAGGCAGGGATGTGTTCGGCACAATTTGTGGGCCGAAGGGCCTGTTTGTGCTGTAGTTTTTCTATGTTTCTAAATCTTTTAGAACTGAGGTGAGGAGAAATTTCTCCACCCAGAGGATGGTGAAAATGTGGAATTCACTACCACAGAATGTAGTTAAGGCCAAACTGTCTGATTTCAAGAAGAAATTAGATATAGCTTTTGGAGCTAAAGGGATCTAGGAGGAAGGGGGGAACAGGATATTGAATTTGATGATCAGCCATGATCAGGATGAATGATGGAGCAGGCTCAAAGTGCCGAATGGCATACTCCTGCTTCTAGTTTCTATGTTTCTCCAAGGAAAACAGTCCGAACTTCTTATCTTCAAAACTCATTCCTGGGATGAAGAGCTTCATTCTCGTGAAGCTTTCCTGCACTCTCTCCAATATCTTTACATCTTCATTAAAATGTGATGCACAGAACTGGACACAGTACTCCAGCTGTGACTGAATCCATGTCTTATACAAGTGCAATGTAACCTCCTTACTTTTATACTTAATGCCCCTATTTATAAAGCCTAGGATACCATATGCTTTATTAACTTCTCTCTCAATCTGTCCTGCCATCTTCAATGACTTATGCGCATATACACCCAAATCCCTCTGTTCCTGCACCCCTTTAGAGTTGTACCCTTTATTTTATATTGTATCTACATGTTCTTCCTACCAAAATGAATCACTTCATGTTTCTCTGCATTGAACTTCCATCCGCCACTCGGCCCTACATTCCAATGTATAAATTATGAAGTTCCACAATATCCTCTTCACAGTTCTCCGCTTCCAAATTTTGTATCATTTTCAGATATTGAAATTGTGCCCTGGTCACCAAGGTCTTGGTCATTTATCAGGAAAAGCAAGAGTCCTAACACTGATTTCTGGGAACTCTGGGGAAAAGGATGGCACAATGGTTAGCACTGCTGCTTCACAGAGCCAGCCACCCGGTTTCCATTCCAGCCTTGGGTGACTATCTGTTGGAGTTTGCACGTTCTCTTCGTGTCCGTGTGGGTTTCTTCCAGGTGCTCCGGTTTCCTCCCACAGTCCAAACATGTGGAGGTTAAGTGAATTGGCCATGCTAAATTGCCCTTTAGTGTCCAAATATGTGTAAGTTAGGCCTTTCCAATACCACCTCCTGTTCAATTTAAACCCCTCTAGTGTCTAAATCACCTGCTCTTTCACCATGGGCTGGGTTGCATCTTCTTCCTTGGTAGAGACAGATGCGATGTATTCATTTAACATTTCAACCATGCCCTCTGCCTCCACATGTCATGAGAAGACCTTGGCGGGTAAGATTAAGGAGAATCCCAAGGCTTTCTACAAATATGTCAAGAGTAAAAGGATGAGATGTGAAGGCATAGGACCCTTAAAAGGTGAAGGGGGAAAAGTTTGTGCGGAACCGTTAGAAATGGCGGAGGTGCTTAATGAATACTTTTCCTCGGTATTCACGGTGGAAAGGGATCTGGGTGGTTGTACTGCTGGTTTGCGGTGGACAGAAAGGATCGAGCATGTGGACATAAAGAAAGAGGATGTGTTGGAACTATTGAATGGCATCAAGGTTGGTAAGTCGCCGGGACCGGATGGGATGTACCCCAGGTTACTGTGGGAGGCGAGGGAGGAGATTGCGGAGCCTTTGGCGATGATCTTTGCATCGTCGATGGAGACGGGAGAGGTTCCGGAGGATTGGAGGATTGCAGATGTGGTCCCTATATTCAAGAAAGGGAACAGGGACAGCCCGGGAAATTACCGACCGGTGAGTCTAACCTCAGTGGTTGGTAAGTTGATGGAGAGGATCCTGAGAGACAGGATTTATGATCATCTAGAGAAGTTTAGTATGATCAAAAGTAGTCAGCACGGCTTTGTCAAGGGCAGGTCGTGCCTTACGAGCCTGGTTGAGTTCTTTGAAAATGTGACCAAACACATTGACGAAGGAAGAGCGGTGGATGTGGTCTATATGGACTTCAGCAAGGCGTTCGATAAGGTCCCCCATGCAAGACTTCTTGAGAAAGTGAGAGGGCATGGGATCCAAGGGGCTGTTGCCCGGTGGATCCAGAACTGGCTTGCCTGCAGAAGGCAGAGAGTGGCTGTGGAGGGGTCTTTCTCTGCATAGAACATAGAACATAGAAAGCCACAGCACAAACAGGCCCTTCGGCCCACAAGTTGCGCCGATCACATCCCCACCTCTAGGCCTATCTATAGCCCTCAATCCCATTAAATCCCATGTACTCATCCAGAAGTCTCTTAAAAGACCCCAACGAGTTTGCCTCCACCACCACCGACGTCAGCCGATTCCACTCACCCACCACCCTCTGAGTGAAAAACTTACCCCTGACATCTCCTCTGTACCTACCCCCCAGCACCTTAAACCTGTGTCCTCTCGTAGCAACCATTTCAGCCCTTGGAAATAGCCTCTGGGAGTCTACCCTATCCAGACCTCTCAACATCTTGTAAACCTCTATCAGGTCACCTCTCATCCTTCGTCTCTCCAGGGAGAAGAGACCAAGCTCCCTCAACCTATCCTCATAAGGCATGCCCCCCAATCCAGGCAACATCCTTGTAAATCTCCTCTGCACCCTTTCAATGGCTTCAACATCTTTCCTGTAATGAGGTGACCAGAACTGCGCGCAGTACTCCAAGTGGGGTCTAACCAGGGTCCTATAAAGCTGCAGCATTATCTCCCGACTCCTAAACTCAATCCCTCGATTAATGAAGGCTAGTACGCCGTACGCCTTCTTGACCGCATCCTCCACTTGCGAGGCCGATTTAAGAGTCCTATGGACCCGGACCCCAAGGTCCTTCTGATCCTCTACACTGCTAAGAATGGTGCCCTTCATATTATACTGCTGCTTCATCCCATTGGATCTGCCAAAATGGATCACCACACACTTATCCGGGTTGAAGTCCATCTGCCACTTCTCCGCCCAGTCTTGCATTCTATCTATGTCTCGCTGCAACTTCTGACATCCCTCCAAACTATCCACAACACCACCTACCTTGGTGTCGTCAGCAAACTTACCAACCCATCCCTCCACTTCCTCATCCAGGTCATTTATGAAAATGACAAACAGCAAGGGTCCCAGAACAGATCCCTGGGGCACTCCACTGGTCACTGACCTCCATGCAGAGAAAGACCCCTCCACAGCCACTCTCTGCCTTCTGCAGGCAAGCCAGTTCTGGATCCACAAGGCAACAGCCCCTTGGATCCCATGCCCTCTCACTTTCTCAAGAGGTCTTGCATGGGGGACCTTATCGAACGCCTTGCTGAAGTCCATATAGACCACATCCACCGCTCTTCCTTCGTCAATGTGTTTGGTCACATTTTCAAAGAACTCAACCAGGCTCGTAAGGCACGACCTGCCCTTGACAAAGCCATGCTGACTACTTTTGATCATACTAAACTTCTCTAGATGATCATAAATCCTGTCTCTCAGGATCCTCTCCATCAACTTACCAACCACTGAGGTTAGACTCACCGGTCGGTAATTTCCCGGGCTGTCCCTGTTCCCTTTCTTGAATATAGGGACCACATCTGCAATCCTCCAATCCTCCGGAACCTCTCCCGTCTCCATCGACGATGCAAAGATCATCGCCAAAGGCTCCGCAATCTCCTCCCTCGCCTCCCACAGTAACCTGGGGTACATCCCATCCGGTCCCGGCGACTTACCAACCTTGATGCCATTCAATAGTTCCAACACATCCTCTTTCTTTATGTCCACATGCTCGATCCTTTCTGTCCACCGCAAACCAGCAGTACAACCACCCAGATCCCTTTCCACCGTGAATACCGAGGTAAAGTATTCATTAAGCAGCTCCGCCATTTCTAACGGTTCCACACAAACTTTTCCCCCTTCACCTTTTAAGGGTCCTATGCCTTCACATCTCATCCTTTTACTCTTGACATATTTGTAGAAAGCCTTGGAGGTCAGTGACCAGTGGAGTGCCCCAGGGATCTGTTCTGGGACCCTTGCTGTTTGTCATTTTCATAAATGACCTGGATGAGGAAGTGGAGGGATGGGTTGGTAAGTTTGCTGACGACACCAAGGTAGGTGGTGTTGTGGATAGTTTGGAGGGATGTCAGAAGTTGCAGCGAGACATAGATAGAATGCAAGACTGGGCGGAGAAGTGGCAGATGGACTTCAACCCGGATAAGTGTGTAGTGATCCATTTTGGCAGATCCAATGGGATGAAGCAGCAGTATAATATGAAGGGTACCATTCTTAGCAGTGTAGAGGATCAGAAGGACCTTGGGGTCCGGGTCCATAGGACTCTTAAATCGGCCTCGCAGGTGGAGGATGCGGTCAAGAAGGCGTACGGCGTACTAGCCTTCATTAATCGAGGGATTGAGTTTAGCAGTCGGGAGATAATGCTGCAGCTTTATAGGACCCTGGTTAGACCCCACTTGGAGTACTGCGCGCAGTTCTGGTCACCTCATTACAGGAAAGATGTTGAAGCCATTGAAAGGGTGCAGAGGAGATTTACAAGGATGTTGCCTGGATTGGGGGGGCATGCCTTATGAGGATAGGTTGAGGGAGCTTGGTCTCTTCTCCCTGGAGAGACGAAGGATGAGAGGTGACCTGATAGAGGTTTACAAGATGTTGAGAGGTCTGGATAGGGTAGACTCTCAGAGGCTATTTCCAAGGGCTGAAATGGTTGCTACGAGAGGACACAGGTTTAAGGTGCTGGGGGGTAGGTACAGAGGAGATGTCAGGGGTAAGTTTTTCACTCAGAGGGTGGTGGGTGAGTGGAATCGGCTGACGTCGGTGGTGGTGGAGGCAAACTCGTTGGGGTCTTTTAAGAGACTTCTGGATGAGTACATGGGATTTAATGGGATTGAGGGCTATAGATAGGCCTAGAGGTGGGGATGTGATCGGCGCAACTTGTGGGCCGAAGGGCCTGTTTGTGCTGTGGCTTTCTATGTTCTATGTAAATTCCCTTTTTGGTACCTAATCAGCCCTACTTGAGTTACAATTCCTCAACTGCTGTGATGGGAATTGAATTTGCATCTCTGATCATAAGACAGGCCTCTAATCCAATAACACAACCATTAAGCTACCGTTCCTGATTTTTTTTTTTAAAACATTGAAATAGACCAGTTATCTACAAAGTAAGAGTTGGTCAAAACAAAATAAGTGGCATAGGTCTAATCAGCAACAAGTTGAATCGATATACTGCTTTTAAAGTACAGGAGTATGCTTCACAGGACAGAGTATGTACCAAGCTGCAGTGGAAGAAGAATCAGATGATTTACCAAATGTATGGTTAAAAAAAAGTGGTTATAAGAACTAGGAGCAGGAGTAGGCCATCTGGCCCCTCGAGCCTGCTCCGCCATTCAATAAGATCATGGCTGATCTTTTTGTGGACTCAGCTCCACTTACCCGCCCTCTCACCATAACCCTTAATTCCTTTACTGTTCGAAAATTTATCTATCCTTACCTTAAAAACGTTCAATGAGGTAGCCTCAACTGCTTCACTGGGCAGGGAATTCCACAGATTCACAACCCTTTGTGTAAAGAAGTTCCTCCTCAACTCAATCCTAAATCTGCTTCCCCTTATTTTGAGGCTATGCCCCCGAGTTCTAGTTTCACCCGCCAGTGGAAACAACTTCCCTGCTTCTATCTTATCTATTCCTTTCATAATCTTATATGTTTCTATAAGATCTCCCCTCATTCTTCTGAATTCCAATGAGTATAGCCCCAGTCTACTCAGTCTCTCCTCATAAGACGTTGGGACGTCTTGTTGAAGTACAAGACATTGGTAAGGCCACACTTGGAATACTGTGTGCAATTCTGGTCACCCTATTTTAGAAAGGATATTATTAAACTAGAAAGAGTGCAGAAAAGATTTACTAGGATGCTACCAGGACTTGATGGATTGAGTTATAAAGAGAGGCTGAATAGACTGGGACTTTTTTCTCTGGAGCGTAGGAGGCTGAGGGGTGACCTTATAGAGGTCTATAAAATAATGAGGGGCATAGACAAGGTAGATAGTCAATATCTTTTCCCAAAGGTAGGGGAGTCTAAAACTAGAGGGCATAGGTTTAAGGTGAGAGGGGAGAGATACAAAAGTGTCCAGAGGGGCAATTTTTTCACACAGAGGGTGGTGAGTGTCTGGAACAAGATGCCAGAGGTAGTAGTAGAGGCGGGTGCAATTTTATCTTTTAAAAAGCATTTAGATAGTTACATGGGTACGATGGGTATAGAGGGATATGGGCCAAATGCGGGCAATTGGGATTAGCTTAGGGGTTTTAAACAAAAAAGGGCAGCATGGACAAGTTGGGCTGAAGGGCCTGTTTCCATGCTGTAAACCTCTATGACTCTATAAGCCAACCCTCTCAACTCCGGAATCAACCTAGTGAATTTCCTCTGCACCCCCTCCAGTGCCAATATATCCTTTCTCAAGTAAGGAGACCAAAACTGTACACAGTACTCCAGGTGTGGCCTCACCAGCACCTTATACAGCTGCAACATAATCTTGCTGTTTTTAAACTCCATCCCTCTAGCAATGAAGGACAAAATTCAATTTGCCTTCTTAATTACCTGCTGCACCTGCAAACCAACTCCTTGAGATTCCTGCAGAAGGACACCCAGGTCCCTCTGCACAGCAGCATGCTGCAATTTTTTACCATTTAAATAATAGTCCATTTTGCTGTTATTCCTACCAAAATGGATGACCTCACATTTACCAACATTGTACTCCATCTGCCAGACCCTCGCCCACTCACTTAGATTATCTATATCCCTTTGCAGACTTTCAGCATCCTCTGCACACTTTGCTCTTCCACCCATCTTAGTGTCATCTGCGAATTTTGACACACTATACTTGGTCCCCAACTCCAAATCATCTGTGTAAATCGTAAACAATTGCGGTCCCAACACTGATCCCTGAGGCACACCACTAGTCACTGATCGCCAACCAGAAAAACACCCATTTACCCCCACTCTTTGCTTTCTGTTAGTTAACCAATCCTCTATCCATGCTAATACATTACCCGTAACACTGTGCACCTTTATCTTATGTAGCAGTCTTTGGTGTGGCACCTTGTCAAATGCCTTCTGGAAATCCAGATACACCACATCCACAGGTTCCCAATTATCCACTGTACATGTAATGTACTTAAAGAATTCCACCAAATTAGCCAAACATGACCTGCCCTTCATGAACCCATGCTGCGTCTTACCAATGGGGCAATTTATATCCAGATGTCTCACTATTTCTTCCTTGATGATAGATTCAAGCATTTTCCCTACTACAGAAGTTAAGCTAACCAGCCTATAGTTACCTGCCTTTTGTCTACCTCCTTTTTTAAACAGTGGCATCACATTTGCTGTTTTCCAATCCGCGAATTTTGGTAAATTACCACTAGTGCATTTGCTATTTCTCCCGCCATCACTTTTAGTACCGTGGGATGCACTCCATCAGGACCAGGAGACTTTGTCTACCTTTAGCCCCATTGACTTGCCCAACACTACCTCTTTCGTGATAATGATAGTTTCTAGGTTCTCACCTTCCACAGCCTTCCTGGTTTCTGGAGAACGACAGGATAAAAACAGCTGAAGGTCTGCCACCAAGCAATAAACAGTAGGTGAGGGAATGGAAAGCTCACAGAGTCAGAGAACGTTCGCCGTCGTCCCCCCCCCCCCCCCCCCCCCCCCGTCCCCCACCACCCTCCCCCAAACTAAAAGATTTTAGTAGAAAATTAAGGCTGGGGAAGTTTCAGAAGCAGAGTGGGAAGAAAGGGAGATCTGTAAATATGATTTTTGTTTAATGTGTTGGTAGCAATGAGCTAATGCAGGTCAAGGGTACATGGGATTTAGTGTAACACAAGATGCAAGCAGCAGAGTTTTAGACAAGATGAGGTTTGCATTGGGTGGATATCCAAAGGCAATGAAGAAATAATTTCTTGACTATTAGAAGTACAGATAAAGGTTTTGGAGTGCTGTGATACGAGGAAAGAATATAGATAGGTAATATTGTGGAATTTAGTACTCATATTGATAAGTTGGATATGGAATTTGAAGCTCGCTTCAGAGTTGATTAGAACATCCAAGTTGTATAGAATCAGATTCAGCCTAAACTATCAGCAGTAGAGGAAGATATGATTCATGGAAAGCGTATCTTGCTTTTTCATTGGGGTTGATACTCCACTGAAAATGTTTAGCTTAGTCAAAACTTGTCCGATAATCAATTTAGCAAAACCAATTTGATGATGGATAGGGAAGGCTGATTGTGATCAGCATACATCTAGAAACTGGCCACATATCTGTAATGTGTAAGGAAGAAAATAAATATCACCCCTTTCATGACTACAGGTCATCCCAAAGGGTTTTATCGCCATTGACATACTTGTTGAAGTGTAGTCATGCAACTGGAATGCAGAAAATGCATTTGCCAATTTGCACACAGAAAGATCCCACAAGTAGCAATGTGATAATGAGCCAGATCATCAGTTTTTGTAGTGTTGACTGACAGATAGATACTGGCCAGAACACCAAGAATAACTAATTTGCCCTTTCAGACAGCACCTCCCAAAACTGGATTTCGGGTTAAACATCCAGAGGTTGGACCTTCAACAGTACAGCACACCCTCAGCCTTGATTTTTGTGTTCAAGTCCTGGAATGGAACTTGAACCCACAATCTTCTGACTGTGAGGCAAGAGTGCTACCAACTGAGCCCAGCTGAGAGATCCAAGAACAAATCCTTGGATACTTCTGAGCTGTGACGGAACCGTGTAAAATGTAATGAAGTCTCAAACCTTGGTGTAGCTACTTGACTTTCAAGTTGAAATTTTAGTTTAGAAAATCTTACCTCGCTTGAATTTCCCCCAGCCATGCTTTAGTCCTTTTCCTATTTGGTGCTTCCCCCATTTTAATTTTTTGTAATCCTTTAGTAAACAAATTCAAGAACTGCGAAACCTAGCTTCTTTCCCCTCTAGAATATAAAGCATTTTTTTTAACTTAGGTGGAATTTAACCTGTCTTATTCACACCTGTGTGATTAGATTAATTCTTTAAGAATTGAAATATTCTAGAAAATGTCCCAAAGAAATTTAGCAGTGTCTTTGGCAATGATACAGTTAATAAAGGCGTGCAACAGTCATACAGACCACAATCGCCAGGTTCAATCACTGACGTTCAATCACTAACTATGCTGTACTGGCAGATGTTAGATTGGAGTAGACCTCTGCACTTGGGTTACGCATCCCTGCATTAATTAACTTTCATATCCTTGAGTTTAAGGAGGGAAAATTCAATCCAGATAATCACCATACTGTGATCATTGCTAGAGAGTGCATATTAAGCGAGAATGGGGCAATGTTCAGCTGTGATGATTTCCAATTATTCCAAATTCCATAAAGAATGATTACTTGAGCACACTAATGTGCCATTGAACTACGCCACTGAAGGAACTTATATCTTTCAGAAAAGGAGAGGTTTAGCCCAAGTTTGGTTTAGCACTTTTTTAACACCTGACATGTTTTAAGTTTTGAAGCGTTGCAGAAATAAATAGCAGCCATTTACAAGATGGCAAATTGAAATAGCCTACTGGGCATGAGGTTCTAATGTGCACCTGCAGTTTGGGTACTGCTGAACATGAGTGATTATCCACCAAGCAGTTTCCTTATTTTAACCAAGTTATTAATTAAGATAAAACTAAGTTACTCTGACCTATTGTGCATTCCTGTCTCCTGGAATAGTACTGATCATCTCAGAATCATAGCTGCCCATTTACAAATGATATGAAACTATTTTTAAGATGTGATGTTTGGATAGGGGTTAAGGCTGTATTTATGCCTCGTTGATCTGAGAATGTAGTAATGGATTTCTCCTTAAACTGCCGTAATCCTTAACCATGATAGCATATTGTGAGACTTGGAGTATGTCCTTCTCGCATTGTTACTCTTCCTTTTCAGTGGAATAGAAATTGGCTAGTTTGAACATACTGAAATGCTATCATTAGAATCAAAGTTAATATGATAGGAGTTAGATTGGTGTAAAAGACTTATAATAATTATTTTCATTTCAGAGCTGATCCACTATCAAATATAGAATTAAGTTTTACCACCAAAGAGGACGCGATTGCCTTTGTGGAAAAGAATGGTATTATGCTATTTTTCTTTAAACCCGGGTGTTGAATTTAAAATTGCTTCTTGATCATGATTGTGAACTTCTGCTGTAGCATTATATTGAAAAGTTATATTACCATTTTGTTTCTGATTAAATTAATAGGACTGAACATTAACCACATAACTATTGTTTCTGAGAAGAATGGAACTTATTTTCAAAGCTTTATTAAAGTAGTTGTCATTGTATAAATAGGAGTGTAGTGCAAGTTAGTTGAGTCTTAGGTGAACTTTTCTGGTCGAATTTTCTTCTCTGATCCAATCAAAACAACAGCCTGTTTATAATTTTACTTTCATATTTGTACAATTTATATAATCATCTAAAATTCCATTGTCACTTTTTAAATGTTGTTACCATAGTAGAAGTGATATTTGTAGGTAATATATAAAAAGCAGACCCTTTTTGTGAACAGTGTTCTAGTTTATTTTTATTTCAAGCTCTTCGATAGGTGTAAATGTCCTTGACTAAAATATCCCAGACTTTTCGTGCCAAAAGACCATGCAAATTGCTAAATAATGAGAAAAATGCAAAGAATAAATCTTATTTTAATGGGGAAGGGGAACACCAGGACCTAATGGGAACTATACACAGATAATTCCAGTTTAATAATTTAATTTTTTTTCATTAAAATAAATATTTGCTTTAATTATTTTTAACTGTGAATAGCTTTTACTCTGAGAAGATTTGGTTATTGACACATTTCAATAAAATTGTGCAAAGTTGGATCACTACAAAAGAATTGCAGCAGTCAAGTTTACCAATAATTTAAAATCCAGATTATCATTTATGTCTCCCTGATATAGTTGCCATATAAGGTGTGCTGTTGTGGATTGTACGTAACTGTAGTTCTTGAGATATACATTGCTAATGACTATTACATTTGATGTTGTTCTACATGCAAGGGCGAATGGAAGTCACTTAAGCCAGAATTTCTTCAATTTTTTTGTGTCAGAAATAGGTATTCTGCTGTGATTGTTGTTTTTAAAGCATAAATTGGTTGTAAATTCAGGTTGATTTGGCCTTCAGGAGTCTAAAAGGAGCTGCAAAGTGCTTTTTTATATGATGGGGTAATGTATTTAAAAGTGACAGAATAATGTAGGGTGATATATTTTCTTTTTTAAAAAACTCTGAATGGAAGAGGGCGTGGTGCT
This sequence comes from Mustelus asterias, assembly GCF_964213995.1. NCBI lineage: Eukaryota > Metazoa > Chordata > Chondrichthyes > Carcharhiniformes > Triakidae > Mustelus > Mustelus asterias. The sequence continues at coordinate 134,095,849 of NC_135801.1, read as the reverse complement.
TTGGAAGACCAGATGAATTTTGGTAGATGCTTTAAGGATATTATTCATTTTTTTAAAAGGTTAAGGAATTCTAGATACGATTAAAAAACCAAGGGGTGACAAATTTATATAAAACCTTAAAATTTCAGTTAAAATAAGATGGAATACTCAGTTTCACAAATTCAAAATGTTATTGATATTTAGGGAGACCATAGTATAGATTCATTAGGATGCTTCCAGGTATGAAGTAATATAAATATGAAAAACATCTTGGAAAGATTAGACCTGTTTTCATAGAACAATGCATCTTATAAGACAAAATAATGGAAGTGTGTAAAACTATGGAAAATGGTGCCGCATGGGGCAGCGCGGTGGTACAGTGTTTAGCACTGCTGCCTCACAGTGCCAGGGACCCGGGTTCGATTCCTGGCTTGGGTCACTGTCTGTGCGGAGTCTGAATGTTCTCTCCGTGTCTGCATGGGTTTCCTCCGGGTGCTCTGGTTTCCTCCCACAGTCTGGTTAGGTGCATTGGCCATGCTAAATTCTCCCTCAGTGTACCCAAACAAGCGCCGGAGTGTGGCGACTAGGAGATTTTCACAGTAACTTCATTGCATTGTTAATGCAAGCCTACTTGTGACACTAATAAATAAACTTTTCAAACAGTAAATAGAAGCAGGCTATTTTCAGTAGTTAAAGGATAAAGAATTATATAGATACAAGATTAAAAATTAGCTTTAGGAAAGAGAGCAGGAAAATTCTCTTTACACAGATAATTGTGAGCATGTGGAGTTTGGTTCCAAGTTTAAGCTTAAGGCAGTAAATTTATCAACATTGAATAATAGGTTATACAGATAGATGAATGAAAAGGGCATGTAGTAATATGGGAACAGGCTGGGGTAGATGTGTTTAGAAGTTGCATGGAGAGTGACCACAAACAGGATATGGTTGGGCTGAATACATTGTTTCTATGTTTAAACTTGTGTTTGTATTTCTGTGTATTGCATAGGAGGATGATGGATAATGCAATTTGTTACTTCAGACTTAGAACATTTAGTCAGTAATATATAAATGCTCTCTGAAAAGGCAGTCTGCATTCTGTATCCTACAAAAACCAAACCATGAATATCGTAAATTTCACCTTGTTTACAACTTCAAAACTTTTCTCTGTAATATTTTTTAGAAATTGTACATACCGTTGTGATCTATATCAATAAATGTTCAATATAAAGTTCTGAAGTGACTTTAATCATGTTTAAAATAAAGTTCTTACGCAATAAAATGTTTCTTTTTCACCACAGGTTGGAGCTATGAAGTAGAGGAAAAGAAGGTCAAGGTGCCCAGACCAAAATCATATGGCGCAAACTTCGCTTGGAACAGAAGGACTAGGGTGTCAACCAAATAAATGGCACCATTGCAGTTGTCTATTTGACTAAAAATAAAATCAATTGTTGTATTTAGTTACTCTAATATCTGAATAAATGTAATCTTTAACCAATTATTTTTGCATAGCCTTCTTTCATAGAACTTATGTTTTCCCTAAATTTCATTTTTTCCCCTCTCAATGGCTCACAATAATGCACAGATTCCCATATGGACGTGACCATGCTCATTGGGTAAGCATCCACTGTTCCAATTAAGAAATATTCAAGCTCCTCATATTGACCTGTAGCTGTCAGATTAAAGAGATAACTAGAAAAAGAGCCTAGTTCATTCCAAGCAAGAAGTATTCAATGTGAGCTAGATCATGGACCACCATAATTTGGTGGTATGATTCTGTGATTCTCAAAGTTGAGTTTGTAGAAAAAGAGGGCTTTGTGTTTTTGTTTCAGATCATTAACTTTTCCTCAAACACAGTTGTGACATAATGGACTGTACAAATAGAACAGTGTGGAGTTAGGGTGGGTAAGGCTATAACATGCCAAATAATTCTGGTGATCTCATCTCATCAAAGCGTGGTAGATTTCTTAAAATTGAGAACTGTTTGAAACTGCATGATAAGTTTTGATTTCAACAAAACTTTGAGGCAGAAGACCATATTGCAGAGTGTATTTACACCTTAAAGGAAGAATAAATGAAATATTGACCATAGTAGATGGTATTGACTATAAAGAAAAACAAATAAAGTTGCTGTAGGGAGAGGTTAATAGCTCAAGGTGAGAGAAGGATCACTTACCAAATTGTGAGGATTTTCTTGTATCCTGTCCAGAAGTGTATGAGATCTGTGATGATCATGTTATACCTGCAAGAAATTGTATTCCCAACTTTCATAATACGGGCTTTAATCAGTATGGACACACGACCGAAGCGAACTCCAGATCCCAAATTATTTTACTCAGAACCAGGGAGGGACAGATAAGGATGCAAATCAACAGAACAAGTGCGACCATCCTCAGCAAGAGGAACAGAATCCTGCCGAACTATCAGTCAACCCAGGCAATGAGAGAGAGAGGGACTAATTCATTTTCACCTCCAAAGCTTTGCCTCTACAAAATGTGGCCACAACTTCAAGCAGGTACCCAGAGGCTTCCAATTTCCATCCAACCAAAGAGCCATGTGAGAGAACCCATCCAGCTGCTCACATGTATTTTAAAAGGACTAAGATTTGGACAAAGGATGCTTTGACAAAGGGCCACCTGAACTCGAAACATTGGCTCTATTCTCTCTCCACAGATGCTGCCAGACCTGCTGAGGTTTTCCAGCATTTTCTCTTTTGGTCTCAGATTCCAGCATCTGCAATAATTTGCTTTTATCTAAGATTTGGACACATGGTTTACTACTTGTATTTTCTATTGCAAATAACCTAAAAGCATATTTTGTCACCAGAATCCATCTTTACTTGTGTGCAAGAGGAAGGGCATGTGTTTCGTTACATTTACATTTTGGGATGTTGTGTGAAGAAAGATTATCCTTTTTGATTTAAATTTGCCTGAGTCTGCTTTGTGTTTATTACTGAAAATCACAATACTCAAAAGATTTAAAACACTTCCTCTAAAACACATCATGTTGCAGACAACCAAGAGGTGAGGATAAAGGGGAAAAGTTATCCCATCACCTCTACTCATCCGTAACAGATCTTAAAAGTGCTTTCCAATCTATAGAAAAAATATTTAAGTTTTAGGTGGCCTTGCTTTGTAGAATTATAGGTTTTAAAACAGCAACATGCATTTGCTTTGTTCTTTCAACGTAGTAAAATATTCAAAGGCAAAAGTGTTATAAAACACAACTGAAGTCGGAACCCTGTCAGATATTAAGACATTTGACCAAAGCTTAATCAAAAATATTGGTTTTAAGGAGCATCTTAAAAGGAAGAAAGAGAGGTGGGCAGGTTTGGGGAGGGAATTCCAGAGCTTAAGACCCCAGCAACTGAAGGCACTGACATGAATGGGGGCACAAATAATATCAGGGAGGTGCAAAGAGCCAGAATTGAAGGAGTGTGGATATCTTGGAGGGTGGGAAGAGGCAATAGAGAAGAGCCAGGCAACTGTAGGGATTCATAAACAGGGAAGAGAATTTCAAAATCGAGGCATTGCTCAACTTGGAGCTAAGCTAGGTCAGCTGCGTGGGAGATGGTAAACGGAACTTGCTGCAAAATTGATGATTATTGCTCTTGTAGCCACAATATTTATGTGGTTAGTTCAGTTTTTGGTCAATGGTAACCCCCCCCACGATTTGATTGTGAAGAATTTAGCAACAATAATGCCATTGAATGCCATGGGGCAATGGTTTGATCCTCTCTTGTTGGAGATAGTCAACTTGCCACTTGTCAGCCGAAGTCTGGATATTGTCCAGGTCTTGCTGCATTTGGAAATGGACTACTTCAGTATCCGAAGGGTCGTGAATGGTGCTGAACATTCTGCAGTCATCAGCAAACATCCCCACCTTCACTGGGTCATTGATGAAGCAGCTGAAGATAGTTGGGCCTAGGATACTACCCGGAGGAACTCCTGCAGTGATTTCCTGGAGCTGAGATGACTACCCTCCTATAGCCACAACCATCTTGCTTTGTGCTAGGTCCCAGAGCAATATCCTGCGTCTCTGGATTACTAATCCAACAAATACCACTCCACCACCAGGAGATTCCAGGTGGTTGAAGACATCACTGGCAATGATGGACAAAAGAGATGGAAGTTAGAGGAGTGCAGAATTTGAGGAAGTTTGTATGAGTGGTCTATAAAGAGGGGCAAAAATTAAAACACAAACATGGGTATTTTAAATTGGAAGCAATGAGGGCCAGAGAGCAAGGGTAGGGTCAATGTGTAGACAAGACTTGGAACAAGGAAGGATAGATTATGGGCATCAGAGTTTTGACTGAGCTGAAGTTTACAGAATGTGGATGGAAAGGCAGCCAGAGACCATTGAAATATTGAAGCGAAAGTGACAGACATCGATGCAATTTTCAACAGTAGATAGGCAAGGATGCATGATATGGAGATGATGGTAGATAATCTATGATGACAAGAATGTAAGGTTGGAATCTTGACTTGGGTTGATTTGGATGCTGAGTTGAGAATGGCCGATTCAACTGGAGATAGTGGAATAGATGGGATTGGTAGCAGGGATAATTAGTGGGTGTGGGGGACCTAATACCATGGCTTCAGCCATCCCAGTGTTTTAACTGGAGGAAGCTGCAACTCACCCAAGAATGGATATCAGAAAAGTAATCTGAGGTTATAGTCAGTGGAGAGATGGATACCAGGACTGGAGAACGAGAGCTGGGTGGTCATCAGCATGCAAATAGACAACGCATGTCTTTGGATCACAAAGGGGCATTATACAGATGTGGAAGAGGAGGGGGCCCAGGTAAGATCCTTCAGGTCCCGTAATGCAGGGGCTGGAAATGAAACTTTTTATGGAGGTACTCTGGCAATCAGATGAGTAAAAGTGGATGCAAGCAAAAATCAGTCCCACTGAGCAGGACAATGGAGGAGCGACATTAGAGAGGATGGTGTGGTCAAATGTGTCAAAGGCTGAAAGGTCAAGGAGGATGAGGATTAGGCAAAAGGAATGCTCTGAGCTTGTCCTTCAACACCCTGGTATGAAATCTGTGTGGTCTTTGTTTTCTCAACAGTTCCTGGTCTGTTGTTGAGACCTCTGTCCTAATGGCACGTAAGAGGCTTATGACAAAATAATTGCACATGGAATTGAGGACAATTTGGTCACATGAATAGAGAGATGGTTGAAGAGTAGAAAGCAAAAATTCACTGGAGTTTTTCTTGGCACTGTTACTTTTTACAGACAAATAATCTGGGTTTATTAGTTGAGTGAATCCTCTAAAATTTCTGCCAATGCCAAATTGGCATAACAAATTATCAAGAATTATGACAACCTTGAGGATGGGTTAGACTGACTAACAGGGTAGACATATCATTGGAGATTGCAGTTTAAAATACACTTTTAAAGGAAATACATCTCACTGATTTTAGGTGGAATAACAGAGGTAAAGGCTTTTTTTTGTGCTGTTGGAACATCACATAGTTAAGGTAATAATAATAATGGAACAGTCCTGAGTGTTGTAGCTTGAATCTCAGAAAACAAAAGCAGTGACATAATATTGCATTTGTACAACAAACTAAGTTAAACTGGAATTAGTCTGTGTGAAATTTTAACTACCCATTATGGAAATTATATTAAAAGTAATGGAAAATCACAGTGTTGAGTCACAAAACTCTTACAAACAATAAGGGTGTTATTCTATGAAAAAGATTTGTGAAGTTTGGGTTTACTCACTGAAGTAGAAAGGTGAAGGAATTACCTAATAAAGGTTTGCAATATTATGACAGGTTATAGTAAGGTATAGTGTGTTTTATGCTGATCAGAAAAATACTCCTCAGCAAAAAGTACAAATTAAAAATTAGCCACAAAAAAATTCAGAAAATATTTTACATAGTGATTAAATTATAAAGTCCTCAGCCATGCACCATTCTTAAAGCAGAGTCTTTTAAAAAAAAGAATTAGATGATCAGTGCTAGAGGGCATGCGAGTAGAGCTAGAGGAGCTGGCTTGAGAAGGAAAAATCGAACTATTGATTTAGAAGCCAATTGACCTGTTTCCATGTTGTACTATTTTATATTACAATGAGTTGCTGAAGTATTCATAATCCCATTTTATTGTGTATAATTCATAGAATCATAGAATCCCTACAGTACAGAAGGAGGCCATTTGACCCATCGAGTCTGTACCAATCATAATCCCACCCAAACCCTATTCCCGTAACCCTCATTTACTACTCCCCTGACACTATGGTCAATTTAGCGTGGCCAATCAACCTTTGGACTGTGGGAGGAAACCGGAGCACCCGGAGGAAACCCACGCAGACACGGGGAGAAAGTGCAAACTCCACACAGACAGTGACCCGAGGCCGGAATTGAACTTGGGTCCCTGGCGCTACACTGGTTTAAAAAGATATTCATCACATTGATTATAAATTGGATTATATGTTGGACTTAATGTTCTCAAATCCTTGTTCTTTTGACTTTTTTTTGTCCAAAATAATGATAGGGCTTAAGTTGGCTTCTAAATTAATGTTTTTTTTATCAGTCAGCTGGGTATCTGATTTGCAGAGAAAATCTTCACACTAACCTATCAAGACATTTACATGGTTTTGGTTACTTGATTTACAGTGCACAATCGCCTTGAGCCCAAATATTGAGGGCATGAATTGAACTCTTTGAGTGAAGAATTACTCCTCATCTCAGCCCTAAATGATCAGCCCTTTATCCCTGTGTTCTAAATTCCCCACCCAAACAAAACAACCTTTCAATGTCAATTCTGTCAAGGCCCTTCAGAATTTTGTATTTTTCAATGAGATCACTTCTCATTCTTTTAAACACCAGAAAGTATAGGCCAATTTATTCATCCTTTCATCAGTGGACGACTCTCCCAGCCAGGTACCTTCACTACATTGTTTATCATCATGGAAACCCTACAGTGCAGAAGGAGGCCATTCGGCCCATCGAGTCTGCACCGACCACAATCCCACCCAGGCCCTACCCCCACATATTTTACCCACTAATACCTCTAACCTACACATCCCAGGACTTCAATTTTATTTAACCTGGCCAATCAACCTAACCCGCACATCTTTGGACTGTGGGAGGAAACCGGAGCACCCGGAGGAAACCCACGCAGACACGAGGAGAATGTGCAAACTCCACACAGACAGTGACCCAAGCCGGGAATCAAACCCGGGACCCTGGAGCTGTGAAGCAGCAGTGCTAACCACTGTGCTACCATGCCGCCCTTGTACTTCCTTAAGTATGGAGACCAAAACTACACAGTACTCCCAAGTGTTGTCTCACTAAAATCTTGTATAATTGTATCAAAGGGACCCTATTTGAAATTTTGGGACATTTGAAAAGTTACCAGTGAGAAGAATCTCAGCCCCTATTAACAGTTCAAATTCTCCGATGAGCCAGGCTGACTGATCAACTACCAATAGCACCATGGGTAGCGTGGTACTATCTGATACAAGTATCGGAATATCAAGCCTATCCCCCCTATCAGGACCTATTTGGCATTAGGCACATCACACCAGCTTAACCCTCCTAGCAAGATTACTGGAGAATTTATAAAAGAGTTTGAACTTTTGATTGGCTGTTAAAAGGGTACCAGGAGCACTTGTTAAGCAGTAGAGTGAGTAACACTCGCCATAGAATGAGTTGTTTTGCAACAATACTTCTGTGCTCTTATTTAGTGCATCACTTCATCAACTGTTAACATGACAAAATGTTCTATCAAATCCAAATTCATCTGCTGCAACCTTAACTAAGTGAGATGGAAATAGTGAAACAAATGCGACAAGTTCTGGAGAAAGTGACTTTAGTTTGGTTCCATAGGGGTAGAACTAACTGACCTGTATACCTGGGGGATGGAGGGGATTGGGCAAATGGAACATATAGCAGTAATCCAATTGAGGGGATCAGACACATCACTGGGCTGTTTCTTATTATTAAGTTTGAGTTGACATTTGCAATCATATGCTACAACACCTACCTTTTTATAGATGGCATAATTTTCTTTTATCTCTGCTCCTGCTATTCCTTGGTGACATTGAGTGTTGGTACACAGAATGTTCTGAGTATCTATTTGACTATGGTCAATTATATAAAAAATGACGGTATCATGTTCTTTCAGATGGTGAATTACAAAGGAACGAGCCATAATAGTACATAGTAATAGGAATTAGGATATATAATACACTATTAGGGCAGCACGGTGGCACAGTGGTTAGCACTGCTACCTCACAGTGCCAGGGACCCAGATTCAATTCCGGCCTCAGGTTACTGTCTGAGAGCTTGCACATTCTCCCCGTGTCTGCGTGGGTTTCCTCCGGTTTCCTCCCACACACCAAAGATGTGCAGGTTAGGTGGATTGGCAATGCTAAATTGCCCCTCACTGTCAGCGGGATTATGCAAGATTATGGGGATAAGGCCTGGGTGGGATTGTTGTCGGTGCAGGCTCGAAGAACCAAAAGGCCTCCTTCTGCACTGCAGGGATTCTATGATAATTAAATGTAAGATTAAGTTCAACATCAAATATATGGGGTCCATATTAACATTTATTTTCGAATATCCATATGTAGGGAGCCTATACTATGTGGGTGACGTAAATGAAACTATGCTAGAACTCACGCACTCTCTGGATGGGTCAGTCTTCAATGATGTGTTTCTTAACCAGCAATAATGACTACACATTCGCCTTTCCCTGAATTTCATTGTGAATGTTCTCACGCACATCTACATTTAGAAACGTGACTCAAACTATTTCAGTCATATGTCCCAAATTCTGTTGGGAACACATTTTTTATTGCGACGTTTGTTCAATGGAAATTTTGCTTTAGAAAACGCCCTAGTAACTCGCCTAGTTAGTTACTGGTGGCTGAGTTTCGCTCTTGTGTGTTTTTTGTTTGATTTAGCAGGGTGGGGCATTGCATCACGAATAGGAGCACATTCCAGCCATGCTCCTCTATGGTTGCTGAATCACAGAACAGGAAGGATACGGATCCTGGAGACTTACTTCAATCTGCCAGTCTTGTGCACTAATGGGCACTAAGGGAGACTAACCTGGGCTTATTTGGAGGTGACCATGGAAAGACACTCAACCACCCTGAAAAAAATTGCTGCTTTTGGTTTGACTCAAAACACTAGTTAAAGTTGCCACCAACCTGACTGAAACTCTACACTGAGTTCTTTACAGTTAAATGCAGTGTTTTTTGTACAACTTTGCAGTTCCTGCCCAGACAGTAAATACGGGTGCCGTTATGTTGCAGTGTTTTGTCAATGTGTAAGTGCCAACTTGGATTTACGTTGACAATCTTTCAAAACAAAAGATAGGAGGTAGCTCGAGTGAGGTCGCCTGCTCCAAAGCTACACCTTGCATGAGAATTATTCAGAAGGTTAGTGGAGAATTGCCCTCCCAGCTTACGCTCTCGTTAACGAGAAAGTGAAGTGACAGCCACTGCAGCCTTTTGCACATGGCTCTAAAATACACACACCCGGAATTCCCAGTCATGTGCTTATTTGGAATAAAGTGCAAAGTCCATTCTCACGAAGTTCAATGTGAAATGCCGCTTGGTCTACCCGCCGAACATTATTACACCCTCTGAGTGCCAGTCTGCGGCTGCCATTGCAACACCAGCCTCCTTCAATTCAGTTCTCACGTTTGCCATTTTATCCCAGTAACCAGGAAATAGGTTAAAAAAAACGCAACCGCAAAATTTCCCTGCAACGTTTAAAATATTTCTCAGGCATGTCAGCAAAAAAAAACTGCCTTGCTCTGAGGGTTAAAAAGGAACAGGGGCATGTCCATGACGCACATTTTGTAATGCGAGTTAGTTTATAGGGTACATTTCTACCCCACAGCACTATTGGAAAATAACGTCTGGAATTGTTTCAAGGGCTTCAGTAACAACATGTTGCAGCCTATTTCAGTCTAATGCCACAAGTGTTGTAGGAGTTCCCATTGTCACAATGAACATTTGTCATAGTAGTAAATGATTTCCATAAATCACCTTTCAGACCTTGAATGTTTTATACTGCACCAGCCATTACTTAGCTAAAGCTCTAATCGTCCGTCTGCAAATGTGGCGAACAAAAGTTATTTCGCGGCGTTTTTTTTTTGTCATTTCACTTTCTTGTTTTCTCTCGGTTGTGTTCTGGCTGGCATTTAAAATGGTGCCGATTTATTTCTGTGAGGAATAATCACTTCAGCGAACAAAAAAAAGCGTATCAAACCGCCCTATTATAATTACATTCGGTCTTAACTTTTTCAGGTAATGATCCTTTGGCGTTGTCTGTGTCTCATAATGTAACTGTCTGATTTGTTTCCGTTAAGGATGATTGGCCTGTGAATAAATGAATTTTCGTTCAGCAGTTTGGGGTTTGAAGTGTCATTAGTCTACCTGTTAGCATAAATCGCTGCAAGTGATTGTAATTTGGTCAGAATCTTGTGAAACGCGTATTGTTGAGGCGAAGAGTGAAGGTGACAGATACATAAAAACCCCAAAAGGTTCTCACGAAGAAGAAAAAACTAACAGAAGCATGCGTGGCATGCTGCTTAATTTGAGTTCAGATCTGTTCAAAGGATCAGGGGTTTTTTTGATGGTTCGCCTTCCTCCTGTTCTCAGGGTAGATCGACCAACCAACCCCCTCCAGGGAGTATAGGCATGCATTCGCTGCCTCTCCTCTATTTATTGTGCCTTGTTTTCTCTCTCTCTCTCGTCCCACTTGACATCATTTTCCCTTTACTCTCAGCTTGTTTTTTTTTATTTTAAATGTTGCTTCTAGAGTTAGATCCCCCCCCCTACTTCCCAGGGGCCAGCCCAGGAGCAGATGGGCCGATCGGCCTCCGCCTGTACTGTACCATTGTATGAGGAGCAGGGAGTTCACCTGAGACTGTGAAATACTGTAAAAAAAAACCCTGGTTAACAACGGTGGTGGTGGGGAGGGGAGGGGGGGGGGGGGGGGACTCCAAATAATACAATGACGTGTGGGAGGACGAAATAGCGGCGTTGTGAAGAAAATGGGCAAACTCTCTCCTGACTATTGGAAGGAGATCAGAGTTGGCAGAATTGAAAAGCAAGAAGATTAATGGATTGAAGGCAAAGTCCTGACAGCCTTTCCGCTGGTTTCAGTACTTGTTGGGTGGGCTATGTGGTCTGGGATGTCACTTGCTACTTAATCTTGTGTATCTGAAACACTCTGACGTGCTTGGGAGACCCGAGCTAAGTCGGTATAGACATCAATTGATAAGACAGATAAAAGGAAACGGCGCTGAATGACCGTTTAATGCCTCTATAGTACTCCGCAGCTACAAAATAATTAGTACCCCATCAAACTTGCCCCCCGGCTTTTTTTTTTCGTTTCCTTTTTTGAAGCAGAAAATGCCGTGTTTGTAAGACATATCTTTTGTTCGGTGACCCTACTCAAACATCCCATTCCACCGGCATTAAAAAGCATGAGAAGATGCTAAGTTTAACACAAAGATTTCACAATCCCATCTGTAAATTGAAAGTTCTCGTATTGCGTTTTTCTTTTTTAAAGTCCTTTTTTTTAAAGGAAGCCCTGTTGTATTTGAGCAGGTGAGTGATGTTGAATAGTAAACTCTGACCCCGGGACTCTGGAACACTACACAAGCACTAATTCAAAATAAGATGCACTAATTAGTCACATTAACCGGAGGATCCTTTCCAGAGATGCCTGCAGCCTCCTGGCTTGTTTGCTTGTTGCCCACACTGGCCTGAGAGACACACAGTCCCTATACTGCATGTTGTACACTGTTGTTTATTTAAACAGTAGCGCTTTTTTATATGTCTATGTCGGGTTCTACTGGACCGCAACATCTTTCGGATGGTGCCCCTGTGCCAGGACATCAGGAAACAGTGGCATTCAGAGAAACATGAAGTTGCCCTCGTTCAAAAGCCCGGGGGAAAGTGACCATTTTACATAGCCAGTTGTTAAAAGTAACTCATGCATTGGGTGTGTGGGGAGGGCGGGGGGGGGGGGGGGGGGCGTCCCTCCACATCATTTAAGCAATGCAAAAGCAAATGTATTTCGCGTGGACAAATGTGTATCTAATGCATTTCCGAATATGTGCCCTGCTTCAAACTGCAAGTGGTGACAATACGCGCTTTCTTGTTTATCCCTTTGAATGTGGTTAGGCTGCACGGTAGTGTTGTAAAATGGCGATTTATATTGCATTTGCTAATTGATGTGAGATAAAGCCATTGTACGATTCTCAATGTTGATGTCCGTCACTTCATGGAGGTGAAATGTTGAAACTTTGAAATGTTGACATATTTCAACCAAACAAATGACGTGGTTTGCCCTCCGTTCCCAGACTTCCCCCCAAGAGGGTGGATTAAGATAGCTCTGATCCCGGGAGGAATGGGTTTTGGGGAGCATTGTTGCTCGTTTCACACGTCCATCACACTGAAATGTCAGATTTACGCATATCAGGGGTTTATACAAAAATGGCAATGTTTAACCCACTCCTGTTACTTGAATAAACTGCTTCTGTAAACACATTGGTTGCATTCGATTTGATTCAGGTGAGTCACTGATGGTGTTTAATGGGCACACCCGGACGAGAAAGGTGTGAGGAATATTCCAGCATCAAATCTATAGGCCAGGAGACATCTTAGCTGCGGATAAAGTACTCAGCAAACGTATCACATTGGCTCTGATCTTTGGGGAGGGTGAATGCAGATCACATTGAAACAATGTGTGAAACACGTCCTGCAGAAATTTTATGTTGGTTATTTAATCGTTCCTTAAAACGAGCGTTTTCAAGTTGAGGGCTAGGCTTGGAGAAATCCCAAGGATGTGGTTGACATGTTGCCTAACAGCTTGCCCCCAATTGCTAGAGAGCAGACCAAACAGGCGATTGTTTTGCACAAACGCATTACTCATCAGTAGCTCAGTGCTGACAAGTTATGGCTGTCTGAACTTGGGAAAGTCAAATGAATGTTGGCAGTCAGTTTGTCAGGTAAACCTGTGGTCAGATGTCACTAGGTTCAGGGTGTGCTCAGAGGAGGGTTCTTTTATAACTCTGTGTAACCGAAGACCACTGTTATTTGTTCTGTTGTGGGGACTGGAACATGTTTTTAGAAGTTAATAAGAAGAAAAACGAAGTTTCAGCGCTACCGAATGGGAGATGTCAATGGAGATGGTATCCATTTGTTAGACATACATAGACTTGTCAAGATTGTGGGAAGTTAATGGAAAATGATCTTTCGTGTAAATTAAAACCAGATTTTTCAATAAACGAGGACTGAACATGTAATATTTATTATTTCTCCCTTGAAAGAAAAACAGGTCGATTGAGGGGTGAACTAATGGAGGTCATTAAAATAATGATAGGTTCTGATAGTGTGGTTACTGAGAGAGTGTTTCCTATTGTGAGGAAGAGCGTGACTAGAATTCATCATTAGTCACCGAAGGATCAAATAGGGATTCAGAAGACATTTCTTTACCCAGAGTGGTAAGAGTGTGGGACTCACTGCCACAAGGAATGGTTGAAGTGGATGGTCTGGATGCATTTATGGGGAAGTTGGGCACGGGAGGATGGAATAAATGTTCACAATGATAGATTTAGATGAGGAAAGATGAGAAGAGGGAGTGGAGCCTAAATACCAGCATTGATCGGTTGGGCCGAATGTCCTGTTTCTTTGCCGTTTATCCTATGTAACCCAATGTACAAGCTTAAATTCAGGCAGCATTTATTGTTGAGAACATATTGAACGCGGTAGGGAATGTAATCAAAATACTTACACTGAAAACCTGCCCTTGTGCTTTTCATAGAATTAGTAGTAAAATAGCGTGACCTCCTTCGATTTTTGGCGGAGCTCCATGTCTTAATACAGATGGTTAAAATGTCACAAGCCCACAGAAGTCGGGATAACGACGTTACAACTTGGTTACCCAAAAAATAAATACACACGAAAAGGACAAAACTGTAGTTGCTCTGAATTAAACAGGTTTCATTGTGAACGATAAATTAACCACCCCCTCCTTCCTGTCCAGGACCGCGTTTGCTTACGACTTGTGTGCACATTGCGTATTTCCAGTTAAATGATGATTAATGTAAAAGGTATGGGATGACCTTTCCCGCAGCACCGTAGGATTCTATGAAATAAGCAAGTCCGTTACAATCAGGAATTGGAATGATAAACAATGGGGGAGTGGATTACACACGATTCACCTCCATGCGGCATTAAAACAGGAAATGCCCAGCATGTCAGGCAGCATCTATGGAACAAGAAACAGTGAAGCGACGACCGCTCATCAGAAAGTGGATTTCGGATCTTTTTAAAGGATTTTATTTCTATTATTATTTAATTGCACATTCTATTATTTTATCGTAAAATTCCTAGATAGTTTGTTGAATCGAGCCATTCCAGGAAGCTCAGGGTTTAGATACAGTTCAAAGAGACTAGTCTAGTATAGACGGTCAGTGCAGCACTGAGTGTTACTATGGTCATAAACTGTGGCTGACTCCTCACTGTAGTTCTGTCTGCCAGTATCAACATGTGTACTTCAAGCAGCTCAGAAATCTAACCGTGGCATGGTAATTCCTCCTGAAATGTTTGCAATGAGGGGATGTTTAACACTTTTGTTCAAAGACACAGCAATCCTCGCTGGCCCACTCGATCGGCGTCGCATCTACTTATCTTTGGGCGTGGATGGAATTAGAGGGGCAAGTAAATAAATGACGAAAGATTTTTTAAAAATCTGCACGATAGTTTCCACTGACAACATAGATTGGCCAGCTATAATTCAAATCAGGAGCGTCTTGCAAACTGTGTCCAGCACACCTTATCATTCCATCTTCTATCTTCACCCTGGCTATGACTGTAACACTACATTAGACCATAAGGCCATAAGACATAGGAGCAGAATTAAGCCACTCGGCCCATCAAGTCTGCTACGCCATTCAATCATGGCTGATATTTTTCTCATCCCCATCCTCCTGCCTTCTCCCCATAACCCCTGATCCAATCAAGAACCTATCTATCTTTGTCTTAAAGACACTCAATGAACTGGCCTCCACAGCCTTCGGCAAAGAGTTCCACAGATTCACCACATTCTGCACTCTCTCCTTTCCTTCTCTATGAATGGTATGCTTTGTATAACATGCAAGAAACAACGCTTTTCACTGTATATTAATACATAGAATAGAAACATAGAAACCCTACAGTGCAGAAGGAGGCCATTCGGCCCATCGAGTCTGCACCGACCACAATCCCACCCAGGCCCTACCCCCACATATTTTACCCGCTAATCCCTCTAACCTACGCATCCCAGGACTCTAAGGGACAATTTTTAACCTGGCCAATCAACCTAACCCGCACATCTTTGGACTGTGGGAGGAAACCGGAGCACCCGGAGGAAACCCACGCAGACACGAGGAGAATGTGCAAACTCCATACAGACAGTGATCCGAGCCGGGAATCGAACCCGGGACCCTGGAGCTGTGAAGCAACAGTGCTAACCACTGTGCTACCGTGCCGCCCTCATGACAATACATGACAATAATAAATCAAAATCGGCAAAGGACGAGCAATCTGTAAAGTTTTACAACATGTTTCGCATTTTAACATGTACATTCAGAACAATTACAAATTTTTTTTGGGGGGGGTGCTGACCACGTTGTTCATAACTAACGATTGTTCACTTACATTTGGAAGGTGCGAGTGCGTTTCTAGTTTGTATGTATAGAGGAAAAAAGTCAATGCACCTCTTGAAGTAGTGAGTTAATATAAATATCCAGCTGGTCTGTTAGTACCGAATTGTTGGGCTGCATTCAACTCTTAATAGTGTGCCATCAAAACGTTCTTAAACATCATCACCTCAAGTGACTCCTCCGGACCATGTTGCTGGAGGAGAGCAGCCTGGCGTGTGTTTTTGTTGCATTGTCAACAGGAATAGTTGGCAATACCGCTCACTGAGGCTACCATTTATTGTTAGCTTGTTATTATGCTTTTACATGCAACCTAAATCATGTAAGCATGCCTATTGAAACTATTTTGTTACAACAGCTGGATGAAGTTGAAAGTGTATGTTAACAATGAGACCACCCTTCTGAAAGTAATTGGTTTCCCTGGAAGAGATCTAGTAACAACCTTCAGCAAAAAAATATTTTCATGCGGCGGATCAGATTTTTTTCATTATTGTTAAAATCATTTCATAATATTTTTCTTTTGATTTTCAACACTGAAACATGTGATTTTAATAGAGGCACGTATTATGTCTTAAGGAATGAGTCCAAGTCTCCTCAGTTGGACGGAACGTTACTGAACTAAACGCCTTTAAGGACGTATTTTTGTAAATTATTGTATGACATTATAATGTTATAATAGACTTGCAGCCAGCAGTTCTGACCATAGTGTATCTGAAGGCGAACTATATTTGTGCAAGTCTGTACTGTGGCCCACCATAAACATCATTTGGACAGGACTGCGAAAGGAAAATGTAAATTCTCTTACATTCTCTTCAGTTTAATGATGAATTAAGATGCGATTAATCCGAATTCATACTCGGATGAAAGCATTCGAAAATCAAAATAAATTTAACATTTTTAATTGAGCTCTTCAAACCCCTTGCTACGGTATTTAGACCATGTCTAACATTCACCATCGCCATCATTACATCTGGAAATGGGTCAGTTATCTGTATATATTTCATGAAAACGCGCGCAAATAACATTCGCCCCAACTATCCTGTGTGGTTTCCAGCTTCTGCGGGTTGAAGATGATTCCGGATGCATTAATCTACCGCAGAAACACCAGACTGAACCAGTTTAAAATCCTCCATAGATCTGATTACACTTTGTTCCGGTTAAATGAAGAGTGCTGGGGTATTTGTTGACGGTTTATTAATGAGTGGATGCTTTGTCTTCAATTCTAACTCACTGTCCACAGCAAGGATTGTGAGAAGATCCACATAAGAGCTACCTACGTACAAGTAGTCATTTAAGTACTAAATCGAACCAGTGTTTATTACTGTTGAATAAATGATAACAATGTGCCTATAACCCCAAATCTTATTTGAACTTTATTCCTTCTGGTACTGGCAAAGGGATTAATGAGGTATTAAGGCTCCTCCTTCCTATTATCAATTGAATAGGTTTCTTCAACAATCTAAAGGTTTCACGTGAATATATAATATCTTGGTAGGTCAGATTATTCTTACTCTTACCCTTTAAGGACTCTTGAGTTCCATTACATCAACATCAAAAAATAATTTTCTTTTATCTTCCCAATGCCCACTGGGTCATGAGCCAGACAAAGTCTGTGCTTATGTCTGTTTCCGTGGTGAGCTTTTCCTGGGACAGGTCGCTTGCCTGTGGCCAGAGGCTATAGCTCAAGAAGTACCCATCCACATCAAGCATGACCGGGCAGGAGACTCTCCCATTCTTACCGCCTGTCATAGATGCACTGGAAGAATTTACAGGTTGATAGTCGACCTGTTTGGCCATATTATAGAACCACAGAATAGTTTCAGCACAGAAAGGGGCCACTTTGCCTATTGGACGTGATTTACTGTGCCTCCCTACAGCATGTTTCACAGCGGCGGAGACAGCCTGCCATTGGCTGGCAGCGGGATTTTCTGGTCTCACCGCTGTCAGTGGGGTTTCCTGTTGATTCTCCCCCTTTCACCGTGGAACCACAACAGGGGACCAGAAGATCCTGTAAATGGGAACAGCCGGATAATTCTGTCCATTGTGTCTAGTGCTGGCTGTCTGAAGGAGCAATTCACTTAGTGCCACTCCCCGTCTGCTGCAGGTAGCCCTGAACTTTCTTTTCCCTCTTGGATGCATTGATTGAATCTTGCTCCACCATAACCTCAGGCAATGCATTCAATATCTTAACCACTCATTGCGTGAAAATATCTCAAACCCATTCATCACGAGGTGAACTTCTGTGGCCACCAAGTCCTGAAGTGAGACTTAAACAAGGAACTTCCAGTTTAGGGATGTTACCCACTGCACCACAAGATCTTCCTGACTAGCATTAAACAATGATACATTCTATTTCCACATAGCCATTTGCACCTTTATTAGTTAATATTTTTCATTATATTCAAATGCCTGTTTGTAAGATGAGATTTTTTAAATTACAATTGTAGTGTAACCGTGCCTGTATGCATAATTAAGTGTATTTACTTGGCTTAACTGGCTTAATTTCAAAGGAAATTGACACATCTGAATTAATGCAGCAAACACAGAATACCAGATTGGAAGAGGTACAAATAAATCATAGTCTGAACCCTAAAGGAATGTTCGAGACCCTGGATAGTGGTGTGGGAGCAGATGAATGGATAGATTATAGAACCATAGTATCCCAATAGTGCGGAAGGAGGCCCATCGAGGCTACACTGACAACAATCACACCCAGCCCCTATCCGCCATAACCCCACATATTTACCCTGTTAGTCCCCTTGACCCTAAGGGACAATTTAGCATGGCCAATCAACCTAACCCACACATCTTTACGGAGTGCCACAGGGATCAGTGCTTGGTCCTCTGCTCTTTGTGATTTTTATTAATGACTTAGAGGAGGGGGCTGAAGGGTGGATCAGTAAATTTGCTGATGACACCAAGATTGGTGGAGTAGTGGATGAGGTGGAGGGCTGTTGTAGGCTGCAAAGAGACATAGATAGGATGCAAAGCTGGGCTGAAAAATGGCAAATGGAGTTTAACCCTGATAAATGTGAGGTGATTCATTTTGGTAGGACTAATTTAAATGTGGATTACAGGGTCAAAGGTAGGATTCTGAAGACTGTGGAGGAACAGAGAGATCTTGGGGTCCATATCCACAGATCTCTAAAGGTTGCCACTCAAGTGGATAGAGCTATGAAGAAGGCCTATAGTGTGTTAGCTTTTATTAACAGGGGGTTGGAGTTTAAGAGCCGTGGGGTTATGCTGCAACTGTACAGGACCTTGTTGAGACCACATTTGGAATATTGTGTGCAGTTCTGGTCACCTCACTATAAGAAGGATGTGGAAGTGCTGGAAAGAGTGCAAAGAAGATTTACCAGGATGCTGCCTGGTTTGGAGGGTAGGTCTTATGAGGAAAGGTTGAGGGAGCTAGGGCTGTTCTCTCTGGAGCGGAGGAGGTTGAGGGGAGACTTAATAGAGGTTTATAAAATGATGAAGGGGATAGATAGAGTGAACGTTCAAAGACTATTTCCTCAGGTGGATGGAACTATTACAAGGGGGCATAACTATAGGGTTCATGGTGGGAGATATGGGAAGGATGTCCGAGGTAGGTTCTTTACTCAGAGAGTGGTTGGGGTGTGGAATAGACTGCCTGTAGTGATAGTGGAGTCAGACACTTTAGGAACATTTAAGCGGTTATTGGATAGGCACATGGAGCACACCAGGATGATAGGGAGTGGGATAGCTTGATCTTGGTTTCAGATAAAGCTCGGCACAACATCGTGGGCCGAAGGGCCTGTTCCATGCTGTACTGTTCTATGTTCTATCTTTGGATGTTGTAGTTCTAGGTACCATAGGATGAATGGCATTTGGAAACATGAACCAATATATCATGAAGTGGATGGCATCTTTGGAATGCTGAAGAAGGGGCAATGTGCTTGCTTGTGGGATTGTATTTGAGATGGTTGAAAATGCAGAAAATGATTTCTTGAATGCAGATGCTGGTGGGTAGAAAATAAGAACAATGGGAACCATATCATCATCCTGAGAGGGTGTGAGGGCAGAAAGACAGGAAATGGAATGGACCTGATCAAGTTTCTTATCATCCATGGTGGAGGGAAATCCTGATGAAAGACAAATTGGAACATGGCGGAAGCTTTGATGTGAAAGATAGTATCAGCGGAGAGGAAGTGATAGAGATGGAGCATTGGGAAAGGAAATGGAGCCCTTAGGTGGGTGGGAAGAAATATCATCCAGGTAGTTGACAGAGTCAGTGGGCTTGTAATAGGTATTGGAAGACAACAAATCCCAAGAAACAGCGATGGAGAAACCCAAGGAAAGGGAAGGCCCAAGACAGACCATATAAAGACAAGAGAGTGCTGAAAATTTGAAGCAACGTTCTTGAAATCAGCGCGAAAGTAGGATGTAGTGTCAATACAGTTACCTGTCTAGGTAAAGAAGCAATCAGGAATGGAAGCTGTATAGGACTTGAACATTGAGATTTCAACATATCTTACTAAAAGGCAAGCAAGAGCTGGGTCTTTCAGGTATCTAAAGTACAGCAACCCCTCTTACCTGGATGGAGTTGAGTTAAAAGAAAGTATACTCAATAAAAGCACAGGGTTCAGCTAATCAGACGAGAGTGCTGTGGATGAAATGTACATAGCAACATACATAGAAAATAAAAGCAGCAGTAGGCCACTGAGTCCTTCGAGCCTGCTTTGCCATTCATTATGATCATGGTTGATTATCAAATTCAATACCCCGATCCTGCCTTCCCCCCCATATCCCCTGACACATTTAGCCCCAAGAGCTCTTTCTAATTCCTTCTTGAAATCACACACCATTTTGGCCTCAACTCTTTCTGTGGTAATGAATTCCACAGATTCACCACTCTCTGGTTAAAGAAATTTCTTCTCACCTCAGTCCTAAAAGGTTTACCCCTTATCCTCAAACTATGATCCCTAGTTCTAGACTCCCCCACCATCGGGAACATTTTTTCTGAGTTTACCCTTTCTAATCCTGTTAGAATTTGATCAGTTTCTATGAGATCCCCTCTCACACTTCTAAACTCCAATGAATATATTCCTAACCGACTTAGTCTCTCCTCATATGATAGTCATGCCATCCCAGGAATCAGCCTGGTAAACCTTCACTGCATTCCCTTTATAGCAAGAACATCCTCCCTCACATAAGGGCGACAAACCTGCATACAATACTCCAGGTGTGGCTCACAAATGCCCTATACAATTGCAGTACAACATTCCTATTCCTGTACTCAAATCCTCTCGCTATGAAGGCCAAAATACCATTTGCCTCCTTTACAGCCTGCTGTACCTGTGCACTTACTTTCAGCGACTGATGCATGAGGACATCAAGGTCTCACTGAGTATCCACCTCTCTCAATTTACACCCATTCAAATAATAATCCATCTTCCTATCATTGCTACCGAAGTGCATAACCTCACATTTATCCACGTTATACTGCATCTGCCATGCATATGCTCACTCACTCAGCCTGTCCAAATCACATCAAAGCATCTCTGCATCATCCTCACAGCTCACCCTCCCCATCCACCTTTGTATCATCTGAAAATCTGAGATAATACAATTAGTTCCCGCATCCAAATCATTAATATATAGTGTAAACAATTGGAGTCCTAGCACAGATTCCTGCGGAACTCCACTAGTTACCGCCTGTCAATCGGAAAAAGACCCATTTATTCCAACTCTTCTTGTCTGCTAACCAGCTTTCTGTCTATAGAACCATAGAACCATAGAAAATTACAGCTCAGAAACAGGCCTTTTGGCCCTTCTTGTCTGTGCCGAACCATTTTATGCCTAGTCCCACTGACCTGCACTTGGACCATATCCCTCCACACCCCTCTCATCCATGAACCCGTCCAAGTTTTTCTTAAATGTTAAAAGTGATCCCGCATTTACCACTTTATCCAGCAGCTCATTCCACACTCCCACCACTCTCTACGTGAAGAAGCCCCCCCTAATATTCCCTTTAAACTTTTCTCCTTTCACCCTTAACCCATGCCCTCTGGTTTTTTTCTCCCCTAGCCTCAGCGGAAAAAGCCTGCTTGCATTCACTCTATCTATACCCATCAAAATCTTATACACTTCTATCAAATCTCCCCTCAATCTTCTACGCTCCAGGGAATAAAGTCCCAACCTATTCAATCTCTCTCTGTAACTCAGCTTCTCAAGTCCCGGCAACATCCTTGTGAACCTTCTCTGCACTCTTTCAATCTTATTTACATCCTTCCTGTAACTAGGTGACCAAAACTGTACACAATACTCCAAATTCGGCCTCACCAATGCCTTATATAACCTTACCATAACACTCCAACTTTTATACTCGATACTCCGATTAATAAAGGCCAATGTACCAAAGGCACTCTTTACGACCCTATCCACCTGTGACGTCACTTTTAGGGAATTCTGTACCTGTATTCCCAGATCCCTCTGTTCAACTGCACTCTTCAGAGTCCTACCATTTACCCTGTACGTTCTACTTTGATTTGTCCTTCCAAAGTGCAATATCTCACACTTGTCTGCGTTAAATTCCATTTGCCATTTTTCAGCCCATTTTTCTAGTTGGTCCAAATCCCTCTGCAAGCTTTGAAAACCTTCCTCACTGTCCACTACACCTCCAATCTTTGTATCATCAGCAAACATGCTGATCTAATTGACCACATTATCATCCAGATCATTGATATAGATGACAAACAACAATGGACCCAACACCGATCCCTGCGGCACACCACTAGTCATGATGTGGAGATGCCGGCGTTGGACTGGGGTAAACACAGTAAGAAGTTTAACAACACCAGGTTAAAGTCCAACAGGTTTATTTGGTAGCAAAAGCCACACAAGCTTTCGGAGCTCTAAGCCCCTTCTTCAGGTGAGTGGGAATTCTGTTCACAAACAGAGTTTATAAAGACACAGACTCAATTTACATGAATAATGGTTGGAATGCGAATACTTACAACTAATCAAGTCTTTAAGAAACAAAACAATGTGAGTGGAGAGAGCATCAAGACAGGCAGGTTGCGTGGACCTGCAGAGTTTCACTGGCTGTCTTGTCTGGAGACAATACACATCTTTTTAGCCTGTCTTGATGCTCTCTCCACTCACATTGTTTTGTTTCTTAAAGACTTGATTAGTTGTAAGTATTCGCATTCCAACCATTATTCATGTAAATTGAGTCTGTGTCTTTATGAGCTCTGTTTGTGAACAGAATTCCCACTCACCTGAAGAAGGGGCTTAGAGCTCCGAAAGCTTGTGTGGCTTTTGCTACCAAATAAACCTGTTGGACTTTAACCTGGTGTTGTTAAACTTCTTACTGTGCACACCACTAGTCACAGGCCTCCACTCAGAGAAGCAATCCTCCACAACCACTCTCTGGCTTCTTCCATTGAGCCAGTGTCTTATCCAATTTACTACCTCCCCATGTATACCTAGCAACTGAACCTTCCTAACTAACCTCCCATGAGGGACCTTGTCAAAGGCCTTGCTGAAATCCAGGTAGACAACATCCACTGCCTTCCCTTCATCCACTTTCCTGGTAACCTCCTCGAAAAACTCCAATAGATTGGTCAAACATGACCTACCACGCACAAAGCCATGTTGACTCTCCCTAATAAGTCCCTGTCTATCCAAATATTTGTAGATCCTATCCCTTATCACACCTTCCAATAACTTGCCCACCACCGACGTCAAACTTACTGGCCGATAATTTCCCGGATTTCTTTTGGAACCTTTTTTAAACAACGGAACAACATGAGCCACCCTCCAATCATCCGGCACCTCCCCCGTGAATACTGACATTTTAAATATGTCTGCCAGGGCCCCTGCAAGTTCAACACTAGCTTCCCTCAAGGTCCGTGGGAATACCCTGTCCGGTCCTGGGGATTTATCCACTCTGATTTGCCTCTCTCAAGACACTATCCACAATCCCACGCGCTTTAACTTTACATAGTAATCTGCTATGTGAGACCTTGTCAAAAGCCTTTTGAAAGTCTAAATAAACCACATCCACTGGTTCTCACTGGTCAACTCTACTAGTTACAACCTCAAAGAATTCCAGTTGATTTGTCAAGCATGATTTTCCTTTTGTAAATCCATGCTGACTTTGTCTGATTATACCACTGTTTTCCAAATACTGTGCTATGAAATTCTTGATAATGGATTCTAGCAACCTCTCAACTACCAACGTTCGGCTCACTGGTCTATAGTTCCATGTTTTCTCTCTATCTCCCTTTTGAATAGTGGACTTACATTCACTACCCTCCAATCTGTAGGAACCATTACAGAGTCCAAAAAATTCTGTAAAATAACCACCAATGGATCTATTATTTCTGGAGCCACTTCCCTGGAGATTTATCATCCTTCAATCCCATTAATTTCCCCAAAACCATTTCTCTACTAATGGTGGAGATTTCCTTCAGCTCCTCACCAAAACTTGTATTTCTCAGAACTTCCGATACATTAATCATGTTTTCCTTTGTAAAGACAGAAGCAAAGTACTTATTTAATTCCTCAGCCATTTCTTTGTTCCCCACCATGAATTCCCTATTTCTTACTGTAAGCGCCCTACATTCATTTTTATCAATCTTTTTCTCTTTGCATACCTATACAAACTTTTACAGTCAGTTTTTATGTTCCCTGCTATCTTACTTTGATACTCTATTTTCCCCTTCTTAATCAATCCTTTGGTCCGCCTTTACTGAATTTTAAACTGTTTCCAATCCTCAGGTCTATTGCTTTTTCTTGCCAATTTGTATGCTTCTTCTTTGAATCTAATACTATCTCTAATTTTCCTTGTAAGCCATGATTTGGCAACAGTTCCCTTTCCACTCTTGCGCCAAACAGGAATAAACAAATTTTGGAGTTCACCTATTCATTCCTTAAATACCTGCCATTGCCTGTCCATTGTCCTTCCTTTCAGTAATGTTTCCAAGTCCATCATGGCCAATTCATACCTCATACCTTCATAGTTACCTTTATTGAGATTCAAGACCCTGGTCTTAGAATCAACTAACTCACTATCCACCTTGATAAAGAATTCTTTCATTTTATGGCCACTCTTCCCCAAGGGTTCTCCCTAGGGACTTGATTGCCAACTAATCCTTTCTCATTGCCCAATACCCAGTCCAAAAATTGGTTATGTGGCATTTGGTCACAAATCCACCATGATCTCACTGACTTGTGAGGCTAATGGCCTACTCTTATTTTTATGTTCCACTTTATGAGAAGTGGCAGATGGACTTTGAAGAGTTATAGATATAGGTGAGTGGGACTGGATACGTTGAGGAACAATGTACTTCAGCTAAGAGAAAATAGATTGAATGGGACAACAGCAAGCTGAAGAGATTAATCTACTGGGGCAGTCCCACTTGTGGATGTTGGGGAGGTAAAGACGTAGGTTGTGTAGGATTGAGAACTATGACATTGGAGACCTGAAGGTAGATCTCCAGAGGAGATCAGATCAGGACAGTCTAGTAAATGATTGTTTGGTGTTCAGCCATGATGGGGGCCAGGTTGCATGCACCTGAGGGAGGTAGAAGGGATTATCAGATTTGGTGTTCAGCTTTGGCAAGGGAGAAGACCTTTTGCCATATAATATCTGTCCTCTGAGTGAGTCAAACAATTATGTCAAGATTGGGCCTAAGAATTTCAGAGTGCCATTTCAGAGTGAGGTAAGTTAGATTGAGTGAGTCACTGAGGAGAATTGAGAAACTGACAAGGCCGATATTATGCTGAACATCTTAATAGAAAGATTGCGAATGTTGTCAGGCACAGAGAGGGGTCAAGGTGGATAGGAAAGGCTGAAGACAGGACAATGGGTAAGCTTTCTGGTCAAAATATTAGACATGTAGAAAAGCACAGCAGAAGCAGAGCCCAACATAATAACAAACCTAGATTCCTGGAGATAAACAGGAAGAAGCTGACTCCTCACTTAAAATGGATCAGTCAAGTTTTGAGAAAGGGAGGTCATTCTATAAGGGACGTTGAATATATGACAAGGATTGAGAAAGGAAGATTAACGGGCTCAGGATGTAATGTCATCTCAATGCGGTTCACATTTTCAGTCCCCGTAAGTGAAAAGGAAGAAATGAGACAAAGAATACACTGGAACCGGGGATTGGGACAATTTTGGAATAGAGTGAGTTGATGCTACTGAACTGAAAGGTTGGAAGAATGTATCGTGTAGAATAAGCAGGAGGTGATGTATCTCATGAAGTGTTGAGAGAAGTGATAGAGGTATTGATGATTAGTCCAGCAATTGTACTACTTTGCTTTAGTATACAATGGGTTTGGGAAGTCAGAAAGGATAATGAAGCATATAACATTCTTCACTTGGTCTGCAGAATTAAATGTATATGCTGTTTGATAAAACAAAGACCAAGCCTTAGGGAAAGTCCTAACATAGGGAAAGGAGCAGGCCTCACAGCACTTTGCATCTGTTCAACCATTCAATAAGATCAGAGCTGACCCATTCCTCAAATCCATTTATTTGCCTTTGCACCAAATCTCTTGATACCAGGACATGGTGAAGTTAATTTGCATAAATTAATGATTACCTGTAAAACATATGTCTTTGAACATTGAAAACTTTCTGACTGAAGATATACAGCAGGGGAAAGAAGAGGTTTGACAATGTTCGGTTTAATGTTAGTTGCAAAGGAAAGAAGAATCTGCCCAGAATATCCCTGCGAGGTGAGTGCATGGATACGGCCACAACTAAACCAAAGAAAGGCTTTATCATAGACGGAATGGGGGAGGATAAGGTGGATGGGGGAGGGGGAGCGGTGGGTGGAAAAATGGGAGAATCTTGGATTGATAGGGACAAGGCTAGCCGGACATGAATTCCTTCCTTGGTCAATGGACAAACAATGGGCAAGGATAAAGTTTAATCCTTAAAGTTCAAACAAGTAAAGAAAAAAACAAATGCATTCAAAGTCAGAATGAAAGGAGTCCCACACTGTCAATGGGAGGATGGATCTCTTCCTCCTCAAAATGGAAATCCAGATAAAGGATTCCATTTAAAAAATGGGTTTTGCAGAAGTTTTCCTTATCAGCTTAGAGCGGGTTAAAAGGTAAACTGTTCAGGACAATCCTCCAGCAGAGCAACTCCAGTAGTAGGTCAAGAAACAAAACTAAGCACATTTCATCCTTGAGAGAACACTATCATTATTTTGCAAGATCTCCAGACTGCGAAACTCCTTACCTCCCATAATCCTCCCTTATTCTTGCAATGGTCAAGATTTAAAAACCCAAATTTGATGTCACTTAGTCATTATTTCCTGATTTACCTGTGCATGGTTTCTCTTCTACTTTTTTCAGCTACCTTGGAGTCCTGTAATAATGAGTCTTGGCTTTTTACCGACACTTGTCAACAAGGATAGGAAACATTTAAGTCATCCAAAGGAAAAGAGAGTAAAAAGCTTGTGTATTGCTTTATTCCATCTTGGGTGTTTTCTAACAAGGGAGAGCAGAGTCCTCAGTTCTTTAGTATAGGTTGGGTGGCGGGAGCGGACATGAGTGATTTCCGCTCGGAGTTGGGATGGCACGATCTCGCACTGTTCAACTCAATACATATACATGTGCAAGGAGCATGGTGAATCTTGCAGCGGGGGCAAGTCAGGATGTCACTCTCCCCACTGTTACCTCATGGAGTCAAAGGTCCTGGCATCAGTCTGGCTGTTGTTCAAGAGGAAAATACCTACTGCAGACAACAGGATGTTCCAGAGCAGACAATGTGTGAAGTTACTCTGCACATTCTCCTTCAGGCCATCCAGAAAAGGCAGGAGGAGCTGTATTCCTGGGTTGGCAGCAGGAGGCCCTCCTGTCTGACCTCAGTGACCTGGATGGAGGTTGCAGCAGAGGTTGGCAGCCATAGGGCCCACAGGAGAACAGTCCAGCAGTGTCAGAAAAGATTAAACTGCTGTATTGTGCTAGGATGTATGGCATCATCTGCCCATTGCAATGTGACACTCATAAGGGTATCAGGCAGTGTAAGTGTGTGAGTACATGGATGTCAGACAGGTGTTTGGGTTGCAGGATTTGGCAGCAGAGGGATCATGTGCGTTGAATATGTGCCAGCCACTTCAATGTTCATCAGTTGCAGGACATCCTGGGGAGGGCTCAGGAGCTGGCATAGGCATGCTTGCTCCTAAACTGCTCATATACCCATTGGAATGAAAATCAATCCTTCTGTCTGTCTGCAAGACAAGAACACCCACAATCGGAGGGAGCGGGCCAAGACCAATGGAGGCATGCCCAATGTTAGACATTGAACCAGTTTCAGGGAAGAGCCATAGAAATGGGATCAGGACTGTTCCTGTGCTGATGGTGAGCCAGGAAACTCCCAGGAAGCCAATGGGTATTCCTCCTACCATTGTCAGATGCACCCATGGAGAGAGATATGGATAAGGGAGCCTCCTTAGACATCCACTAACTCTTTCATGTCTCTATTCCTTGTACCAGCATGAAAAGGGGGAGTTAAGATGTGAGACCAGCCACATCTCCAACTCCAACCCCACCTCCGAGGGTGAGGCCTCAGAATTCTCAGAGGCTGCACCATCATGGCGTTCACCTGCACCCTACACCACTGCAGGAACATTCACCTTGGTTGGTGCACATTCTAGAGTAGGTTCAGGGTCACAATCTGTTGAAGACATCAAAGATACGGGTCCATAGCTGGCAGCGAAAATGACAGCCAAGGTCTCTGCTCCTGCTCAGTCTCATACAGATCATGAGCCTCTGGACCTGGACATAAGAGATGCAGCAACAGGCTTGGCAACATCAGGTAGAGAGATGCCAGAGGTCATGAGCAAACAGTACCAAAGACTGGAGGAGTCTATCGAAGTTCTGTGTTTAGTTGCCTTCATGATATGGATGATGGCTGCCTTGGATGCCCAGGTCCAGCAGAATGCTTAGTAGCTTTTGGATATGTGCTTGGACCTGCACTCCATCACTCTAACCATGGGTGCAGTGCAGCAGTGGCTAGGTGGGAGGGGTATGGGGCACCTTAACCTCCTCCAGATGCCCCTTCTCCTCAAGGAGTCAAACAGCTGCTATCCCACAGGGAGGAGGAGAGCCAGCAGGCATCCCAGAACACTCCAAGGGTACCCTGCTACTCAAGCTCTCCTCCTTCAGTGACCCCATTGCCTCCAGCAGGTCAGGCCAAAGAGGGTGCATTTGCACCTGAGCAGGCCAGAGCTTTCAAGGCCTTAGGCTACCAGAGTACATCTACCAAAGTCATCACAATCTACAGGGCATAGCAGTGAGCAGGGCACCTCCACTCAGCTGTGGATGTTGGGGCTGCACCTAGATGTATTAATAAGAAAAGATAGATGATGAGGTTTTTAAGGTATACAGGTGGCACAGGTGTACAATAATTGTATATAGTTTTGGCATTTGTAAATATATGTTCACTTGCACAGTTTGGAAGTGTCCTGGATTCTCATTTTCAATGGCCGAGGGCATTTAAGGACATTGAGCTCAGTCCTCTATCAGAGTCCAACACTGAACTCCTTCCTATACAGTCGCTCCTCTCACATTATCAGCATAGTGATTACTGAATATTCCAACGTGAGGATGCTTAAGCACTAGTCATCCTTTGTGAACATGCATCTTGGGCATACATTATGCAATCCATTACTTGCAGGTTCTGAGAATGATGTCTGTGCAGTGAAGTCATTGCATCTCCGGCTGCTGTTACCCTGATGTGAGATGTGGGTGGATGCAAAGAGTCCTCAAGGGGAGTTAAACAGGCTGTGTTGGTGGTAAGAAATATTGTAGATGCAGTTTCAGGGTTGAAAGACTGAAGCCCTATACCACCTTCTGAACAATAGAAAACCTGAGTCTTCCCTACATGTTTGGAGAAAATTATCATGGGCATATCCAATTGCTACTGCCCATCTTGAGTGATTTG
Source organism: Mustelus asterias (assembly GCF_964213995.1). NCBI lineage: Eukaryota > Metazoa > Chordata > Chondrichthyes > Carcharhiniformes > Triakidae > Mustelus > Mustelus asterias. Next base: position 134,066,262 of record NC_135801.1, on the reverse strand, counting down.
TCATTTTGAGCTAACATGTAGGTGAAGGCTGCACGTGAGGAGGCAATGGAAGGTTGACCTTGACTGCAAGAGGGAGTGAATGTCACAACAACAGGAGACTGACAGAGTGAGAGCTACCTTCAAATTCAATGGCTAACCACCAACTTACTGAACTGCTTAAAAATACCTACCACAAGTCACCCGATGGCTGATACTAGAACGTTGACCGCTTCTTTGGAAAGTCTATACAAATTGTATTGCAAACCTGTTGCATGTAAATTCATACTGGATTACTTGAGGTGGGGGTGGTGTGGGAAGTGTCAAGGTCTACTTCAGCCAGAGACCCTCTTGAAAAGAAGGCATTAAAGTTGCAAAATATTGGACTTCTAACAGATACTCATCAAACATTCAAAACCCCCTGTGGAGGATGAAATATTCCATCTTCTGTTGATTTATATGTTGAAATGAATCAAAGGTTTAAGAAATGCACGGTGGCACAGTGGTTAGCACTCCTGCCTCACAGTGCCAAGGACTCGGGTTCGATTCCCGGCTTGGGTGACTGTGTGGAATCTGCATGTTCTCCCTGTGTCTGCATGGGTTTCCTCCGGGTGCTCCAGTTTCCTCCCACAGTTCAAAGATGTGTGGGTTAGGTGGATTGGTCATGCTAAGTTGTCCCTTAGTGCCAGGGGGACTAGCTAGGGCAGTGGTTCCCAAACTTTTTTCACTGGGCCACACTTTCGGAATAAAAATTTGCTCGCGCCACACCAAATTTTTTATTGATAAGAAATACATTCAAAAACAAAAAAGAACAACTCCTAGCAGTGCTTGATTCATAACATAGAACACAACTACTTTATAATATGTTCATGGGATATCCAGAAAGTATAAAACAATGCTTGTTTAAACCATGTTTAAATGTTTCTTTGATTGTCCTTGAATCTTCCCGCCACACTTGCCATCCTCTCTCGCCGCACCGTTATGGCGCGCCGTACCCTTTGGGAACCACTGAGCTAGGGTAAATGCATGGGGTTATGGGAATAGGGCCAGGGTGGGATTGTGGTTGGTGCAGACTCAATGGGCCGAATGGCCTCCTTCTGCACTGTAGGATTCTATGATCAAAAGGTGGGATTATTTGGTCTACAACAATGAATGGACGACATGCTAATTGAACTCCCTTCTGGAATGTACAGTGAGTGGTTTAAAAACTAGTTCTGCCAAGTAGAGATTTTAAAAAAGAACAGGAAAGAAGAAAAAGAAACAAGACTTTACCTGAAAAGAGTGCTGGAAGAGAGCATTAAGATCTCTCTCTCTGGAAGCTAAAGGATGTCTTCAACAAAGTGTGGACCTGAAAAAAAACAACTCCAGGATTCTACAGGAAACCAACTAACTCCAAACAGCTGCAGCCCTCAGAAATCTACACCTCAAAGGCAAGGAAAAATTGCAGCAGCTAGAAATCTGAAATAAAACAGTAAATACTGGATAAACTCAGCATAAAAGCAAATTACTGAGGATACTGGAATCTGAAACCAAAAGAGAAAATGCCGGACAATCTCAGCAGGTCTGGCAGCATCTGTAAGGAGAGAAAAGAGCTGATGTTTCGAGTCCAGATGACCTTTGACAAAGCTTTAACAAAGAGACATCTGGACTCGAAACGTCAGCTCTTTTCTCTCCTTGCAGATGCTGACAGACCTGCTGAGATTTTGGATAAACTCAGCAGGTCATAGAATCAGAGAATCCTACAGTGCAGAAAGAGGCCACCCAGGCCCTATCCACATATCCCTACATATTTTACCCACTAACCCCTCTAACCTATGTATCCCGGGACACTAAGGGGCAATTTAGAATGGCCAATCAACCTAGCCCGCACATCTTTGGACTGTGGGAGGAAACCGGAGCACCCGGAGGAAACCCATGCAGACACAGGAAGAATGTGCAAATTCCACACAGACAGCGACCCGAGCTGGGATTCGAACCCAGGTCCCTGGAGCTGTGAAGCAGCAGTGCTAACCACTGTGCTACCGTGTCGCCTGGTGCTACTGTACCACGCCGGTCTGGCAGCATCGGTGGAGAGAGAAACAGAGTTAATGCTTCGCATTCATACAAACTATAAAAGAATAATATTGATTTATTTGATACTTAATAGTATGTTGTTTTAACTTTTATTTGGACTTAAACTTTCTTACTTCCAATTGTTTGGTAGTACAGAACTTTAGCATTGCGGCAAAAAGAGAAGCTTTTCATCTTGCACTGATCAGGACACTTCAGAGGAATACCACTAGAAGGGGAAAACACCAGTTCATATTGCATGAGAAGAGAATGCTGATTGGTTGGCAAGTGGACTCTGATTGGTAGAGGCGTTACCATAGAGACTGCCCAGTTGATGGTGACTGCCCGTTAACTGCCAAGCAGTGCTTGAAATTTAAACCAGGCTATCTGATCCTGATTGGTCAAGGCATTACCCTGGTGAATGAATCAGCAAATGACTGTCACTTATTTTTAGCTGAAACAGGTCCAATGTGTGTACACGTTCTTTCTGTCTGTAATATATTAATATTTGTAACTTCCAGTACACATAAATGCGCCACACTGCAAGCCTGACTGACAATCTTAAATGAGTTTTCGGGGTAATTTTTAGCACAGTGAGGATTATTTAGCAAATGTTTTCCATTTGTGGAACCACATCTAATGTTGGACACCATGTTTTTGGCTTGATGGCGGCATGCTGTGAATGATGAATGTTACTCATATTACTGCATAGTAGCAGCGTGAAACAGCTAGCTTCCCAAAAATGCACACATTTTTGAGTTGCCCTTCACTGCAATTCATTTGCAATTTTATTTGCTTGTACAAAGTACTGAAAATAGCTTTGCAGGCACCAGTGATTCGAAACTGCTCAGTGTGAATTTTTTTACTGTCTTCCCAGTACTCCACTTTTTGCCCTGGAGACTGTTGACTTGATTTTTCTTTCAAATGGCCCTAGCCATACAGCAAAACATCCCTTCTTCTTAAATATGTCAGATACTGACTGGAAACTCACCCTTTTCTGATCAGGAAATAAAAACTTTCTTTTAAAACCACACAGAGGGCTTTTTTCTTATTTGATCTTCCTGCATTGGCACATCAATCTTTAATCCTGTTGTTGCTTGTCCCAGCCTTCTAATATTCAAAGTGTGAGGACCCAAAATGTTTTTTCTTCTACTTTGGATCTTTTCTCAATGTTGTCGATGAAACAAAATCCTGGCTCGTCGCCAATTTTCTTTTTGTAATGTCCTAACCATGTGAGGTGTTTTAAACAAAAAGGAAGAGATATGGTTTGCATATGTAAATTCAAACTAACACACAACAGGTTTATTGAAAGAGAGTTTTCTACACAGAGCAGAAACTGAAACTAAACATCAACCTGTGAAACACCCTAATAACAGCACCATCAAATCATGTGATTAGATCTTAAAGCAATCATGAAACCAGTTAAATGTTTAACAGCATCATATAGCATCAATCTTACTTTTGAGGGGTTCATTTTCGGTAGTCCATGTTGAGCCACTTGATACAGATCTGTGAACGTCATTATGTTGCATGATGCACCCATGTCTATTTGGCACTTCTTGTTCACCTGATACTCTCTGTGATCATCTTTGTAACAGTCACAAACCATTTGTCACCTATAGACTTATAGAATCATAGAAACCCTACAGTGCAGAAACAGGCCATTTGGCCCATCATGTCTGCACCGACCACAATCCCACCCAGGCCCTACCCCCATATCCCTACACATATTACCCGCTAACCCCTCTAACCTACGCATCTCAGGACACTAAGGGGCAATTTTAAGCATGGCCAATCAACCTAACCCGCACATCTTTGAACTGTGGGAGCATCCGGAGGAAACTTGGGTGAACCAACCTGTTGTATTGTGTACAGTTCTTCATCAGACTCATCTGCTGATATCTCTCTAATGGCTATCTGCATAGGCTTCTTTTGCATTTTCTGGCCAAGCACTTAGTGAAATAGTCCTACTTCTTGCGGTTAAAACACTATTTTCCCTATGCTGGATAATCCTTCTTTTCCCTGCACTCCATACTATTTGCATCCTGCCATTTGTCTGTGATTGCTCAGCTCTTTTGGCCTGCACCACCTCTCAGCATAATATATTTCCTGATCTGCTCTGCCGTACATATACTCTAGCTGACGTTTTATATCTTCTGCATTTCGATACATATCTATCCCTCTCTTTCAATAGATTTGCCCTCACCTGCTCGGACCAATTTATAGTCAGATCATCATTTAACTGTCCAAATTCTGCTAGTTGAGTTATTGCCATTTCATACCATTCAACTGTCTTATTTTCACTCTGAACTCCAGTGTTTAACACAGATCTTTCATATGTAGTGTTGATTCAGTATTCAAAATGTGCATTCACGGTTTTCAAAATCTGTCATTTTTTAAATTTAATTGTCTGTTAGATTTAGAATGATATACACTTTGTAGCAATCACTCCCCAGCAATATTAAAAGTGTAGCTATTTGTATCACTTTAAGTTTCATAATTAAGTCAGTAGTAATCTCATTGCCATTGTAGCTGGAAAAGCAGCCAGTTTTGCCATGCATCATATCTCAACTGGACTGGGGATGGGATTGGAAAATTTAATGCAGCCATTTTTACTCATTTAGTAATTTACTTGCAACCTTTGTTTGTGTTTCTTGTTTCTTTATAGCCAGTAATTCCACTTGCAGCTCAAGTGTGCTTTTCTTTTGTCCTTTTTCTGCAGCCAGTAACTTCACTTGCAGCATATATGTGTTTTTCTTCTGTCCCTTGCAGCTTTGCAACCTTTGTCTGTTTTCCTTTGTTATTTTCATCAGCTGTTTGCAGATTTTGAACCTATGTTCCTGCGCTCTCAGCGTCTTTTCTGCTCCTTTAGCAGGTTGCAAAATCTATTTTTTACCACTCTCTGACACCATGTTGCGAGCATAAGGACAATTGTACTTCTTTAGTGAGTGTTTTGGTCAGAGGTTCTTACTGAACTGAAGTTAAGATGCCTACCTCCAGAGGGAGACACATGACAGAGTCACATGACTAGGGCAACTCAGTGTAGGATTGCATTTCCAAAACTCAAACAAGAAGATACATCCACAGCACCAAAACTTGCTTTGTAACAGGTAAGAGACAATTTTCTGAATTCCAAAATACTAATCTTCAACAATAAAAACAGAAAATGCTGGAAAAACTCAGCGGGTCTGACAGCATCTGAGTAGAGAGAAACAGAGTTCATGTTTTGAGTCCGTATGATTCTTCTTCACTAATTGTGCCAGTGCCAGACCTGCTGAGTTTTCCCAGCATTTCCTGTTTTTATTTCAGGTTTCCAGCATCTGCAGAATTTTGCTTTCCTTTGAGTGTAAACTTCTATAACTCTGAGGTCAGAGTCAAATCTTACTCCAGAAGCAAAAACCAATTGATTAATTATTCCATGGTTTTCACATATAGTATAAGATGGTGTGTAGATACATTAAGATGTCAAAAGCTGTTAGAGAGCAGGAATGACCCCTTTGTGCCCTCTACATAGTTTCTAACTGTTGGATAATATGCTCCGATTCTCTTGTGGACAGAATAGTTAAGGATGGAAAGTTGTTTGTGTTATATATTGGAGTTATTGTGTGTTGTGTGGCCTCTTTAAGAGTCTGTCTGTGATCCCATCGGTGTTTTGTTCAGTCTGGATCCAGCTATTGTGGAGTAAACAGCTATCTAATAAACCTGTTCTGTTGTTACACCCAGAATCCACGTGCTATCACCTTCTATTCTTGTATCCTGCAACAAATGCTACAAATATGCTACATTTAGAGAGGTTTAGTATGCTCAAGAATACTCAGCATAGCTTTGTCAAAGGCAGATCGTGCCTTACGAGCCTGGTGGAGTTCTTCGAAAATGTGACTAAACACATTGACGAAGGGAAAGCGGTAGATGTGGTTTATATGGATTTTAGCAAGGCGTTCAATAAGGTCCCCCATGCAAGGCTTCTAGAAAAAGTCAGAGGGCATGGGATCCAACGGGCTGCTGCCCTGTGGATCCAGAACTGGCTGTCCCAAAGAAGGTAGAGAGTGGGTATAGATGGGTCTTTTTCTAATTGGAGGTCAGTCAATAGTGGTGTGCCCCAGGGATCTGTTCTGGGACCCTTGCTGTTTGTCATTTACATAAATGACCTGGATGAGGAAGTGGAGGGATGGGTTGGTAAGTTTGCCGACAACACAAAGCTTGGTGGGGTTGTGGATAGTCTGGAAGGATGTCAGAAGTTACAGAGGGACATAGATAGGATGCAAGACTGAGCGGAGAAGTGGCAGATGGACTTCAACCCAGATAAATGCGTAGTGGTCCATTTTGGCAGGTCAAATGGGATGAAGGAGTACAATATAAAGGGAAAGACTCTTAGTACTGTAGAGGATCAGAAGGACCTTGGGGTCCGGGCCCATAGGACTCTAAAATCAGCCCCATAGGTGGAGGAGGTGGTTAAGAAGGCGTATGGTGTGCTGGCCTTTATCAATCGAGGGATTGAGTTTAGGAGTCCTGAGATAATGATGCAGCTATGTAAGACCCTCGTCAGACCCCACTTGGAGTACTGTGCTCAGTTCTGGTCGCCTCATTACAGGAAGGATGTGGAAATGATTGAAAGGGTGCAGAGGAGATTTACAAGGATGTTGCCTGCATTGAGTGGCATGCCTTATGAGGATAGGCTGAGGGAGCTCGGTCTTTTCTCCTTGGAGAGACATAGGATGAGAGGAGACCTAATAGAGGTATATAAGATGTTGAGAGGCATAGATCGGGTGGAGTCTCAGAGGCTTTATCCCAGGGTGGAAATGGCTGCAACGAGAGGACACAGGTTTAAGGTGCTGGGGTGTAGGTACAGGGGAAATGTTCGGGGGAATTTTTTCACACAGAGGGTGGTGGGCGAGTGGAATCGGTTGCCGTCAGTGGTGGTGGAGGCACACTTAATAGGGTCTTTTAAGAGACTCCTGGATGAGTATATGGAGTTTAATAGGATGGAGGGTTATAGGTAGGCCAAGAAGGTAGGGATATGTTGGGCACAACTTGGGGGGCCGAAGGGCCTGTTTTGTGCTGTAGTTTTCTATGTTTCTATAACAGTTTGGACCTAATATAGGTGACTTGCAAGTGTACACTTTTCCAAAAATTAGGCTTAGGCTGTGTGAGCTTGTTCCAGGTCCACAGGCAGTTTCCCATTGTAAGGGATCAAACCTCATCAGCAGCATCCTTCAGGTCTGCCCTGGTTGGAGATTCAAGTGTGGATACCATAGAAGGGCAGAGTAGGGGCCAACAGCAGCCCACAGTGGAGGTGTGCAGTCATGAGGAACACTTCTGCTCCTTCCAGCTCTTAGGATGCAAAACAAAAAATAACTTGTATCATTTTATTTTGTGCTCCCCTCCCCGCCTCATCTCTCAAAGAAAGGCTTACATTCATGTAACAGCTTTTACACTCTCAGCATATCTCAGTGTGCTTTATAGCCAATTCAGTGCATTTTTACTGTTGCCACTGTTTTAATGTCAGAAATGCGATAGCCAGTTTATGGTCCCAAACTGTCACCTGTTTGTTAGGTTTGGTTTGAGATACATGCTTAATAAATTATTTCATGATGTGTTATGTTGTTTCAATATTACGCCAAATCTCTAATGTAAGTAAAATGCTAGATTTAATGATCTGTATAGTTTGCACTGAAAGGAAGGTAAGCCATCAAGTTAGTAGATGACAGGTGAAATAGTTTCAAAAATGAAAATGTAAAAAGAAAAACACAATGATCAAATATACAATAGTTAACGCAAAAACAGAAAATGCTGGATACAGTCAGCAGCTGCAGAGAGAGAAACAGAGTTAACATCTGGGATGGGATTTTCCGGTCGCGCTCGCCCCAAGACCAGAAAATCCTGCCTGAGGTCAATGGACCATTGCATGGTCTGTGTCTCGCCTGCTACAATTCCTGTGGTGGGTGGGACAGTAAAATTCCATCTCCAGAGTCCATCTGACCCTTTTACAGAACACGGCAATACAATGTGTAATTGTTCGATAGTTTGTCTACGTGTCAGGCTTTAACAAAAAGCAATAGGAAATAAATAGCCAATTTTAACAACAAAAATGCTAAATAGTCAAGTAGTGATAATGAAAGCAGTAATATTTGCATGGCCTTTTTGTAATAAGACCATATTTAGTCTCAGGGCAGAATTCTCCCAAGCCTCTGCTGGTGAGTTCAATGGCGGGCAGTAGGGAAGAAGGCGGCAGGAGACCCAAAAATTGGTTTTATGCCAAAGTGAATTTCCTGCAGGATCCATTGATGCCTGCCATGGTGGATCGGGAAACCCATCGGAGGCCGGCATGAAACTCATTTGTTTCAGCAATATTCGCTTTTTATTCTCCTTGCCAGAGTGAACAATTTCACATTTTCCCACATTATACTCCATCTGCCAGATTTTTGTCCACTCACTCATCCTATTTATATCCATTTGCAAACTCCATACATCTTCTTCGCAACTAACTTTCCTACATATCTTTGTGTCACCTGCAAATTTAGCAACCATACCTTTGTTTCCCTCATCTAAGTAATTGATATGAATTGTAAAAAGTTGAGGTCCCAGCAAAGACTCCTGCGTGACTCTACTTGTCGCATCCTGCTAATCTGAAAAAGGATCATTGATGTATATTCTCTGTTTTCTGCCAGCCAGTCTTTCATCCATGTTAATATGTTATCTCCTAGACAAGCTTTCATTTTCTGCAATAATTTTTGATGTGGCACCTTATCCAGAAACGCCTTCTGGAAATTCAGGTACAGCCTACAGACTCCCCTTTATGCCCTTTACTCCTTCAAAGAACTAAATGTGATTTCCCTTTCACAAAACTCTGACTCTTCCCAATTACCTTGAACTTCTCCAAGTGCCCAGCTATAACCTCCTTAATGATGGATTCTAGCACCTTTCCCACGAGAGATGTCAAGCTAACTGGCTTATAATTTCTTGTTTTCTGTCTCCCTTCCTTCTTGAATAGATTTGCTACTTTCCAGTCTGTAATAGTCATGACGAGTAAGCATTCAAAGAAGTAAAAGCTTGGCTTCTCTCAATGTATGACACAGCAGTACAGGTGTAACTAGTTGAGAGGAAGAACTGCGTATCATGGTTGTCCCATCTACAGCTAAATATTTGCAGGTTATTTGAGATCTACCACCTCCTTTCACATTTGGACCAACATCCTCCACAGAAAATGATAGTTATTTTTGTAGTGACTTTCACTCAGGCATTTGCACAGCCCTCCTCTGGAGAAGATATTTAGAAGTCCCAAAAAGATCAAACTTCCTTCCACCCACCTAATAAAATAGGGTATCTATTGCAACACCAAAAAACCTTTCAATTTTTAGTCACTGCACTACCTTTGGTAAAGTTGTCTAGAAGTTTCAGATCATATTATGAATTATGGCTGACATCCATCACTTTTTCTGTATGTGGTCCTGCTTAAGACCTTTAAATTGACAAATGCCATACATTCCTGGGCCTTCCCAGTGTGAATCAAAGGATTCCTTGAATGTATTAGCTGAGGGTAACTCAGATGTTCGGCAATGACAGATGTGGGTGAACAGTTAGATCACAGTCCCAGTGCAATCTATTCCAATAGGGGTGGCACAGTGGTTAGCACTGCTGCCTCACAGCGCCGGGGAGCCGGGTTCGATTCCTGGCTTGGGTCACTATCTGTGTGGAGTTTGCATGTTCTCTCCATGTCCTCGTATGTTTCCTCCCACAGTCCGAAAGATGTGCTGGTTAGGTGGATTGGCCATGCTAAATTCTCGCTCAGTGTATCTGAATAGGTGCCTGAGTGCAGTGACTAGGGGATTTTCACAGTAACGTCATTGCAGTCTTAATGTAAGCCTATTTGTGATGAATAAATAAACACATTTTTCAATTCCTAGTGTCCTCACTTATCCCTTTCTGCAAGTATTTTTGCCAGGGAATGGCTCAACACACCCGATTTTCTGCCTGAGCTTTAGACTCTAATCTTAATTTCCTTTTCGCCTGTCTTGTCAATTAATATTCCCGTTTCAAGATTCTGAAAGGTTTGGAGAAGGTGAATTGTGAAAGATTTATTTATTTTTTTGTTGGGAATCAATAGGAAGATTGGGTACATGCATTACCTCCAGAATAAAAGGGGGAATTGGAAGGTTTTTATTCACACAAAGGATGATGCTTTGCTTCCTGATTTGCTTCACCAGAAGTAGCTCTTGAGGCAGTGCTTATCACATTCCAGGGACGACACAGTGGCACAGTGGTTAGCGCTGCTGCCTCACAGCGCCAGGGACCTAGGTTCGATGATATTCAGGGAGAGAGACTGTGAGGTTCTTGAGAAAATTGACACAGGGAAGGACAAGGTATTGGAGGTGTTGGCAGACTTGAAAGTGGATAAATCTCCAGGTGCAGATGAATTGTTCCCCAGGCTGCTGTGGGAGGCAAGGGAGAAGATTGCAGGGGGTCAGACCCAAATTTTCAATTCCTCTCTGGCCACGGGAGGTGCCAGACTGGAGAACAGCTAATGTGGTTCCGCTATTTAAGAAGGGTTGTAGAGATAAACCAGGGAACTATAGACCAGTGAGTCTCACGTCAGTGGTAGGGAAACTATTGGAGAAATTTCTGAAGGAGAGTATCTAATGTCACTTGGAGAGGCAAAACTGGATTAGGGATAGTCAGCATGGCTTTGTCAGAGAGTGGTCATGCCTAACAAATTTGATTGAATTTTTTTGAGGAGGTGACCAAGTGTGTAGATGAGGGTGGTGCAGTCTGCGTAGTTTATATGGATTTCAGCAAAGCTTTTGACAAAATCCCATATGGGAGACTTGTAAAGAAGGTAAATTCACATGGGATATAGGATAATTTGATAAAGTAGATTCAAAATGGGATCAGTTGTAGGAGACAGAGGGTGATATCAGAGGCTGCTTTAGTGACTGGAAGCCAGTGTCCAGTGGCACACCACAGAGATCTGTGTTGGACCCCTATTATTCGTCATTAATATAAATGACATAGGAGTATGTGGGGGGTAGGATTAGGAAGTTGCGGATGACACAAAGATTGGCCAGGTGGTTAACAGTGAGGCGGAGTGTCTTGGGCTAGAAGAAGATATAGACGGAATGGTCAGCTGGGCAGATAAGTGGCAGATGGAATTTAACCCTGAAATGTGTGAGGTGATTCACTTTGGAAGGAGTAATTTGACAAGGAAGTAGTCAGTGAATGGGAGGACACTAGGAAGTTCTGTGGAGCAAAAGGATCTTGGCATGTTTGTCCACAGATCTTTGAAAGCGGAAGGACATGTTAGTAGGGTGGTGATTTATCAATCGAGGCATAGATTACAAAAGCAGGGAAGTCATGTTGGAGTTGTATAGAACTTTGGTGAAGCCACAGCTAGAGCACTGTGTGCAGTTCTGGTCACCACATTATAGGGAGGATGTGATTGCACTGGAGGGGGTGCAGAGGAGATTCATCAGAATGCTGCCTGGGATGGAACATTTAAGTTATGAAGAGAGGTTGGGTAGGCTTGGGTTGTTTTCGTTGGAGCAGAGAAGACCTGATCAAGGTGCACAAGATTATGAAGGACATGGACAGAGTGGATCAGGTGCAGCTGTTCCCCTCAGTTGAAGGATCAGTCACGAGGGGACATATGTTTAAGGTGAGGGACAGGAGGTTTGGGGGAATGTGAGGAAAAACCTTTTTACCCAGAGGGTGGTGACGGTCTGGAATGCGCTGCCTGGGAGGGTGGCAGAGGTGGGTTGCCTCACATCCTTTAAAAAATATCTGGATGAGCACTTGGCACATCATAACATTCAGGGCTATGGGCCAAGTGCTGGCCGATGGGATTAGCTGGAATTTCAATTGTTTCTAATGTGTCAGTGTGGACTCGATGGGCTGAAGGGCCTCTTCTGCGCAGTATGATTCAATGATTCTATGAGGTTCAATTCCAACCTCAGCTGACTGTCTGTGTGTGTGGGGTTTGCACATTCTCCCCATGTCTGAGTGGGTTTCCTCCGGGTGCTCAGATTTCCTCCCATACTCCTAAGATGTGTGGGTTAGATTGATTGGGGGGCCATGCTAAATTGCCCCTTAGTGTCAGGGGGACTAGCAGGGTCAATTCCTGGGGTTTCGGGGATAGGGCATGGATGGAATTGTGGTAGGTGAAGATTCGATGGGCCAAATGGCCGCCTCCAGCACTGTAGGGATTCTATGATTATTTAACAAGTAGTTGGATTTGATAAGGAAGAATAGTAAAAAGAACAGGGGAAATATAAATCAGTAAATAACTCAATTTGAAGGGTTCAATGGACAAATGGCCTCCTCCTATGCTGTAATTTTAATGACTCTATGGTGTAATTTTAATTTTTATTATTTGGGCAGTAAACTAGCAGAGAGGATTGGCTGGCTGTGTAAGAACTTGGCCAATGCTCATTGTGTTGATTTTAGTGACATTCAATTTGGACAAGTTTAATAACAGGCTGGGTCCCATCCCATTGGTCCCAGGCAGACAAAATTAAAAACTCGCTCTTGTAAGTTGGCGAAGGCAGTCGTTTGAATCAACTTCTCTGCTTTCAAGAAAGCTCTGAGGACTGCAGACGTGAAAATAATCTCCAGTGGGAATATTGTTTAGAGGAAACACATTTGCATTCTCGAAGCCCAGATGGCGTAAAGAGAAAGGCAGCTCAAATAATAGAATGCTTCGAAATGAACATCAATAACAGAGTACCATCTGAAGTTATCCAATATTTCTCTATATTTTTGTAAATAAGGTGATTAGTTACAGATCCAAGAATATTTCTTTTCCATGTGAAAGTTGTTTGCGTGTATCTTGATCAAATCTTCCATTCGTGTCTCGAAAATTGTGTGCTTTTCACCTATGGAAGTTAATTAAATCTTTGAATGCTTTCTGAAGTTGGCATGAGGATCACCTCTTGTTCTGCAGCCTTTGCTGCTCCTTATGAATCTGGCCCATTATATCTTCAACCTTCGTGATTCTTCCGGATCCCTAACTCTGACGTCTTTCTTTCCCTCGATCCTTCCAGCAGAGATCTTCACTCGACTGATTACCAGCATTGGGGGAGTTGGTGGTGTGATGGTTATGTCACTGGATTTAAACACAAAGACCCAGGCTAATGCGCTGGGCTCACAAGTTCAAATCCCACCAGGGCAGCTTTTAAATAGAAAATTTGGAATTTTAAATACAAAAAAAATCTGGAGTTAAAAGCTTGTCTCAGTAATAGTGACCATAAAACCATTGTTGATTGTCATAAAAACCCATCCGGTTTACTAAGGAAGTGAGGTGTGCCATGCCTACCTGGTGCAGTCTCCAAGTGACTGCAGACCCCACAGGTAGTAAGTCTAAAAGGGATGAAACTGGACGGACCACCCAACATTGACCTTAGCACAGGAAACAACATTGGCAAACCCTGCAATCACTTCCTACTAACAACTGGGATCTTGTACCAAAATTGGGAGCATGTCCCACAGACCAGTCACAGTGATGTACCACCTACAAGATGCAGTGCAGCAACTCAGCAAGGTTCCTTCAACATTGCCTTCCAAACCTGTGAACTCTACACTTAAAAGGACAAGGGCAGCAGATGCATGAGAACACCACTACCTGCAAGTTCCCCTCCAAGCCACCCACCATCCTGACTTGGAAATATATTGCTGTTCCTTCACTCACTGTTACTGGGTCAAAATCTTGGAACTCCCTCTCTAACAACACTGAGTGTACCTACACAGTAAGAAGTCTCACAACACCAGGTTAAAGTCCAACAGGTTTATTTGGTAGCACAAGCCACAAGCTTTCGGAGCACGGCCCCTTCATCAGGTGAGTGGGAGTTCTGTTCACAAACAGGGCATATATAGTGTACCTATACCGCATGGCCTGTGGGCGGTTTAAGAATCTGGCTCACCACCAGCTTTTCAAGGACAATTAGGGATGGGCAATAAATGCTGGCCTAACCAGCAAAGGCCGCATCCCATAAATGAATCAATAACAAAATTCTCAGTACATTTCTGTCTCCTTCCCTGGAACCAGCAAAGATTTATTTGGGATTTTGTTTTAATGATTTGGCTCTCCTTGGATGGAGTTTTGGCTGATGGGGGTTGAGGTGGGAGTGTGTGGAGAGGTGGTGGTCCGCATATCAAGATTTTAGGCTTCACGTTCTGATCTTACCTCTGCCATGGTGGACATGGCCCTTTGACTGTATCTTTCCCCATTTACTTTGCCTGCATTCTCATCATATTGTTCCCATCTCACAAGTACAGTAAAGCTTCTTTTGTCCTCATGACCTATCATCAACATTCACACTCGTCAATCATTTCTGCTATTTGTTCCACCCAGAATATGATCCTATCACCAAGCATGTCTTCCCTTCCATGTTTTCTGTTAGGATCAGCCTCTTTTGTTTACTCAAACATTATCCCAGTCTTTGCTGCTGCTGCCATTCTCCAGGCACCTTCTTAGACACTATCATCAAAGGTCAAATTTATTGCTCTTATGTGAAACAGCAATTTACATTTATGTCCTAGTACTCATGATGTCACCTCACCTATACCTTTTGGAATAGTACCTCACCTTTCTCCCTTTTACTCCAGACCCGGGGCGGCACGGTGGCACAGTGGTTAGCACTGCTGCCTCACAGCACCAGGGACCTGGCTTCGATTCCTGGCTTGGGTCACTGTCTGTGTGGAGTTTGCATGTTCTCCCCGTGTCTACGTGGGTTTCTGCCAGGTGCTCTGGTTTCCTCCCACAGTCCAAAAGACGTGCTGGTTGGGTGCATTGACCGAACAGGCGTCAGAGTGTGGCGACTAGGGGATTTTCACAGTAAATTCATTGCAGTGTTAATGTAAGCCTACTTGTGACTAATAAATAAACTTTAAAAAACCTTTTTATTCTGAACATTGAGTCTCGCTACTTCAGATCGTCTAGCTATGTTTAAGGTTTTCTTGGAAGCTGGGTCATTAGATCCATTAACAATTGAGGTAAAGGGAGGCAGGTTAGATGTGAATAGCAAAACTGACCTTTCTCCTTACAGCTGCATGATTCCAGTGTTTTAGATTTCCAGTGTTTTCTGTATTTCTCTTTATTTTTCTCCCCATGTTTATATGTTTTAGACACCTTTGCTGTGCATTTTGCTAACATCTTTGGTTACTTTCCCACTCTTTTGTTCTTTTAATGCCTTTAAATTGGTCACTTCAATAAGCTTCACATATCATCCATCATTTGTCATTTTTTTCCACTGTTAAAAAAAATTAATTGCAGGATTTGGCTCTTTCTTGACTTCCACCCTCTTCCCCTTTGTAATGTTCAGCTGCATTAAGAAACTCTCCAATTTTTAGTCCACAGTTCCAGTGACGGTCTGCACCCAAAACATTAGTGTAACTTTTCACTTTACAGATTTTGGCAAGTGTGTTATTTCAGTAGGTTCTGTTTAACTATTTGATATGTTATTATTGAACATTAAGGCAACATGGATTCCTTTGCATAACTTTTTATGCCCGAAAGCTGACATTGACAAGAAAGTTCATGTGTGTAATCTTCGGCCCAGTCATCTTTCACTGTCTTATCAGTAAGCAACATGTTAAGGATGACTGTCCCTCAATTGATGAAAAGCCTCTTTACATGTCCCTCCATCCATGGTGTGTCATCTGTTGTAACTGACACTGTGTGATGCACATCAGTGTCGTCCGTTCCACAAGATGAAGATGTCTTCTTCTCTTGTTCTCCCATGCAATGGAAACATGAATATGTCTTCAATGAACTGCAAGCCATTGAAGAGGTATACGACCACACAAAGCCGAGCTGCGTCAGAAACATAGATTCATCACTTGGGAGGGCAGCTTATTCACTTTACCATGCTTGTGAGAGCAGCTGGACACAACCTCTGCATTCAAAGGTAAAGAACTGCAGTTGGTTATGAGAGACAGCTGCTGAATTTATGAAATGATAGATTCCTACATTTTCAAAGTGAATCAACAACTGCACTCATACACAATCTATATCTGTGACTACTTTGTGTTTAGATAGTTTGAAAAATGACTCATCTCCCACTCTCTCTTATGATTTGATTTATTATTGTCACATGTATTGGGATACAATGAAAAGTATTGTTTCTTGCGAACTATACAGACAAAGCATAATGTTCATAGAGTACATAAGGGAGAAGGAAAGATAGGGTGCATAATATAGTGTTGCATTACAGATAGGGTGAAGGGAAAGATCAACTTAATATATGTGGTCGGTCCATCCAAAAGTCTGAGGGCAGCAGGAAAGAAGCTGTTCTTCAATCGGCTGATAGGTGCTCAGACTTTTGTATCTTTTCCCGACGGAAGAAGGTGGA
Organism: Mustelus asterias; assembly: GCF_964213995.1. Taxonomy (NCBI): domain Eukaryota; kingdom Metazoa; phylum Chordata; class Chondrichthyes; order Carcharhiniformes; family Triakidae; genus Mustelus; species Mustelus asterias. The sequence continues at coordinate 134,049,898 of NC_135801.1, read as the reverse complement.
AGAGAGTATGACCGGGATGTGTGGGGTCCTTGAATATGCTGGCTGCTTTTCCAAGGCAGCAGGAATGTAGACCAAGTCAAAGGATGGGAGGCTGGTTTGCATGATGGACTGGGATATGTTCACAACCCTTTGTAGTTTCTTGCAGTCTTGGTCAGAGCAGGAGGCATACCAAGTTGTATACATCCAGAAAGAATGCTTTCTATGGTGCATCTGTAAAAATTGGTGAGAGTCATAGCGGACATGCCAAATTTCCTTAGCCTCCTGAGAAAGTAAAAGTGTTTGTGGCATTTTTGCATGCAATGTTTTCCATTTTTGACAAAACTGGGATTGTGCATATTGAGGAACATTGCGACTGAGCTGACCCCATTTAGGGGCCTCCTCGTAGTTTTGATGGGCTCCCAGTGCAGGTGAAGTATGTGTGGAGAAGGTAATTGTTTAAAGTGAAGTTGAAGGATTGAAGTAGTATATTGTCTGCAATTATATTAATGAAGAAGTCACCAGCCTTTGGCATGAAGGGATGAGGTGGGGTAAGTACAGTATGAGTCTGTTTGGTGCAGAAAGCCTTAGACCTGCTGAGGTGGCAGAGTGAGTAAATATAGTCCACAGGTCTACTGTACCTTGGAGCAAATGTGAAAAACATTCAATGGCAGTAAAAGAAGTGTCCACATCATTAAAAGAAGTACCAAGGTATGTCTACTTAAATTAATAGAAATACCTCTTTCTCCATTCTATGTGTGGCACTGTTGTAAATGATCTTGTTTAATACTGTCAGACATAAAGATAGGAATGTACAGGACTGGAAAGGATTTTGGTCTCTGACTGGTCCTGGATTTCAAGAGGGAGACAGCAATATGAAGGAACACAACAAAGGGTGAATATTTTCTAGATAACGGCAGGATGAACACCAGTCTCACCCTTACTAATGCTCTGTATTTATTGAGTATCTGCTACCTCCTCAAATGTTTCCACTTGTCTCAATGATGATGGTCCACTCTGTATGCTTGTTCGCTCATGGCAGCTGTGGTCAGCCTTGGCCTGTAAGCAGAGCACATTAATGAAAATAGTAGCAAGTATGACAGCAACTGTGCCTTGACCATTTACAGCCCTGAATACTCCCATTAGAAATCATAGAAACTCTACAGCACAAAAAGAAGCCATTCGGCCCATCGAGTCTGTACCGACCACAATCCCACCCAGACCCTACCCCCATTCCATACATATTTACCCACTAATCCCTCTAACCTACGCATCTCAGGACACTAAGGGCAATTTTTAGCATGGCCAATCAACCTAACCCGCACATCTTTGGACTGTGGGAGGAAAGCGGAGCACCCGGAGGAAACCCACGCAGACACGAGGAGAATGTGCAAACTCCACACAGACAGTGACCCAAGCCGGGAATCGAACCCAGGTCCCTGGAGCTGTGAAGCAGCAGTGCTAACCACTGTGCTACCGTGCTGCCCTTCACAGTGGTTTTCCAGACAAAACTCTGGAGATGCCCTTTCAATAGCTCTGTGGATGAAACTAATGCCCTTTCTCCTCACACCCCACCAAACTTTGGCAATGCTGTTTCTGGGGACTGAAGGTGTGTGAGTAACAAAGAACAATGCTGTATGCCAGTTTGACAGGAAATCACCCTGAGCATGAGGTTAATAAGTAATGTGATTATGGCTAGTCTTTTAAGGTGGAATGTAAATGTATCTTGGCAGCTCTGATGCCACCGAACCTCTTGCACATCTGCTGCCAAGTCAAGCGGAGTTGAGAAAAGGCATTTAATCAGTCACGCCTTCCTCTCAAGCAGTTTAAGGAAGTAATAGCTTCCATTTATAATCCATTCACCTTCAACAAGAGCATGCTTGTTAATAGGACTAAGATATTGTTATTGTATTTCCTACGGCAATCTTCAGAATGTCTGCTGCACCTTGCATCCACCCACCTGCAGCACTTCTCGACTTCACATTAAGGGTGGGTAATGAGTGGCTTTGATTTTCTAAAGTAATTAATAAGGGTAGTTGGTCATGATTGATATACTTGCTAAACAGAAATTATGTTTTTAGATGATTGAATTCGGAGTCGATTTTCTTAGATAAATGTGAGAGATTAGTTGGTAACAGTTGGGTAATGCCAATTTTCCAGGTTAGATAGGCTTTGCCGAACATCACATCATTCATGCCAATGAGACATTGATTGATTTTCACATAGAGCCGTGATTGTAAGGGCCAAACTTTCTGACTGATGCCCCCAGAGAACACACGTTTACCAAATGCAAAAGCTGAGATCAATTTCTGCAGAAAAATATCACAGAGATTACACCATGGCCTCAGACCATTCAGCCCGATTACTTCATGTCAGTGTTCACCCTCCACACCATCAAGTTATGATAACATTTACCAACTCTGTCCCCATATCATTTCATCCCATTTTCATTCATCCACCTATCCAAACTGATCTTGAAGGGTGACTCTTCCATAGTTGCTAAACGGTCAGATCATTATCAAACATTTAGTGCTGGATGAGCAAAGTTTCCTTCAATTAAATGCCGGGAAGACTGTAAACATTATTTTTGGTCGCAGCTCCAAATTCCATCCCCTAGCTACCAATTCAATCCCTCATCCTGGCGACAGTCTCGGATTAAGCCAGTCGGATCTCAACCGAGATGATCTTCCAACCTCAACGTCTGTGCAATCACGAAGCCCACATATTTTCAACTCCGTAGCATCACCTAATTTCCCCCTCTCTTTGCTCACCTGCTGCTGAAACCCTCCATCCGAGTCTTTGTTACTTCCAGCCTTGATAATCTAATATGTACCTGGCTGTTCTCCCACATTCTACTCTCCTTAAACTTGAGGTCAACAAAAACTCTGCTGTCCCTATCTTAACTTGCAGGAATTCCTATTTTCCCTATCACCCATCACTAACCCACAATGGTTCCTAATCAAGAAATATTGACTTTAAAATTATCAACTGTTTTTCAAACTCTTCCGTGGCCTTGCCGTTCTCTATCACTGCAATTTCTTCCAGCCCACAACCCTCTGCACAAAAGCTGCACTTTTCTACTTTGGGCCTCCTGTGCACACCCCAATGCTAATTGCTCCACCGTTGGTGGCTGTGCCCTGCCTAGGTCTGGAATTCCCTCCCTACCCCTCTCCACCTTGCTTTCCTCCTTTAAAACATTCCTTAAAATCTACCTCTTTGACCAAGCTTTTGGTTGGCTGACCAAATGTCTTCTTTTATGGCTCAGAGATGTATTCTGTTTTCAAATAGTCCTTGACACACCTTGGGACAATTCCTTAGATGAAAGATGCTATATAAATATAAGTTGTTGTTGTTATGGCATTAGTCTCAGTCACATGCTGGTTAGGTGCATTGGCTATGCTAAATTCTCCCTCTGTATACCTGAACAGGAACTGGCGACTCAGGGATTTTCACTTCATTGCAGTGTTACTGTAAGCCGACTTGTGACACTAATAAATAAACTTTAAAACAGTAACCCTGAAAGTCAATTTCACACACACTCAATTTGTTACATTTTCTATAGCCCTCTGTTCTAAGTCTCTTGCATTTAATTTTGTACCTATGGCCACCGCATAACTACTGGAAAAAATCTACTTGTATCAAGAATGTTTCATTCTCCTATCATTTTAAATATTATTTTCATATCATTCTGTAAATTGAATTGTTCTGATGACAATGACTCCATTTTCAAAAATGTTTTCACATTTGTATTTTCTCATACCAGGCCTCATCCTGGTGAAGCTGAAATATATTTCCAAAATTGTGGAGTCTAACACTATACACTGCTCTAACTAAGGTAGAACCGTGGATTCATATGGGCTATCATTATCTTAATATTCTTCTGTACTTTGGTGATAAAACCTAAAGTTCTATTAGCTTTTTATTTCAGGCTCTATAAACCTGTGATGCTGTCTTTAATACAAATAGATTTCAAGGGCTTTGCAAGGAATTAGAACAGGATGTATAGGCATTTTGCATTGAGGGAAATGAGACCAGAGGCTGTGTTCCTCACCTTCTACCACACCTCTCCTTCATGTTGCGCTGTTGGGCACCTAATTAGGTTAGTTACAACAATCAGAAGGAATCGATACTGATGGACAGAAGTGAAGACGCTTTCTTCAAATAACTCCTTTATCAAGAGGGAGCAGACCGTGCTGAGGTTCCCAGAGTCCTATAAAGGGGACAGGAAATAGTGACATGCTTGAACTTGGATAGGCACAGAGCACTTAGGATGTGCTGGTTCTGGTCACTGGACAGAGGAGCTAAGGAAATCAGGCACTGATGGCTACAGTGGTGGGATCATTTGGTTTGTATACCTCCACAGTGATTACCTAAACAGCTTCATCTAGTAGAGAGGGGATAGACCTCATTCAGGTGGCCTGCAGATGAAATGGGCCAGCATGGAGAAATGTGGACGGGCTGCTAACTGGATCAAGTACATACTCTAGAGCCAGTTGGTGAAGGACCACAATGGGCAACTAATAACTGCTGCTGGTGAAAACAGCAACATTTCAGAAATAAAATCATGGCAAGATTCAGATATGAGACTTTATGGATGAAATATAAAAATATAAATTGACAAATAGGCAAGAAGTAATGCTGAAGTATTAACCCCACAGCCCAGTTGCTGTGTTAAGGTGATAGTTATGCTGCTAAGGCCATGACAGGCATTTCCATTTCTTTCTCTCCAAAATGTTCTTACCCTAACTCTCTGTCAGTCATGTAAATAATGTTGTTCTGTTTTAACATCTTTCTTTGTTTCTTTCTCCTGCAATTGCCTTTTATCTATTGTACTCTTTTTCTGATGTTCTATCTTTTCATTTATTGTGCTTGTTATTCCACCATTTCCATTACTTTTATTTCAATTACAATTCTGGATCTTACACATCCATTTTCACTTTTCCCTATAGTTATAATTTTCTTATTTTTTACCTTCATTTTCCTGTTAATTTTCCCAAGTTTTTTCGCACCTTTTCCCTTGTCTTGTGATTACCTCCCCCATCCACTCCCTTTAAAAAAGAGAGAACATTAACAGGGAATGTTTTTCTCTCCCTTCATTCAGTCTCTAAGCTCCCTCTTTATTCTGTCACCAAATTTTGTCTTTATTCTGTTTACAAGTACCCCTAAGATAGTGCTATGGCGGATATAATGCTCCTTTATATGACACTGGTCCCTGCTTCCCATCGACTCAAAACAACTTAGCTTGCATAGGAGAAGAAAGGCAGACGGAGAACAAAGAGAGTTAATCTGAGACATGGAGACAAGGAGGAGGGCACGAATCAAACAATGAGTGCAGAGGCCTGAGATTTCCAGCCTGAAGAAAGCAGGAATGTCAGGCAGATATGGTTCATGGCCTGCCCTTTGGGTGTAACACCAGTATAGTAAATGGGAGCAGCAGGGAACACAGCCGATACCACTGTGAGCAACACTAGATATCATATCAATCAACATTCAGGCTTTAGATGGTCTAACTGTATACCAGGAAAACTTCACTTAATTACACACTGGCATCTAGTTTCCTGTTGCATAATGAGGAAAAAAACTTGCATTTAGAAATTTTAAGGTGCCCCAAAGTGACTTACAGCTAATGAAGTACTTTTGCTTTGAAATGTGGTCACTCTTTGTACCGAGATAATGTGCAGATGACCTGTTTGAATGATGTCAGTTGATTGGATAAATATTGACATTTTTTTGGTGCACTGTACACAGGATTGAACAGCACATATTTAAGAGTTGGTACCAAAATCGCTTACCTGTATCTCAGTATCCTCCTTGTGTTGCGGACCAAGAGCTGGAATGTGCAATTAAGGTTTGGTTAACTCTTTATCAGCCAGCACAAATATTTCTATTTCTGCCTTGCCTCAACTTATCTGCTGTTGAAATTCTCATCCATGCCTTTGTTATCTCTTGATTTGACTATTCCAATTCCCTCTTGGACAGCTTCCCATCTTCTCTCCTCTATAAACTAGAACCCATCTAAAACTCTGATACCAGTATCCTGACATGCACCAAGTCCAATTCACTTATCACACCAGTGCTCACTGACCTACCTTGGCGTCTTGTCTGGCAGCACATTGATTTGAAGATTTTCATCCTTTCTTTCAAATTACTCCTAGGTCTTACTCCTCTCTGTCTCTGTAATCACCTTTAGAGATCACTGCACAATCCAGTCTCTTCACCAACCCTGATGTTTTTTGTCTCCACCATTGATGTTCGTGGCTTTAACTGACTAGACTCTAAGGCCAGAATCCTACGGCTTTTCACATGGGTGGGATTTTCTGGTCCCCCTGCAATGAATGGAGATTTGGCTGGGTGCCAAATTCTCCGTCCTCACCGCAGCAGCAGCTGGGTGCTGAACAGCCGCTAAGATCACACCATAGCCTCTGGAATTTCCTCCATAAACCTCTTTTTCGCTCTCTCATTTGAGTACCACCCACCTCCTCATTTGTGACACTCCCTAAAACCTACCTTTCTGACTGAGTTTCTGCTCACTAACTTTATATCTCAATATGTAGCTTAGTGTCAACTTATGATCGATAATCACACCTACGAATCACCTTGATATGTTTTACTGCATTGTATACATGTAGGTTATGGTGACTATTGTACAATGGGGATCCAGAGGTGGGTAAAGCTCCAAGATAGGAACACAGAGTCAGAAAATCCCCTCTGATTTTACAAGTCATTGGAAAGAGATATGTAGTGTGTGCTGGAGGTGTTAACATGCCAATGGGCAAGGTTCCGTGTCAGGGATGTGAAATGAAAAAAAATGACTGCCAGAAGCCTTTGGGGATTTAACTTTCTCCTTCATGTTTCCTGTTTACTGACCAGTGCAATATGGAGAAAGTTGGTTTCTTAAGGACGACTACCTAATATGGTTATAGATTTAATTTTGATAAATAGACAGACATCAACTCAACTCATTCTGAAGTAAAACATGAGGTCAGGATTCAGGAGATTAGACACTGCATAAACAGAGCACCCACAAGCAAGGTGTTTATTACTATAGGAGCTACTTAATATACATCAACTTGCTGAAACCAAATATATTGATGTTCTGCTGCATTAGACTACTAGAAATATTGTTTTGAACTATTAAACTATTTAGTGACAGTGGTAATTCATTACGATTTCATTGTAGCATCACATTCTTGCATTGCAAAAGAAGTTTTGAATCAGAAGCTTGCATATGTTATTAGTGCAGTGTTAAACCTACTTGTGACACTAAGAAATAAACTAAATTAGCTGTTAACTTATTCTTTTCAGGTATGATAGCTAAATAAAGTTCCTTTAAACTTATGACTTAAGATTACAGATACTGAAATGTTGAATATCAGCGATTCTAAGCCTTTTAAAAAAATTTATGAAATGTGAACCCATCCCCCGACCCTTTAAATTATCAGAGCAGGTGTGTAGTGGGGGAGGGCGGAGAAGCTTCTTGATCGGTGGTGAAGGCGCTGATCATCAACTAGTTGAAGCAGACAGGGCTAATTAGGAGGAGAGGTCAGCTCGAGGTCAAACAGGGAGGCGAACTGTCTGGATGGTGGTAAAATGGAGAATGGGGTGCAGCTAATGAGAAGGCAGGAAGAACCGGAGCACTTGAGCTGGGAGCAGAAATAGACTTTTTCTTTTTTTTTTAAAAAAAAGAGCATAGAGTAATGAAAGGAAAGGGAAAAGAAGTATTGAAACATCAGTGAACAGAATGAAAAGCTGACAAATTCAGCGCTATTAGAGTGAGGGTCAGAGTGCTGGCGGCTCAGAGCTTGCAGGAGAGAGATAGTGAATGAGTGGAAAAGTACAAGAAAGGAGAAGGGGCACGAGGTGAAGAGACTTGATCAGCACAAGAGGCAGCAGGCAGCCAATCATTGGTACCCAGAGTATCTGAAGTGAATCTGGCGTTGATTCATCAGCAGCATCCTGGCAGTGTGACTCGGGGATAAATATATGGTCACTTCCACAATTACCATGTACAGAATTGAATGTAAAATAATATTGCTACAGCAAGCTGACTACCAATGTCATTCTTGTGTCATAAGATTCATTTCTGATCTACAATTGATGTGAAATTGCAAAGAAAATTGAGTCTTTTACAGCAGTTGGTGCAGTAAAATGTTTTGATTCACAAAGATTTATTATCGAATCATAGAATGTTTACAGCACAGAAAGAGGCCACTTGGCCCATCGTGTCTGCATGGCCAAAAAACGAGCCACCCAGCCGAGTCCCACTTTCCAGCATGTGATCCATAGCCCTGCAGACCACACATTTGAGGTGAGTATCCAGACACCTTTTAAATGAGTCGAGGGTTTCTGCTCCCACTACCCTTTCGGGCAGTGTGTTTCAGACCACCACGACCCTCTGAGTGAAAACATTTTTCCTCATCTCCCCTCTAATCTTCCTAACAATCATTTTAAATCTATGCCCCTCTCCCAGTCACTGACCTCTCTGCTAAGGTAAACAGGCGCTTCCCACCATCTCTCTCCAGGCCCCTCACAATTCTGTATATAGAATCCCAAAATCCCTACAGTGCGGAAGGAGGCCATTCAGCCCATCGAGCCTGCACCGACAACATTCCCATCCAGGCCCTATCCTGTGACCTCACATATTTACCTGCTACTCTCCCTGACACTGAAAAGAAAGGGTCAATTTAGCATGACCAATCCACCTAACCTGCACATCTTTGGAGTGTGGGAGAAAACTGGAGCACCTGGGGGAAACCCACACAGACACAGGGAGAATGTGGAACAGACAGTGACCCAAGCCAGGAATCGAACCCCAGTCCCTGGCACTTTGAGGCAGCAGTGCTAACCACTGTGCCACCGTGCTGCCCTTTGATCACAATCAAATCTCCCCTCAGCCTCCTCTGTTCCCAGGAGAATGACCCCAGCCTTGACTAATAAATAAAATGGTTCCATGTTTTCCCTTATCAACCTGTCTTGCTCCCTTAGGGATCTGTGGGCATTCACCCCAAGGCCAGTTACACCTTATATAACAATGTGTAAGTTTATCAAGCATTTTTACACTGAGACTAATCAGTATAAAAGTGGAAGTTTTTTTATCAATTCACTGATTGTTTGGGGATTGCACTCTGGATGGATCTTAACATTGCACCCTCTGGAGGAGCATAGAACCATTGACAACAGCCTCAGGAATTCCTCCTTGTTGTGCGCATATGTGGACTCCTAGAGTTGCTGCCAGTTTCAGTGGAGTAAGAATTGTCATTCTCACCACAAAATCCGCCACAATTGTAGGTGGCACTAACTGCAAACTATTCATTCTCATTGAGAAAACCCTCGTCATTAATGAAATAGATAACATGAGATATAAACAACTGAAAATAGATACAGGTCAACTATTTTGAACATTCTAGGGTTAATATTAGATTAACTGATGTGGATTAATGCTCGATTTTCTGTTAATAGATGATTATTACCCTGAATAATCAGGTTTATTCCTGATTTACTTTGCAAAAACACTTCAAGTAAAAGCAATGCATGTCAAGTCCGGCTACACTCAATCCACCAAATATCCGTCACGGGGTGGATTTCTGAACACTGACAGTGACATGTTGAGGCTTGATCCTCTGGATATAGAACTGCACACTGATACCACAGAACTGCTACTTTAATTGGGCCTGTCTCTTGCGGTGGAACTGTAATATAAATGTGATACATCACATTGTGACATATGAAAAGATGTGAGTAATCACAGTAAAATGTACATGAAAACCAGGCACCTACTGAATAAATACCAGTCTGAATAGGCAGCTAACCATTGTTTCAATAGCGATACTAAACAGGACAAAGGAAGCAAGTACACACATTAGAATTTTGAAAATTCAGCATTCCATTGTAGTCGATTAACACATTCATCCGGACTTCCTCCAACTGGGCTGGGAAATGAACCCTTAGCATTGCTGTGTGCACCCACACTGTTGGGGTGTCCCAATGGCCTTTTTGGAGTTAGTAACATCAGTGGATGAGCTACCAACGCAGCACAAGTCTCGAGTTGGGAGCATTAATAATGAGTAGCCTTGTGGAAAGGAAGCATCTAAAATGGCTCCAGTCTTAAGTTAAATATTTGTCAACCTTTCAGAAAGCAGTTACAGGGAACAAAGAACTGACATGAAAAAGGAAGTTGGGGAAGATCCAATATTAAGGAACAAAGAGAATGAAATACTCTCCATTTTGTGGATTAGTGCAGCCCCAAGAACATTCTAGAAACTCAACACCATCCAGGGCAAAGCAGCCTGTTTAAACGGCACCCTATATATGAACTCTTTCCACACCAAAGCAGAGTGGCAGCAGCATGTACAATCTACAGGATGCACTGCAGCAACTCACCCAGTCTCCTTTGACAGCACCTTTCAAACCCATGATCTTTATCAACTGAAGGACAAGGGCATGGGAGGGCCATCACCTGCAAGCACCCCTCCAAGTTACATACCATCTTGACTTGGAATTATATTGTCATTCCTTCACTGTGGCTGGGTCAAAATCCTGGCACTCCCTCCCTAACAGCACTTGAGGTGTACCTTCACCACATGGACTGTAGGGTTGAAGAAGGTGGAATAACACCATCTGCTCAAGGATGAACAACAAGTTCTGGTCTTGCCAGCGACACTCAAATCCCATGATGGAATTAAAAATAATTTTTTGTAAATTACTATTGAATATGCTTCCCAGTTCTCTTTTACGTAGTGCTTTTCAGATCCTAAAATGTGCTGCGTAATGTAGGCACACAAACTATGATATTGAGTGTGTGGTTAAAAATGCTTGTCAATGCATCAGTCATCTTTTTGATGCATACAGTGACTACAAACACTTGAGGCTAAGGCTAAGTCATAGGTATAACCATTGCAGGCTGTAGTGACCTTGTCATCCATTTGTAAAGGCATCACGATGTTATAGGTTTGTTTGCAGATGACAAGCTCTGCCTAGCTGCCCCAACCCAAACTAAGATATTTGGCCTCTGCGATTGGCAATTGCTGCACAATGCTCACTAACCTTATGATCTCTCTCTGTTGACCTTGTACCATGAAATTGAGGTGCTTTAAAAGTACTTTTATCCTGCAAATTAACAAAAATGTCAGTTATTTCCCAAAGCTTAAATGGCTTGGATTTTGCAGTCAGCAACAAATAAATGGTGCTGGCTGGGGAGTGGTACGAAATAGGTCAGGATCGTAAAGCAGACCGGGAGCAGTGTGAAGCAGGTTAAGTCGATCAAGTGTCAGTAGGGAAACAGTGATCATTATATCATAAAATCAACAAAAATGTCAGTTATTTCCCCAAATTTAAATGGCTTGGATTTTGCAATCAGCAACAAATGAATGGTGCTGGCTGTGGAGTGGTACAAAATAGGTCAGGATTGCAAAGCAGACCAAGAACAATGTGAAGTAGATCAGGATCACTGTGTAGCAGACCAGGAGCAGTGTGAGAAGGTTGGCTATGGAAAAGAACAAGGAGCAATCCGGAGGAAGACTAATTAACTGGGGGAAATGTGGTAAGAATGGATCTTGGATAGATAAATTGGAATCAAAGATCAGCAGGCAAAACTGTAGCTGAACAATGGGCAGTCTTTAAAGAAGAGACAGTTCAAGTACAGACAAGATATATTCCCAAGAAGCGGAAAAGTAGAACAAACAAATCTGGAGCCCATTGGATGACAAAGGAGATAGAGAATAAGATGAAGAAGAGAAAGTATACTTATGACAGGTGTCAGATGGATAATATAATTGAGAATGAGATAGAATATGGAAGGTTCAAAGGGAAAGTGAAAAAGAAGATAGGCGAAGCAAGGAGAGAATATAAGAAGAGACTGACAGGTGACATCAAAGGGATCCAAAATCTTCTGTAGGCATCCATATAGTAAAAGGGTGGTAAGAGGTGGGGGTGGTGATCATTTGGGGCCAAAAAGGGGATTTACACATTCTGATAGGAGGCATAGCTGAAGTATTAAATGCATACTTTGCATACGCCTTTACCAAGGAAGATGATGTTTGGTTGGTCATGGTGAATGAGGAGGTAATTCAGACACTTGACGGTTTTAAAATTGATAAGGAAGAGATAATGGATATGGTGTCAGTACTTAAAGTTGATAAGACACCAGGATTGGATGACATACATCCACGGATACTGAAGGGAGAGTGGAAAATTGCAGAGGTTCTGGCCATTATTTTCCAGTCTTCCTTAGACTCAGGGATAGGAACATAAAAACTGGAAGCAGGAGCAGGCCATTCGGCCCTTCGAGCCTGCTCTGCCATTCATTTTGATCATGACTGATCATCAAATTTAATATCCTGATCCCTACTTCCTCCATATCCCTTGATCTTTTTAGCACCAAGAGCTATATCTAATTTCTCTCAGACAAGGTTTTGGCTTCAACTACATTCTGTGGTTGTGAATTCCACACATTTGCCAGCCCCTGGGTGAAGCAGTTTCTCCCTCAAGTCAGTTCTAAAAGGTTTACCCCTTATCCTCAAACTATGGCCCCGAGTTCTAGACTCCCCCGCTATTGGGAACATTCTTTCTGAATCTACCCTGTCTAACCCTGTTAGAATTTCATAAGTTTCTATGAGATTCCCTCTCACTCGATAAACTTCAGTGAATATAATCCTAACTGATTTAGGAATCAGCTTGGTAAACCTTCGATGTACTGCACTGTACTTCTTCGCCCAAAGGGTTGTTAATCTGAGGAATTCCCTAGCCAGTGAAGCAGTTGAGGCTACCTTGTTGAATGTTTTTAAGGCAAGGATAGATAAATTCTTGAACAGTAAAGAAAATAAGGGTTATGGTGAGCAGGCGGGTAAGTGGAGCTTAGTCCACGAAAAGATCAACCATGATCCTGTTGAATGGTGAAGCAGGTTCAAGGGGCCAGAAGGCCTACTCCTGCTCCTAGTTCTTATGTTCTCTAAAGCAAGGATCTCCCTCATAGAAATCATAGAAACCCTACAGTGCAGAAGGAGGCTATTCGGCCCATCGAGTCTGCACCGACCACAATCCCACCCAGGCCCTACCCCACATATTTTACCCGCTAATCCCTCTAACCTACACATCCCAGGACTCTAAGGGGCAATTTTTTAACCTGGCCAATCAACCTAACCCGCACATCTTTGGACTCATCTGTCCCTCCTCAGATAAGGACACCAAAACGGCACACATAAGAACATAAGAACATAAGAAATAGGAGCAGGAGTAGGCCATCTAGCCCCTCGAGCCTGCCCCGCCATTCAATAAGATCATGGCTGATCTGACGTGGATCAGTACCACTTACCCGCCTGATCCCCATAACCCTTAATTCCCTTACCGCTCAGGAATCCGTCCATCCGCGCTTTAAACATATTCAGCGAGGTAGCCTCCACCACCTCAGTGGGCAGAGAATTCCAGAGATTCACCACCCTCTGGGAGAAGAAGTTCCTCCTCAACTCTGTCTTAAACCGACCCCCCTTTATTTTGAGGCTGTGTCCTCTAGTTTTAACTTCCTTACTAAGTGGAAAGAATCTCTCCGCCTCCACCCTATCCAGCCCCCGCATTATCTTATAAGTCTCCATAAGATCCCCCCTCATCCTTCTAAACTCCAACGAGTACAAACCCAATCTCCTCAGCCTCTCCTCATAATCCAAACCCCTCATCTCCGGTATCAACCTGGTGAACCTTCTCTGCACTCCCTCCAATGCCAATATATCCTTCCTCATATAAGGGGACCAATACTGCACACAGTATTCCAGCTGCGGCCTCACCAATGCCCTGTACAGGTGCATCAAGACATCCCTGCTTTTATATTCTATCCCCCTCGCAATATAGGCCAACATCCCATTTGCCTTCTTGATCACCTGTTGTACCTGCAGACTGGGCTTTTGCGTCTCATGCACAAGGACCCCCAGGTCCCTTTGCACGGTAGCATGTTTTAATTTGTTTCCATTGAGATAGTAATCCCATTTGTTATTATTTCCTCCAAAGTGTATAACCTCGCATTTATCAACGTTATACTCCATTTGCCATATCCTCGCCCACTCACTCAGCCTGTCCAAATCTCTCTGCAGATCTTCTCCGTCCTCCACACGATTCACTTTTCCACTTATCTTTGTGTCGTCTGCAAACTTCGTTACCCTACACTCCGTCCCCTCCTCCAGATCATCTATATAAATGGTAAACAGTTGCGGCCCGAGTACCGATCCCTGCGGCACGCCACTAGTTACCTTCCTCCAACCGGAAAAACACCCATTTATTCCGACTCTTTGCTTCCTGTCGGATAGCCAGTCCCCAATCCACTTTAACACGCTACCCCCAACTCCGTGTGCCCTAATCTTCTTCAGCAGCCTTTTATGGGGCACCTTATCAAACGCCTTTTGGAAATCCAAAAACACCGCATCCACCGGTTCTCCTCCATCAACCGCCCTCGTCACATCTTCATAAAAATCCAACATGTTCGCCAAGCACGACTTTCCCCTCATGAATCCATGCTGCGTCTGATTGATCGAACCATTTCTATCCAGATGCCCTGCTATCTCCTCTTTAATAATGCACACAATATTCCTTATACCATTGCAGCAAAACTGTCTGGCCTGCTGTCCCAGTTCCCACCCCAAGTGTCTGTAATTGCAATGACATCAGAATTCCATGCAGTAATGCAAGCTCTCAGTTCATTTGTCTTACCAGTTAGAATTTTTGCATTGAAGCAAACGCACTCCAGACCTTCTGTTCCACCAAGCTCCGCTGCCTCCCTCTGCCTGCTCTTACTCTGCGCTACGTTTATCTCAGTCTCACTTTTTTCCCCAGTCTCTACACTTACTGGCCTGCTGTCCCAGTTCCCACCTCCCGCCACACTAGTTTAAACCCTCCCGAACAGCAATAGTAAACCTCCCGCCCAGAATATTGATGCCCCTCCAGTTCAAGTGCAACCCGTCCTTCTTGTACAGGTCCCACCTTCCCCAGAAGAGTATTCAACTGTACTATTCCCTGTTCCAAGCCTCACTAGCACATGGCATGGGGAGTAATCCTGAGATTACTACCCTAGAAGTCCTGCTTTTTAGTTCCTGACCTAACTCCCTGAATTGTCTTTGCAGGACCTTTTCCCTCTTCCTGCCTTTGTCCTTAGTGCTAATGTGGAAAATGACATCTGTTTACCCTTCCGTTTCAGCATGCCCCGTACCCACTTAGAACACAAGAAATAGGAGCAGGAGTAGGCCATCTAGCCCCTCGAGCCTGCCCCGCCATTCAATAAGATCATGGCTGATCTGAAGTGGATCAGTTCCACTTACCCGCCTCATCCCTATAACCCCTAATTCCCTTACCGATCAGGAATCCATCTATCCGTGATTTAAACATATTCAACGAGGTAGCCTCCACCACTTCAGTGAGCAGAGAATTCCAGAGATTCACCACCCTCTGAGAGAAGAAGTTCCTCCTCAACGCTGTCCTAAACTGACCCCCCTTTATTTTGAGGCTGTGCCCTCTAGTTCTAGTTTCCTTTCTAAGTGGAAAGAATCTCTCCATCTCTACCCTATCCAGCCCCTTCATTATCTTATAGGTCTCTATAAGATCCCCCCCAGACTTCTAAATTCCAACGAATACAAACCCAATCTGCTCAGTCTCTCCTCATAATCAACACCCCTCATCTCTGATATCAAACTGGTGAACCTTCTCTGCACTCCCTCCAAGGCCAATATATCCTTCCGCAAATAAGGGGACCAATACTGCACACAGTATTCCAGCTGCGGCCTCACCAATGCCCTGTACAGATGCAGCAAGACATCTCTGCTTTTATATTCTATCCCCCTTGCGATATAGGCCAACATCCCATTTGTCTTCTTGATCACCTGTTGCACCTGCAGACTGGGTTTTTGCGTCTCATGCACAAGGACCCCCAGGTCCCTTTGCACAGCAGCATGTTGTAATTTTTTTCCATTTAGATAATAATCCAGGTCACTTAGAGACATCCAGGACCAGGGAGGCAAGGCACCATCCTAGGGACTTGTTTGCGGCCACAGAAATGCCTGTCTGTGCCCCTGACTATCAAGTGTCTTACTACTATTCCTTGATTGGACTTAGCCTGACCCTCCTCTACAGCAGAACCAGTTATGGTGCCACAGGCCTGGCTGCTACTGGCATTTTCCCCTGAGAGGCTATTCCCCCCAACAGTATCCCTGTTTGAGAGGGGAATGGCCACAGGAGACTCCTGCCCTATCTGCCTGTCTCTCCTGGCGGTCACCCATCTACCTGACTGAGCAAGTATTGCAAGCAATGGCCTGGCTCCTTAATCAACCAAATTCAAGAACCTTTCCTGAGTCACATGGGGAGACATTTTCAATTCTGAGTTGGTAACCCAGCTGCCCGTTTAGTTCCTGGTCTCAACCCCTGATGTGGTCTAATTGTCAAATGGAAATGGTTTACCCGAGAGTGAGTTTCAGCACTGCCAGAGAGTGGGCATGGGCAGTCCCCAGATTTCCTGATGTCTCCCTGAAGGTTCACACTGAAGCTGTGACCAAGAAGTGGCATCTGGCCAGAAATCCTCTTCCAGCTCCACAGCAGACCAGAAGGTCATGGCTGGAGGTGGCGAAAGAGGTGAGGAGTCACGGTGTGACCAGGAGGACTTGGATCTCATGCTGTAGATGCTTCAATTACCTCTCAAGACCGGGAACAGGACAAGTGGCACCCAGGTGAGAGTCCTCCAGCTCTTTATACAGCAGCAGGTATTCAAACCTAGCGGATTGCATGCTCATGGTGCTCACTTGCATTGTCAGACCAAGTGTCCAGTTATATCATTACTGAAATGTCAGCTACCCCTCACAGTTTCCACCCTACTAATTCCCCTGACACTGAGGGGCAATTTAGCATGGCCAAGCCTCCTAACCTGCACATCTTTGGAGTGTGGGAGGAAACTGGGGCACCTGGAGGAAACCCACACAGACACGGGGAGAACATGCAAACTCCATACCGAGACCAGAATTGAACCCGGGTCCCTAGCACTGTGAGGCAGCAGTGCTAACTATTGTGCTGCTGTGCTGTCCTCTTAGCAACACCTTTTTCTTGCCTCTTCCACAGGAGTTGCAGCCTGGATCATATTTTTTTTTTCGGATCATATGCAGAAGTTGCCAGTCTCCTCAGCAGGGGACTCCCCACAGAGCCTGCACTGTCATATCCTACCTCCACATCCAACACCAGCACAAGAACATGCACCTTGTGGGGGTCACAGTCCAGATTAGAACGAGGAACACTGGGTGAACATCACATTCTCAGTGAGCAGGAGGAAATAAGCAAGGCAGAGTCAGCTGTGGGTGGTTCTCCCTGGAAGACAGAAGACAGCCACAGCCATGTTCTACTGGGAGAGGATGCTGGGCCTTGGGTGTTACAAAGAGGGTCATTCTGGACCCTCAGAGGCAGAGGAGTTTATGAATGCCAGGGATCCCTGAGGCATCTCAGAGCCATGAGCTGACAATGGAGGAATTCATACAGTTCATTTGCTCTATCATGGCTCAGGGATTTGAATACATAAGCTCCTCCATTAAGAGAGTGACCATTCTCTGAGAGCCATGTACAGCACCAGTGGATGCAAGAACAGCACAGTAACATGTGCAGAAAGAGTGGGAGTCTCTGTAGCAGGCTCTGCTCAGTCGCTAATGGCACAGAAATGCGAAGAATGGATGGCAGCTGTATCTCATCCAATGGCCTCATGCAGCATGGAAGGGCTGAGCGAGTCGAAGGGGCTGATGAGAGAGTGTCACTGACATCATTCCTCAGCTCCTCAATCACTGCCTCCATTAAATCGGCGACTCGCGCATGGACACAAAGCATTACGGTCACTAATAACAAAACTGTCAGTAAGGAACCAATGCAGAATCTCCATTGGCAAGTCGCCACTTCCTTTACATTGGTTGTGCATCGGATTTCCTTACTCATGGACCAAGTAAGCAGCCTTACTGTTATTTTGTCTCTGAAATCTGATTTCAAATACAACCCAGACTTCTGGTGTATGAGCCTTTAATGCAATGACTCAATTCATACTGGGCTTAAGTCCACAGCACAATATTACCTATAATTCAGCACTAATTGACAGTAAATTTAATGGTCACAAGCCATAAACATGTCTACCAGTTTTCTTGCCTAAGGACTGTGATCTCATGTCCTGTTTTCCAAAGTGCACAACAGCTCACAAAAGGCCCTGGTTGTAATCTCGGTTGCTCTGTGGAAAAACAATGTTTTTCACAAATGAGGAATCCTTTTTTTCAATCACAATCCTTATAGTCTAAAAGTAATGTTAAGTTTGCTTATTAGTGACAAGTAAGACTTACATTAACACTGCAATGAAGCTACTGTGAAATTCCCCTATCTGGCGCCTATTCGGATCAATGCACCTAACCAGCACATCTTTCAGAATGTGGGAGGAAACCGGAGCACCCGGAGGAACACACGCAGACACGGGGAGAAGATGCAAACTCCACACGCAGACAGTGACCAAGCCGGGAATCGGACGCGGGTCCCTGGTGCTGTGAGGCAGCAGTGTTAACCACTGTGCCACCGTGCCACCATAAAAAACCAAAACCATATCTTAAATATAAACAGGTAGTAGTAATGTTTCTCCTTCTACTATTCCGTGAATCAGGGATGGTAGCACTTTAAAAAATTTTTTTTTAAAAAGTGCTCAAAATATTTACTCCCCTGTTTTTTCCTACGCTAGATACTTCACACTTATGGGACTGTTAACTGTTCTGAGAGGAGAGGGTATCACTCGCTGTAAATAAATATTCAATCATAGCTCCATTGGCACAGACATGAGAATTCACTTCCCTAAAGTATTGGTCAGTTGTGTTCGTCTGCTCATTGCCCTGTTACTAAACTGATGTTTGCTCATTGTATCACTGTGATCTCATGACATTGCCTGACTTATTTAAAAACACCAAATGAACTTGTGATCAATTATTTTTCATTGATCCGTCAATAATGTCAAAAATGAAAAACCAGCATCACGTAACATATGAATGCTTTTATTTAGAAGATTGATGTCAATTTATTTCTGGACACGCGCCTTTACAGATGAATAAACAATATCCGTAAGAAAAGTCTTGTTTTTAAATGGCACTTCTGAACTTCACAGAGGAAGTTATTACAACTAAAATCTGATTTTATTTAAATTGCTTTATGCCATTTCTCGCATCAGTGAATGTATTATTTTGTTCTATGTCAGTTAGCACTGCCATGTTTTGTATAACAACAAGAAATGTCTGTACTTTTTTTATTGTGCATGTCTTCAAGACATCAAGATCAAAAGTTGGATTACTTTGTTTTCACCACAATGGAAATACAACATGGACAGATTACTGTAAAGGAGACTGTTTCTGTAATTACAGTGAGTCTTAGTATATAAAAATTGGCACAATAGCATTCTTGCTTTAGGATGTTACTAATTAAGTATCAGCAAGAAAAAGACACCGGGACAAAGTTCCATGCAGACTTTGAGACAGGTTACTATAAACAATTGACATTATACAATTCAAAGTAACTATGTAATGTGACTCAGTATACAACTTGTAATTTTATTCGACCATATCCTGTTTTAAAACTCCTTTAAGGGATACAATATTAGCTAAAATATGCAATTTAGACAAATTGCCATTTGCATTACAGAGGCCAGATTCTGGTGGTTTAATCTGGTTTGCTGCATCTCAGATTGTTAAGTGCCAAGCACATTGGGAGGGCCGCACACAACACTGAACTCAAACTGATGAGCTCAACATGTTTGCTTGTGTGCTATGTCCTCTTAATTTTATTCATGATTCATAACATGTAAATATGAGTTGATAGGCAGCAAATGTATCTTTTTCTAAATCATAGAATTGCTATAAGAGGCCATTTGGCCCATCATGTCTGCACCGGCTCTCCAAATGAGTAATTCACTCAGTGCCATTCTCCTGCCTTCTCCCTGAATCCTGCACATTCTTCCTTTTCAGATAAAAATGTTTGCCAAGAAATAATGTAATTGGAACAATTAAGCAAATGGTCACCATAATATTAGTCCATCACTCCTTTGTAATAAAGGAACGTGTTCAAAAAAGTGAAAAAAATAATATTTTTCTGAATGCCCTTGTGATTTTTCTCCTGCGATGCTCAGAGCAGTATTCGAGCAATTAATCTTCAGTTCATGGAGAATCGCAAAAGTTGGCAACTTCCCCTTGGCCTACAACTTCTGATCTCTGGGTCATCATACCTGGGAGGTGCCCCAAAGATTCTGGGGGACCCACATAAAGATTGCATGGGAATTGTCTGGGAAGTTCAAACTTGCATTGGGCAATGATCCTGCATTGGGAACCATCCCATCATCTGACTTAAATCACAGTGTTCAGATGGTTCTGTCTCACAGGAATACTCAGGAAAAGTTAGAAGAATTAAAACCTCTTTGAACACCTGTGTAGCTAAAGCGCTCACCACCCCTACCATCACCCCATCCCTTGACACTTACAGGAACCTCCAACTACATCCTCTATCCCCCCACTAGAAACTCTAACCTCTTAATAGCCCCCACACGCACCTCTGAGTACCCTCCTGAACCCCCACTGGACCATCCATACCCACCCCGCCCCCCCATCACTGACTATCCCCCCACCATCCCAGCTACTTTCTCAACCCCACACCCCCAACGGATCCCACAACTAATTCCCCCACCACCCTGACCGCCTTCCTGACCCACCCATGGGATGCCTGACTAACCTCTCCAACTACCTTCACACCACCCCCTGACTATCCTCCTGACACCCCCCCCGACTACTCCCCATCCCTGGGGAGGCCTAGCAATTTCATCTCTCGTCTCCCTGAGCAGTCGAGGATAGATGCCATCAGGCCCTGGGGCTTTGTCAGTTTTAATGTTCCCTAAAAAACCTAACACTTCCTCTCTTGTAATGGAGATTTTCTCTAACGGGTCAACACCTCCCTCCGAGACACTCCCGGTTAACACGCCCCTCTCCTTCGTGAATACCGATGCAAAGTATTCATTTAGGATCTCCCCTATTCCCTTGGGTTCTAAGCATAATTCCCCTCCTTTGTCCCTGAGAGGTCCAATTTTCTCCCTGACAACTCTTTTGTTCCTAACGTATGAATAGAATGCCTTAGGATTCTACTTAATCCTGCCTGCCAAGAACATCTCGTGACCTCTTTTTGCCCTTCTAACTCCCCGTTTGAGTTCTTTTCTACTCTCTCTGTATTCCTCTAGCTGTCATGTTAATGGAAAAGGTCCTGAGGGATAGGATTTATGACCACTTGGAAAGATGCAGCTTAATCCGGGACAGTCAACACAGATTCGTGAAGGGTAAGACTTGCCTCACAAATTTGATTGAATTCTTTGAGGAGGTAGCTAAGTGTGTAGATGAAGGTAGAGCAGTTGATGTCGTATACATGGATTTTAGTAAGGCATTTGATAAGGTTCCCCATGGTCGGCTTATGAAGAAAGTAAGGAGGTGTGGGATTGAGGGAAATTTGGCCGATTGGATAAGTAACTGGCTATCTCACAGAAGACAGAGGGTGTGGTGGATGGAAAATTTTCAGACTGAAGACCAGTTACCAGTGGTTTACCACAGGGATTGGTGCTGGGTCCTCTGCTATTTGTGATTTTTATCAATGACTTGGGGGAGGGGGCTGTAGGGTGGATCTGCTGATGACACCAAGATTGGTGGAGTAGTGGATGAGGTGGAGGGCTGTTGTAGGCTGCAAAGAGACATTGATAGGATGCAGAGCTGGGCCGAAAAATGGCAGATGGAGTTTAACCCTGATAAATGCGAGGTGATTCATTTTGGTAGGACAAATGTGAATGCGGATTACAGGGTTAACGGCAGGGTTCTGAGGAATGTGGAGGAACAGAGAGATCTTGGGGTTCATATCCACAGATCTCTGAAGGTTGCCACTCAAGTGGATAGAGCCGTGAAGAAGGCCTATAGTGTGTTGGCATTTATTAACAGGGGGTTTGAGTTTAAGAGCCGTGGGGTTATGCTGCAACTGTACAGGACCTTGGTGAGACCACATTTGGAGTGTTGTGTGCAGTTCTGGTCACCTCACGATAAAAAGGATGTGGAAGCATTGGAGAGAATGCAGAGGAGACTTAACAGGATGCTGCCTGGTTTGGAGGGTAGGTCTTATGAGGAAAGGTTGAGGGAGCTAGGGCTTTTCTCTTTAGAGCGGAGGAGGATGAGAGGCGACTTAATAGAGGTTTATAAGATGATGAGGGGGATAGATAGAGTGAACGTTCAAAGACTATTTCCTCGGGTGGATGTAGCTGTTACTAGGGGGCATAACTATCAGGTTCATGGTGGGAGATATAGTAGGGATGTCCGAGTAGGTTCTTTACTCAGAGAGTGGTTGGGGTGTGGAATGGACCGCCTGCTGTGATAGTGGAGTCGGACACTTTAGGAACTTTCAAGCGGTTATTGGATAGGCACATGGAGCACACCAGAATGATAGGAAGTGGGATAGCTTGATCTTGGTTTCGGAAAAAGCTCGGCACAGCATCAAGGGCCGAAGGGCCTGTACTGTGCTATACTGTTTCTATGTTCTATGTTCCTAATAGAAACTCTCAGATTAATTAAAGTACTGCCTTGACGAGAGCAGGGGAAAACTACACCATAAACAGTTTGAACTCCTCATACTCTTGTACCTCACCTCTGTAGCTCCTCTTTTCAGCACCTGATTTGTTGCCTTGCATGTGTCTGGCTATTTCCTCAGATGGACAATCACTTTTACATCTGTGGTATTCTTGTATGTGGACCCTGACTTGTCTGTTCCTCAGCACTCACAGCAGCTTTATCTTCTGACTGCAACCACTCCCACCATCAACCTTTTCCAATTAGGCTACAATGAGTACTACACATGGACGGTACATACTGCTTCGGCTCATTAGACTAATTTCAGCACTAATAAGGAGGGTGAATTTGGATAACTGGCATTTATAGTCTGGTTTTTATTTGCAGTTAATTTGTCTAAGTAGTTTTAACGGTGGCTGTGGTGTGTAAAACTTGATGAATGGGCCATTGACAGCAACTGAGGGAACATTTCCTCCCCTCCCCCGAAGAGTTGGGCACTGCACTGATGGTGGCAAATCATACAGAAAAGCAACTCTGGTTTAAGCTGCTCTGTGCAAGGAACAAAAAGACCACTAGTTTCAAGTTTATGAGGAAATATCATTGGGCATTTTGGCACAAAAACAGGAAGAAAAAAACCCTTTCCTTAAGTAGCTCCTTTCACCTCTTCAGAAACAGCCGGTGAGTTAGTTTTGAAATGCAGACACATTCAGAGAAACATGGTAGCCAACTTGTGCACAGCAAGATCTTTCATACAATGATAGATAAATGGCTAGATAACCTGTTTTAATGATACCGGTCATTAGGATAAATATTGGCCAAGATATCGAAGAGGAAGGAAAGGAGGAAGGCAAAGAAGCGGCATGGTGGCACGGTGGTTAGCACTGCTGCCTTACAGCACCAGGGACCCAGGTTCAATTCCAGCCTTGGGTGACTGTTCTGTGTGGAGTTTGCACATTCTCCCTGTGTCTCTGTGGGTTTCCTCCGAGTGCTCCAGTTTTCTCCCACAGTCCAAAGATGTGCAGGTGAGGGGGATGAGTGGAGTAAATGAGTGGGGTTACGGGGATAGGGTGGGGAGCCTGGGTAAGATGGTTTTTCAGAGAGTCAGTGCAGACTCGATGGGCCGAATGACTTCCTGCACTGTAGGGATTCTATGATTTGGAATTGCATTAAATGCCACTTAAAGATTGACTCACAATGCAGCAAGAAACAATCAGCGGAGTTTTCCCATTCCCGTCTGCCACAGGAATTGTAGCAGGTGGGACTCGGACCACACAAAGGTCTGTTGACCTCGAGCAGGATTTTCCACTCGCTCGCCCAATGTATCCAATGTGTGTAGTTGAAGAAACAACATAATCTATCTCTCAGGTGTCCAAATTGCTCTCTCAGTCTTCTGTGAATTTAATTATAAACTTGAGGAGCCTAAGAACATAAAAATAGTAGGCAACAGGAAAGCACCATTGAGATTATCATTCTATTAGAACATTTGCAACATCATGGACTTCAGTTTATTTACTCTGTTGAAGGAGGTGAATGATAACCAGGTAAAACAAAAAGCAAGGAAGTTGTGTTAAACCTTTGTAAAACGTTGGTCGGGCCTCAGCTGGAGCATTGTTCTCAATTCAGGGCACCACACTGTGGTGAGGATGTCCAGTCCTTCAAGAGGTGCAGAAGAGACTTATCAGAATGGTAATAGGGATGAGGAGACTTCAGTTATGTGGAAAGACTGGAAAAACTGACATTGTTCTCTTTGGAGCAGGGAAGATTAAATGGTGATTTCATAGAGATGTTCAAAATCGTGAATGGTTTTGATAGATTAAATAAAGGAGAAAAATTTGGTGGAGTTTTTTGAGGAAGTGACAAAAACGGTTGATGAAGGAAGGGCCGTGGATGTCGTCTATAGGGATTTCAGTAAGGCATTTGACAAAGTCCCACATGGCAGGTTGGTTAAGAAGGTTAAGGCTCATGGGATACAAGGAGAAGTGGCTAGATGGGTGGAGAACTGGCTTGGCCATAGGAGACAGAGGGTAGCGGTCGAAGGGTCTTTTTCCGGCTGGAGGTCTGTGACCAGTGGTGTTCCGCAGGGCTCTGTACTGGGACCTCTCTATTTGTGATATATATAAATGATTTGGAAGAAGGTGTAACTGGTGTAATCAGCAAGTTTGCGGATGACACGAAGATGGCTGGACTTGCGGATAGCGAAGAGCATTGTCGGGCAATACAGCAGGATATAGATAGGCTGGAAAATTGGGCGGAGAGGTGGCAGATGGAATTTAATCCGGATAAATGCGAAGTGATGCATTTTGGAAGAAATAATGTAGGGAGGAGTTATACAATAAATGGCAGAGTCATCAGGAGTATAGAAACACAGAGGGACCTAGGTGTGCAAGTCCACAAATCCTTGAAGGTGGCAACACAGGTGGAGAAGGTGGTGAAGAAGGCATATGGTATGCTTGCCTTTATAGGACGGGGTATAGAGTATAAAAGCTGGAGTCTGATGATGCAGCTGTATAGAACGCTGGTTAGGCCACATTTGGACTACTGCGTCCAGTTCTGGTCGCCGCACTACCAGAAGGACGTGGAGGCGTTAGAGAGAGTGCAGAGAAGGTTTACCAGGATGTTGCCTGGTATGGAGGGTCTTAGCTATGAGGAGAGATTGGGTAGACTGGGGTTGTTCTCCTTGGAAAGACGGAGAATGAGGGGAGATCTAATAGAGGTGTACAAGATTATGAAGGGTATAGATAGGGTGAACGGTGGGAAACTTTTTCCCAGGTCGGAGGTGACGATCACGAGGGGTCACGGGCTCAAGCTGAGAGGGGCGAAGTATAACTCGGATATCAGAGGGACGTTTTTTATACAGAGGGTGGTGGGGGCCTGGAATGCGCTGCCAAGTAGGGTGGTGGAGGCAGGCACGCTGACATCGTTTAAGACTTACCTGGATAGTCACATGAGCAGCCTGGGAATGGAGGAATACAAACGATTGGTCTAGTTGGACCAAGGAGCGGCACAGGCTTGGAGGGCCCAATGGCCTGTTTCCTGTGCTGTACTGTTCTTTGTTCTTTGAGAAAGGGCCAGTAACAAGAGAACACAAGTGAAAGGCGAATCAGAGACAAGACAAGGAATTTTTTTTACACAGTGAGCTGTCATGATCAGGAATCCACTGCTTGAAAGGATGGCGATACATATGTGAAGGGGAAACAATTACAGGACTATGGGGAACAAGAAAGGGCAGTAAGAAGTCTCACAACGCCAGGTTAAAGTCCAACAGGTTTATTTGGTAGCAAACGCCACTAGCTTTCAGAGCGCTGCTCCTTCGTCAGGTGAGTGGGAGTTCAGAACTGGTGTTGTGAGACTTCTTACTGTGTTTACCCCAGTCCAACGCCGGCATCTCCACATCAGAACAAGAAAGGGACCAGATAACTCTGACTGGATAGCTCTACCAAAGAGCTGACGTAGGCATGATAGTCCAAATGGCCTTCCTTTTGCTATACAATGATCTGATGATAATATTCAGAAATTTCTCCATGGCTACTAAAATGTAATCGAGGGAAATTCTAGGGCAACACAGTGGCAAAGTGGTTAGCACTGCTGCCTCACAGCGACAGGGGCCTGAGCTCTGTGCGGAGTTTGCACATTCTCCCCGTGTCTGCATGGGTTTCCTCCGGATGCTCAGGTTTTCTCCCACAGTCCAAAGATATACAGCTTAGGTGGATTGGCCAAATAAGTTTCCCCTTAGTGTCCCAAGATGCATAGGTTAGGGGGATTAGCAAGGTAAATATGTGGGGCTTTGGGGATACGGCCTGGGTAAGATGACCTGTTGGAAAGTCGGTGCAGACTCGATGGGCCAAATGGCGGCCTCCTGCACTGTAGGGATTCTATGATCACAGACCCAACAAAACATTATAATTTACATAATTCAATGCTTATCAGTTTCATTCCACAGGTGCTATTATCATAGCTCTGAGAATCAGAAAATCCTATTGTGTGATCAGTCTCTCATTCACCCTGAGCGTGGCCCAAAACTGATCACCACTCAGAAGGTTAATCAGCCCTGAAAGTTATCACCACGGACTTACTTTCTTCATAAAGAAGGTGAGCCAACTGACACAAGAAATACACAAGTATGGATCAATAGAACTCCCCACTCGAAGGGCTGTTTTCAATTGGAGGACGTTGGATGTTAAATAAGGTCTCTATCCTATGGCTCAACTTTCCCAGAATGAAAATTACAAGAAAATTGTAACATGGAAGCAGGCCATTTGGCTCGACCAGGCTATTTGGTGTTTATCCTCCACAAAAGCAATAATCCTAATCCCATATGTCAACTTTCTTCTCATATGTCTTTGAGGCTAAGAGCGATGTAGTCCTTTTGCTTTATGATGCAGAAAAAAAGATATAAAAGTAAAAACAAGCTACAGTATGTACAAAAATAATAGAATGATTGTGATTGTTCCAATGATGCAATACCCCCTCTGTTATCCCATTTTACCAAGGAACTACTTTCAGCTGTCAGAGGCTGTGTTGCATCATGCAAACAGGTTTCACATTGAGACTATCTGCCAAAACAAATATACCATTTTATTTTTAGAACCTAAAAAGTTAAAATGCAACTATCCCATAACATAACTTGTAAAGTACTAAACAGAACTACACTACCCCAAGGACTGTAGCAGTTCAAGAAGGCAACCCACTACCACCTTCTCAAGGGCAATTAGGAATGGGCAATAAACAGTGACTTTGCCAGCGATGCTCACATTCCATGAACAAATAATAAAGCAAAACTCACCGCACTGCGTTGTTCTACAATTGTTAGCAAATGAAGCACTACATCTGGCGGTTCACCACATAATCCCAGCAGGAACTTGGAAACTGATTCACCTCACACAATTCTCATGCCTTACTGTGATTCACAACACATGTATTTAAAATAAGTCACCACAACTGATTTCCTTCCTTTATTTTACAAATGCCAGTGACTTGATATCTTCACGACTTTCAGGATGTGCATCACACTAGGACACATGGATTTTTACAAAAAGTATAGAGGCAAAAGCAGAAATGGGCTACATAGTGTACCTTGTCATATCCAAGAGAATGGATTGTTGCCAACTAGAATTGCTGGTTGCACAGAAAAATACAGGTGTAGGCCATTCGGTCCTTTGAGCCTGCTTCGCCATTCATTATGATCATGGCTGATCATCCAACTCATCCAACCTGTTTCAACTTCCCCCATCTTCTTTGATTCCTTTAGCCCCCAAAGCTATATACAACCATAGAAAAGTTACAGCACAGAAGGAGGCCATTCAGCCCATCTTATCCATGCCAGCCTAGGGACACCCAGGTGCCCTTTCTAATCCCATCCTCCTTCACCCACCCCATAGCTCTGTAGCTTACAGCACTTAAGGTGCACATCCAGGTACTTTTTAAAAGAGTTTAGCGTCTCTGCCTCCACCACCAACTCAAGCAGTGAATACCAGACACCCACTACCCTCTGTGTAAAAAAAAGTTCTTCCTCATGTCCCATCCACACCTTCTGCTACTTATCTTGAATCTATGTCCCCTGGTTCTAGAATTCTCCGCCAAGGAAACAATTTTATTCTGTCCACTCTAACTCTTCTCCTCATAATTTTATACATCTCAATCAAGTCACCCCTCAGCCTTCTTTGTTCCAAGGAAAATAACTCCAAACTATCCAATCTCTCCTTACAGCTACACTTCTCGAGCCCTGGCAACATTCTTGTAAACCTCCTCTACACACTCTCCAGAGCAAAGAACAAAGAACAGTACAGCACAGGAACAGACCCTTCGGCCCATCAAGTCTGTGCCGACACAGATGCCTCTCTAATCTAATATTTTCTTGCCTCTACATGGTCCTCTATTCTCTGCCTATTCATGTATCTATCCAGATGCCTATTGACTGTTGTTATCGAACCTGCTTCCACCACCTTCTCCAACAGCACGTTCCAAGCATTCACCACCTTCTGTGTGGAAAAATTGCCCTTGCATCTCTTTTAAACTTCTCCGCCCTCACTTTCAAACTATGCTCTTGGGTAATTGATCCTTCAACCCTGGGAAAAAAGGTCCAATCTATTCAAGCCTGTCATAATCTTTTAAACCTCTATAGGTCCCCCCTCATCCTCCGATGTTCCAATGAAAACTATCCAAGTTTGCTCAATCTTCATTGTCCATATCCTCCAAATCAGGCAATATCCTGGTAAACATCTTCTGCACTCCTGCCAATGCATCAACATCCTTCCGGTAGTGTGGCAACCAGAATTGTACACAATAATCCAAATGCGGCCTAACCAAAGTCTTATACAGCTGCAACAATTCCTAAAATCAACACCCTGACCGATGAAGGCCAGTATGCCACATGCCTTCTTGACCAGCTTGTCCACCTGAATTGTCACCTTCAAGGAATTATGGAACTGCACGTCTAGATCTCTCTGTATGCTAATATTTCCAAGGGCTCTACCATTTACTGTATACTTTCCTTCTGCAGCAGGCCTTCCAAATCGCATCACCTCACGTTTGTCAGGGTTAAATTCCATCTACCATCTTTTGGCCCAGGTCTCCAGCCGACTTATATTCTGCTGTATCCTCTGACAACCCTCCCACTATCCGCTACCCCCCCCCCCCTCAATTTTTGTATCATCTGCAAATTTACTAATCAGACCACCTACATTTTCCTCCGAATCATTTATATATATATATTACAAACAACAGAGGCCCCAGCACTGATCCTTGTAGAACACCACTTGTCACAGACCTCCAGTTAGAAAAGTATCCTTCCACTGCTACTCTCTGCTTTCTATGCCCATGTATCCATTTTACCAGCTCACCTCAGATCCCACATGACTTCACTTTCTGTATCAGCCTGCCATGAGGAACCTGATTGAAGACTTTACTAAAGTCCATGTATACAACATCCACTGCCCTGGTCAATTTTTCTTGTCACTTCCTCAAAGAACTCAACCAAGTTTGTGAGACACAACCTTCACTTCAAAAAACCATGCTGCCTGTGACTAATAAGCCTATTCTCTTCCAGATGTAAGGATATCCTGTCCCAAAGAATCTTTACCGATAATTTCCCCACCACTGATGTAAGGCTCACAGTCTTGTAATTTGCTGGATTTTCTCTTCTGCCCTTCTTAAACAGAGGAACAATGTGAGCTACTCTCCAATCCTCTGGTACCTCGCCCATGGCTAAAGAGGATACAAAGATTTTGGCCAAGACCTCGGCAATTTCTTCCCTCGCCTCTCTCAGTATTCTGGGATAGACCCTATTTGGCCCTGGGGACTTGTCCACCTTAATGTTTTTCAAAACCGCCTTCCTTTTAATCACAACAAGTCCTAGAATGTCAACATCCTTCTTTCTACACTCACCATCCACCATATCTTTCTCCTTTGTGAATACTGATGCAAAGTACTAGTTAAGGACCTCACCCACCCATCTGGCGCACACACATTCCCTCCACTGTCCTTGAGTGGACCTACCCTTTCCTTAGCTATCCTCTTCCTCCTTACATATGCATAAAAAGCCTTGGGGTTCTCCTTAATCCTGCCTGCCAAGAATATTTCATGGCCCCTTTTTGCCCTCCTAAATCCCTGTTTAAGCTCTTTCTTGCTCTCTTTGTATTCCTCAAGAGCCTTATCCATTTTCAATTTCCCGAAATTTATGTATGCCTCCTCCATTTTTTCACTAAGCTCACAACCTCTCTTGTCTTCCAGGGTTATGGAATCTTGCCATCTTTATCCTTCATTTTTACAGGGACATACTTGTCCTGAATTGTTAACAATTGACTTTTAAAAGACTCCCATATATTGGATGTGGATTTACCCTCAAACAGCCGCCCCCAGTCTACATTCCCTAGCTCCTGCCTAATACTATCATAGTTAGCTTCCCCAGTTTAGTACTTTCTCCAGTTTAGTACTTTCACTCTGGGACTACTTTCTATCCTTTTCTGTAAGTATCTTGAAGCTTATAGAATTGTGATCACTGTTCCCAAAATGGTCCCCCATTGAGACATCAATCACCTGTCCGGACTCGTTTCCTCGAACCAGGTCTAAGACAGCCCCTTCCCGAGTTGGACTATCTACATATTGCCTCAAGAAGTATTCTTGGACACACCGAACAAACTCTGCCCTGTCCAAGCCCCTGGTGCTAAAGGAATCCCAGTCTATGTCGGGAAAGTTAAAATCACCCATCACAACAACCCTGTTGATTTTGCATCTTCCCATAATCTGCTGACATATCAGTTTCTCCACTCCACGCTAGCTGTTGGGAGGTCTGTAGTACAACCCCAACAGTATGATTGCGCCACTCCTGTTCCTGAGTTGTACCCAAATGGCCTCACTGCATGATCCCACCAAGGTGTCCTCCCTATGTTTAGCTGTGACATTCTCCCTAATCAATAAAGCAACACACCCACCTCTTTTGTCACCCTCTCTATCTCACCTGAAGCATCTAAATCCTGGAATGCTAAACTGCAAGTCCTGCCCTTCTTTCATCCAAGACTCCGTTAGTGCCACAACATCATTGTTCCATGTAATAATCCAAGCTTTAATTTTGTCCGCCTTACCTGTCATACTCCTTGCATTAAAGCAAACACACATCAGACCACCTGTCCTATCATTTTTTTGTACACTCTCCCTGTGTTTTATTTCTCTTAGCCTTACTGGACCCATTCACTGACTTCTCCACAGACTCTGTACTGTGGCCCTTTTTGATTTTTGTCTTTGGTTTCTGTGTCTTCCACTTTTCTCCTTACTGCCTTTTGTTTTTGTCCCCACTTTACTTTCCTCTGACTTCCTGCATTCATTCCTATCCCCCTGCCAATTAGTTTAAACCCTCACCAACAGCACTAGCAAACACTCCCCCTCGGACATTGCTTCCAGTCCTGCTCAGGTTCTGGCTCCACCTCCCCCAGAACTGGTTCCAATGTCCCAGGAATTTGAATCCCTCCCTCAAGCCATGTATTCATCTTAACAATTACATCCTTCCTATAATAGGGCGGCACGGTAGCACAGTGGTTAGCACTGCTGCTTCACAGCTCCAGGGACCTGGGTTCGATTCCCGGCTTGGGTCACTGTCTGTGTGGAGTTTGCACATTCTCCTCGTGTCTGCGTGGGTTTCCTTCGGGTGCTCCGGTTTCCTCCCACAGTCCAAAGATGTGCGGGTTAGTTGATTGGCCATTCTAAAAATTGCCCCTTAGTGTACTGAGATATGTAGGTTAGAGGGATTAGCAGCAAAATATGTAGGGATATGGGGGTGGGGCCTGGGTGGGATTGTGGTCGGTGCAGACTCGATGGGCCGAATGGCCTGTTTCTGCACTGTAGGGTTTCTATGATTCTATAATAATGTGGTGGCCAGAACGGCACAATACTCCAGTTGTGGCCTCACTAGTGTTTTATACAATTCCAACATTATATCCTTATTTTGATATTCTATACCTCTGCCAATGAAGGAGAGCATTCCATACGCTTTCTTTGCAATCTTGTCTACTTGAAATATTGCCTTTAGGGATCCAAGATCTCTAACTTCACCTATCCCTCTTAGTATATTCCCATTTATTGTGTACCCCCTGTAACAGTTTGACCTCCTAAGTGCGTGACCTCACACTTCTCTGTGCTAAAGTCCATCTGCTACTTTACCACCAACTCCACAAACCCATCAGTATCATTCTGGAGATTATAGCTATCCTATGCAATATTCAATACCCAACCAATCTTTGTGTCGACTACAAATTTCCCAATCGTGTTCCCCATGTTCATATCCAAATTGTTAATTTATGATACAAACAGCAAAGGTCCCAACACTGAACCCTGTGGAACACCACTTGAAACAATTTTCCATTCACAAGGGCATCCATCATGTGTTTATGACAGGTGTGAGTTAGTTGAGATCCAAGAGGAATACAGAAGGTTCAGAGAGGAGGTGAAAAAGCACATTAGAGAAGTGAAGAGGGATTATGAGAAAAGACTGGCAGCCAACACAAAGGAGAATCCTAGAGTCTTCCAAAGGCATATGAGTAGTAAAAGGGGAGTAAAAGGAGGATTCGGGATAAGTCACAGGTGAAGAAGGTAGTGAATAAGGCATGTGGCATGCTTGCCTTTATAGGACGGGGCATAGAGTATAAAAGTTGGGGTCTGATGTTGCAGTTGTATAGAACGTTGGTTTGGCCGCATTTGGAATACTGCGTCCAGTTCTGGTCGCCACACTACCAGAAGGACGTGGAGGCTTTAGAGAGAGTGCAGAGGTGGTTTACCAGGATGGAAGGGCTTAGTTATGAGGAGAGATTGGGTAAACTGGGGTTGTTCTCACTGGAAAGACGGAGGATGAGGGGTGATCTAATAGAGGTGTATAAAATTATGAAAGGCATAGATAGGGTGAACGCTGGGAAGCTTTTTCCCAGGTCGGTGGTGACGTTCACGAGGGGTCATAGGTTCAAGGTGAGGGGGGGGGGGTGGTTTAACACGGATATCAGAAGGACGTATTTTACGCAGAGGGTGGTGGGGGCCTGGAATGCGCTGCCGGGCAAGGTGGTGGAGGTGGACACACTGGGAACGTTTAAGACTTATCTAGATAGCCACATGAACTGAGTGGGAATGGAGGGATACAAAAGAATGGTCTAGTTTGGACCAGGGAGCGGCACGGGCTTGGAGGGCCAAAGGGCCTGTTCCTGTGCTGTATTGTTCTTTGTTCTTTGAAGGGCCTAAAAGGGAATTTGCATATGGAGACTGGGGGCATGGCTGAGATACTAAATTAATATTTCGCGTTCATCTTTACTAAGGAGGTAGATGCTACCCAGGATATGGTGACAGATGAGGAAACTCTGTCACTAGAAAGATTCAAAACTGATAAGGAGGAAGTGTTGAATAGACTGTTGGTACCGAAAGTTGACAAGATACCGGGACCTATTGAAGGAAGTGAGAATGGAAACTGCAGGGGTGCTGGCCATGCTTCTCCGGTCTTCTCTAGGCTCAAGGGAGGTGACAGAGGACTGGAGAATTGCAAATGTTATGCTCTTGTTCGAAAAAGCTTGTAAGGATACCCCCAGCAATTACGGACCAATCAGTTTAACATCAGTGTCGGGCAAGCTTCTAAAAATAATTATTTGGGATACAATTACTAATCTGATGGATTTCGTCTTAAAGTCTTAATAGGAGTAGGTGCTGAAAAAGCTGATGCATTGGTTTTAATTTTCTCAAACCCTTTACGGCCCCATCAGCATTGAAAATGGTGAATGTGTCTCCTCTCTTCAAGATAGCAAGGAAACAGAAAGCAGGTAAATACAGGCCAGTTAGCTTAACATCTGTCATGGGGAAATTGCTGGAATCTAGTATTAAGGAGGTTATATCAGAGCACTTAGAAAATCTCAATATAATCAAGCAGAGTCAATATGGTTTTGTGAAAGGGAAATCATGTTTCACTAATTTATTGGAGTTATTTGAGGACCTAACAAGCAATGTGGATAAAGGGGAACCTGAATGTGCTGTACTTGGATTTACAGAAGACATTTGAGAAGGTGTCATATCAAAGGTTACGATGAAAAATAAGAATTCATAGTGTAGAGGGTAACATTGGCAGGGGTAGGGGATTGGATTAGCTAACAGGGAGCAGAGAGTATGGATATTTTGCAGGTTGGCAAAATGTGACAAGTGGAGTGCCATCAGGATCAGTCCTACAACCTCAACTATTTCCAAATTATATCAATGACTTGGATGAAGGGATCATAAGTTCATAAGATATAGGAACAGAATTAGGCCATTTGGCCCATCGAGTCCGCTCCGTCATTCGATCATGGTTGATATGCTCCTCATCCCCATTTTCCTGCCTTCTCCCCATAACCCTCGAATGTATGGGTGCTAAATTTGCTGATGTCACAAACATAGCTGGGAAAGTAAGTTGTGAAGAGAACGTAACGGATGGAATTTTACAGCCTTGCTCATCCCAAAACTGTGAAGTCTTGCCCGAGATCAACAGAACTTTCCATGTTCCACCCCTCGCCTGCTCTGATTCCCGTGGCAGGCAAGACGGTAAAATTCCAGCAATTAGTCTGCAAAGAAACTTGGATAGGTTAAATGAATAGGCAGAAATTTGGCAAATGGAGTATAATGTGGGAAAGTGTGACCTTGGCAACTTTGGCATGAAGAATAGAAAACAACGTATTATTTAAATGGAAAGTGATTGCAGGCTTGAGAATCTTGGGCCTCATCAAAATAAATGTAAGAGACTTAAAGCCGAGAGCAATGCAAAACAGGGAGTTGATTCACCATCACCTGTTTTATTATCCCCTCAAAGTCTGGAAATTAAACACTTATTTGTCACAAAGTGGTCACTTCAAGAAAGTTTTTAAAAATCTCTACTCCATCCCAAATCCACACCTCCCTGCACTATCCTGTTTAAAATCAAGCAGAAGGTGGTCACATTGTGGGACTAAAGTTTCTCCGGGGGGAAAATTCCCAATCGTCCATTGGTTAAAAAAAACTTCACTGAAATCTTAGAGAATCAGCATGAAGGACTTTGGTCATAAAGGATCTTTATAGAAACCCAGGTTGTTGTGGGGGGAGGGGAATTTATTTAGTAAATGTAATGCAACGTTATATGGAACCTGTGAATCTATGCTGTAAATTCATAGTGTACAGCATAACTTGTATGACAGCTTCTGGTGGGGAGGAGGGAAACAATGCAGTTCTTGAGTTAAGGCCATACTGAATCTTTGTATCATGTACCACCATTCTTCTCCCAAAAAGAAGTATCATCATTCTTCTCTGAAAAATTCAAATCAACAACTCAATCTACATTTTCCTGAGCTGCTGGTAGATGATTTTTCACAAATCCCGGAGATAGTGTCATTAACATAAAGGGAGCAGATGTCATTTATGATATATTTTGGGTTGGTGCCAGTGAAGTCAGAATGTTAAGGTTCTTTTAGCTATAGAGTTGAATTGTTTTGTAAATGTAGTGATTTATTTGCAGCCACTTTCTTAATATCAGTTGATTGCTCTGTGATTAATTATCCTTAATTATCCAGCAACTCTGGCTACTGCATGTAGGTATAAAGAAAGACAAAACCTACATTTATACAGCACCATTTCCCAAGCTGCTTTACAGCAATTAAGTTCTTTTGATTTGTCGGCACTGATATAATGTCGGCAATGTTATCAAATGCAGGTTCGGGGTGTTAAATGGCTTAATCCTGCACAAACATATTTTTTGTATGTTCATATGTCATTCTGGATGAATGAGTTGAGCTCAGATAAATTGGCCTTTGTCACCCATAATTATCTTGCGAACAAGGGTGAAATCATGACTGGAGTTCTGTTTGTTTTGTTGCTAATGGAGGTTTACTGTGGGCAGGCTTTGTGGAGTGAAATTGCTCAGACAGGAGTGTGTAATGGGCTCAAAGCAAATCTGTAACCTCGCTTCCCTGATTCTCAAGAGTTTTTCCTTTGACTTCCTTCTTGTCGTTTTGTCTACTTACCTTCTATTCCACTCTACCTTGGTGCTTTTGTGAGCTTTTAGTGAGGCATTGAAACATCATGATAATCGTGTTACGTAGTAGATATTGAAAATGCACTGCAGTGAGAAACAGCAATCAGCTGATTTTTCAGACTTGCTGATCAAGAAAACACAGACACAAATGTGAACCATCCAGCCGTTGCCCTCTGGCCTCTTAAAAACTGTGTCACACAAAGGCATCTGAGGGCACCAACACTTCTCACTGACATGAAGAACTATGTTATTCAATCATTCCACTTCATTTCTACCCTGTGAGATTATTAATAAAATAGAATCCAATTGCACCCCTTGTACGAAATAATTGTTTTGGATAATATCATGCAACCTGGCAGGAGAATGCCTTCTACTTCTTCTACAGAATGACAAGCATCTTGTGCAGTTTATCTGTATAGCGTGCAAGAAACAATACTTTTCACTGTACGGTGATACATGTGACAATAAATCAAATCAAAATTATCTGGGTTGCAATATTGAATATTTTCCCCAAATATGAATTTATTATTACTGTATCCATATAGTGCAATGTGCAGAGCATGTTAATGAGGACCAAAATCAGTGTCTGTCTGCACAGTGGTATAAATAACTAATGGGATATTTTCCTCAAAACAATTTTCACAAACAATGTTGAGACAGAGTACAGGAATGAGATAGAGAATCTGGTGAACTGGTGCGGCAACAATAATCTCTCCCTCAATGTCAACAAAACAAAGGGGATTGTCATCGACTTCAGAAAACGTAAAGGAGAACATGTCCCTGTCTACATCAACGGGGACGAAATAAAAAGGGTCGAGAGCTTCACGTTTTTAGGTGTCCAGATCACCAACAACCTGTCCTGGTCCCCCCCCCCATGCCAACACTATAGTTAAGAAAGCCCACCAACACCTCTACTTTCTCAGAAGACTAAGGAAATTTGACATGTCAGCTATGACTCTCACCAACTTTTACAGATGCACCATAGAAAGCATTCTTTCTAGTTGTATCACAGTTTGGTATGGCTCCTGCTCTGCCCAAGATCGCAAGGGACTACAAAAGGTCATGAATGGAGCCCAATCCATCATGCAAACCAGCCTCCCATCCACTGACTCAGTCTACACTTCCCGCTGCCTCGGCAAAGCAGTCAGCATAATTAAGGATCCCACACACCCCAGACATTCTCTCTTCTACCTTTTTCCTTCAGGAAAAAGATACAAAAGTCTGAGGACACGTACCAACCGATTCAAGAACAGCTTCTTCCCTGCTGCTGTCAGACTTTTGAATGGACCTACCTCACATTAAGTCGATCTTTCTCTACACCCTAGCTTCTTTCCTGTTGCTGTCAGACTTTTGAATGGGCCTTCCTTGCATTAAGTTGACCTTTCTCTGCACCCTAGCTATGACTGTAACACTACATTCTGCACTCTCTCGTTTCCTTCTCTATGAATGGTATGTTTTGTCTGTATAGTGCGCAAGAAACAATACTTTTCGCTGTATGCTAATACATCTGTCAATAAATCAAATCAAAAAATCAAATCCTGTCAAATTAATAATATTGCACAATGCTGTTAAAATTTGTACTCTGGTATCTTTAAAAGTCATGGTGAAATCATCGATTGAGTAAACACAAACTAACATTGCATTGCATTGTTGCTGCTCTTGATATTAATGACCCATGCCACATATATATTGGACAATGTTTGTAACCAGATGCCAACAATGGGCATTTGTAGCCATCACATATACACTCCAAGAATTCATCCTGTACAGTATTGTGACTCATTTGATTGGCCCAATCTATATGCAGATTAAAATCACCCATAATTACAGATGTTCCTTTATTGCATGCATCCCTAATTTCCAGTTTAATGTCATTGCCAACATCATCACTACAGTTTGGGAGTCTATATACAACCCCTACTAAGTTTTTGTTCCTTGGTGTTTCTTAGCCCTTCCCATATAGATTTCACATTGTCGGAGCTAATATCCTTTCTC
Organism: Mustelus asterias; assembly: GCF_964213995.1. NCBI lineage: Eukaryota > Metazoa > Chordata > Chondrichthyes > Carcharhiniformes > Triakidae > Mustelus > Mustelus asterias. The sequence goes on along the minus strand of NC_135801.1, from coordinate 134,011,834 downwards.
AGTATGGTGTTAATTTCATTTTTAACCAGCAATGCTACTCCACCACCTTTACCTTTTTGCCAGTCCTTCCTAAATACTGAATACCCCTGGATGTTCAGTTCCCATCCCTGGTTACCCTGCAGCCATGTCTCCGTAATCCCAACTATATCATGTCCATTTACATCTACTTGCACGATTAATTCATCTACTTTATTGCAAATGCTCTGTGCATTAAGGCACAAAAGCCTTTAGGCTCATCTTTTTAACATTACTGGTATAGTTCCCACTATTTTTCATTGAGGCCCTGTTTGAATCTGGCCACTTGTTTTTCTGCATGTCACTTTTCTTATTGCCCTTTCTGTCTTTGGATGAGGACAACAGGTGCTTGGAACAATATGATCTGCAAGTTCCCCTCCAACACACACATGATCTTGACTTGGAACTATATCGCAGTTTATTCACTGTCACAAGGTCAAAATCCTGGAAATTTCTCCAGGTCTCTTGAGTCCAGAAATTTCTCCAGGTCTCCATCCAGAAAGACCAGCTGCCCTCTTTTATGTCAAGGCGTGAAACCTATCACATGATTTTTAATAGGTTTTGGCCTGAACCTTCTTACTAATAACAACCAAATTGAATGGGCCTGTCTCCAGACAGTATTAATTTAATCATACCAGCACACCTCCTGTCCCCCCCTGATTCAGACCATTCTGTTTCACCATAAATTAAAAGAAACATTTTAAAACAAAACAACTAATAATGCCTCACATTCTTAACACTTCCCTGAATAATTGAAAAGCATTACCATAGTGATGCTTTTTTATAACAGTATCAAAATACAACAAAGTATAATACTGTAATCATCCTAACAAGTGACTTACTACATAAAATACAGGTGACATTATTTCCTCTTCAGCCACGCTTGACCATTAAACATTCTGTCCTGGCAATTATATGAGGTTTACCCCATAACCACCATTCGAGTGTGACAATTACAATTTAAAGTCCCGGTTTGCAAGAGTTCTTAGCATCTTAACTGCTGCACAAATTAATGTCTTTTTTTTGCTACTGGTCATTTCATTTCCGTTCAATCAAAGCCAAAAATCTTGTTTTTCATTTTGCATAGGCATTTCAATGTCCTTGGATAAAAAATGTACCATGGTTTGAATCCTTCATGTTGTTTTAAAAATCTGCATTGGATTATATACAATCTGGAGATTGAGATAGTATTTGTGATGGGCCAAAAGGTTTTACAATTTGTTTGGCCTGATTAACTTTGTCCGGAACAAAAATGTAGATTGTTGGCAAACCATCCAGCTTTTGGATACTGGCTGCTGTGAACTGGAATCCAAGGAGAATTCCCCTGCCATAATGCCACTTGCCTTTTAGATTCAACAATTTTCTTTGTCCTTAAAAGCAGACACTAAATTGTCACCAGTGTTATCACTTTTTAAAATAGACTCTGGACCACTCTGTTCAGCTTTTAACACCTGATTTCCATTTTCTTCCTTGTTTGCATATTTTTTTTTAATGCCCAGGTGTGTTGAGAAAGTCCAAACCTAATGGAATTATCATCATGATGATTGAATTCATCTCATTCTGCTTAAATTCAGGATCATTTTTAAATTTGTTTCCCATGAGACCCTTCAATGTTCTTTTCCAAGGTGCAGTTTTAACACAGCCTCCCTTTGTGCAAGCAGTTCATTTCTCTGCGGAGTAAAATGCTCTTTAGAACTTTGTTGCGGTCAGGTCGATGGACAGCCAAATCAACTGACTGTATAATAGAACAATATCCATTAAAACTCCATATTAAAACATTTTTATTTAGCACATGTTCTGGAGGGACAGCCATGTTACTTGTCGTCATCATGCAACTGTACTGACCCTGTATTGCTAAGAATAACAATTTGCTTTCCTGACTCACCAGACAAGAATGAGGACACTTCACATTTAAACAGAAAGTTTCCCTAATTTCTGAAGAGTGTGTGCCCGGGATGCGTGGGGTTCTTGATTATGCTGGCTGTTTTCCTAAGGCAGCAGGAAGTGTAGATGGAGTCAATGGATGGAAGACTGATTTGTGTGATGGACTGGGCTATGTTCACGACCCTTTGTAGTTTCTTGCAGTCTTGGTCAGAGCAGGAGCCATACCAAGCTGTGATACATCTGGGAAAAACGCTTTCTATGATGCATCTATAAAAATTGGTAAGAGTCGTAGTAAACATGCCAAATTTCTTTAGCCTTTTTGAGAAAGTAGAGGCATTAGTGGGCTTTCTTAATTATAGCATCGGTGTGGACGGACCAGGACAGATTGTTGATGATCTGAACATCTACAAACATGAAGGTCTCGACTATTTCCACTTCATCACCATTGATATAGACAGGGGCATGTCCTCCACTACACTTCCTGAAGTCAATGACTATCTCCTTCATTTAACTGACATTGAGGGGGAGATTATTGTCATCGCACCATTTCACCAGATTCGCTAACTCTTTCCTGTACTCCGTCTCATCATTGTTTGAGATCCGACCCACTACAGTGGTGTCTTCAACAAGCTTGAAAATGGAATTAGAGTGGAATTTGGCCACAGAGTCATAGGTGTATAAGGAGCTTAGTAAGGGGCTGAGGACACAGTCTTGTGGGGCACCGGTGTTGAGGATGATCATGGAGGAGGTGTCGTTACCCATCCTTACTGATTGCGGTCTATGAGTTAGGAAGTCTAGGACCAAGTCGCAAAGGAAGGAGCCGAGTCCTAGGCCGTGGATGGAGAAGAGTTTTGTATAACAATGGTGTTGAAGGCTGATCTGTAGTCAATAAATAGGAGTCTGACATAAGCGTCCTTGATATCCAGGTGTTTCAGGGTTTAGTGTAGGGCCAGGCTTCTGCTGTGGACCTGTTGCAGCAATAGGCAAACTCAAAGTGCTCTGCTATTACATCTTTTATAATGGACTCTCGCATTTTCCCCACTACCAACATCAGGCTGACTGGTCTACAATTCACTGTTTTCTCTCTAGCTCTCTTTTCAAATAGTGGAGTTACATTAGCTACCCTCCAATCTGTAGGAACTGTTCTGAAGTCTGTAGAATCTTGGAAGATGATCACCAAGGCATCCACTGTTTCTAGGGCTACTTCCTATGTACTCTGTGATGTAGATTATGAGGCTCTGGGGATTTATTATCCTTCAATCCCATCAATTTCCCTAACAACATTTCCCTAGTAATACCTATTTCCTTTAGTTCCTCCCTCTCACTAAACCCTGTGCTAACCAACATTTCTGGTACATTATATGTGTCCTCCTTTGTGAAAACAGAACTAAAGTATGTATTTAGTTGGTCAGCCATTTCTTCGTTCCCCATTATAACTTCCTCTGCTTCTGACATTTGTCTTCGCCAATCTTTTTTGTTCATAACCTGGTCAAACAGCTTGAGCATCAACTTGTAAATCTTTCCAACATACGCCAATGGCAGTCAGGAAGAGCAGGAGAGATTCCTGGTCAGCCGTGTGAGGGAACGAACAAAGGAGACGCTATTCACAGCTCCAGGCTACAACATGCATGTAAAAGTATATGTTGCCTCAGCAACTCAGACCCCTTGGTGGGTAGGTTTCTCAGTTGGCTGGATGGCGGGTGTGGATAAAACTGCTGCCGACAGCATGAGATGTAATTGCTATTCTGGTTGAGGTTGATTTAGGACCTGCCTCATTGCCCTACCTGTGGTGGAGGTTGTAACACTACATAGTTCAGACGTGCCTTCAGACAGAAAACTCAGGGAGAAGTTTTTCTAACCTTGCCCCAAAAATCAGTTCTTAAAAACTAGGAGATTGAGTTTCCTCTGTGAATCTGCCTACTTTCAGTTGTTCTTGAAGTATAAGTTAAAGGAAATGTGGGGTAAAGTAATTGACAGAAAAATGAGTGGGTTCAGTTATGAGTTCCAGATTTCCCACCCAATTTCTTATGTGCCTACTGCCCAAGCACAATAGAGTCTGACCATACAGATTGCTGTTTAATTTGCTGATTGATGCTGTGCAAGGATGAGACATGGTAAATGTTCTATTATCCAGTCCCGTATCTTTCAATCTTATCCTTAAATAGTTCTATACCATTCCATGAGCATGTATTCCACTTTTGCTTCTGACTCTTGATCACTCCCTGATTAGCATCTTCTATGAACTAGAGCAACTTGCATTTTCCTTTGGAATTTAATCATTTCCATGGAATGCATGGGAAGAGTCACTCTGGGATATTTGATTTCCTCCTTGTCCACACAAGAGTGTTCCTACAGAGGAACGATGCAGTCAGTGTTCACCAGTACGTTTACAGCCGTCTGTGATTGGTAGGCACTGTAAGATAATAAATGTGGAACTGACCATGTTAATTAAATAGTTGACTTAAGTTTACTTTATACTTCATTTCAATATGGTTGGACCTCTAAGATTCTTTTGTTTCAGGCACACACCTTTAGGAGGTATTTATGGTACAGTACTGATTTGTGTTCAGTAACACATGGTCACCCCTACTGATCCAATTATTAGAAGTTCAAGTCATTTATGTTGCCTCGTAATATTGTAGACCCAAGTTGGGACATTGCTCTCTGTACATTTCCCCAGCATGACCACATTTCTTTAACTAGCTTCTGTTGCTTTTCCATTTCATTTAATTATGCATCCACCTCCAAGTTTTCTTAGGGATGCATACTGCTTAATGAAGCCTGAGTGGTTCTGTTGGCAGCATTCCTGCCTCTATGCTTGTAAAGCCCTGTGTTCAAATCCCATTCTGGGAGGTGAATTGCCCATGTCCACCCAACTGAATTGGCACCATGAATTGGCTAGTTAATAGGCCCACAGGTGGGTGGACTGCCTGATACCTTACCTTCTCATGATATTATGGGAGACTTGGTAGGCATTTTACTTTTTAAGACCCCTTGCCTTAAAATATGCCAGTGGGAGGCCAATAAATTTATCCGTAGGAATTAGCCATAGAAGGAGGTTCAACACAAGTTCCTAAACAGTCTGCAAAAAACTTCCAATGCTCCACATCATTCTCCAAGGGAAGAAAGAGTGTAAATAAAATCTATTCTTTAAGCTTGTGCAGGAGTCTTTCATTAAAACTTTGGCAATAGATATTGGAATCTATTTAAAGCACTTTGCAATGTTAACTTGGAATGTCGTTTCCTTGTAAATATTAAGGAAGTTGGTTGGACAACAGTTGCCAACTTTGATGTACATTGGTTACATGTTAAGTTATTTTCATCTTGAAATAATCTTTAAATTTGTTCACAAACAAGTTCAAGATTTTGCTACTTACTAATGGAATAGCAATGCACCTTTGATTGTATGGGTTTGTTTCATACTTTTTGAAGATCATCACAACACAATAAAATGACACAAATCAATATTGTCATAATCCCTGTGGGGGAACAAAAATAACCAAATTTACCCAACCCCCAAATACAGAAATTACAAACAGGATTTCATTTAATGTAACTTTTATTTTGACATGAATTATAAATAATGCAAATTAAACATAAGATGATATGCATATTATACTTCAAATAAAAAGTTGATTTCACTTTAAAGAGTTGATACAACAAGGAAACATCTTACTCAACCACAAGCACCTGCATCATTCCCCACTGACATGTAGTATTACGTGCGATTCCAAAGTCCACTAACTTGGCTTCTAGCACGTAGGACCTTACTTTCCCACTCAATAGATTTGGCCCTTGAGTCACAAGACCAGTAGTTGTATTCTATCAAGGTCCCCAGAGATGGTTATTACTGGAATGGCACATTCCTGCAATCAGGGTGACCAACTGTCCATTATTTTACAAGATTGTCCCGTATTTTTAATATTTATCCTGGATTCCATACAAAATGTTCTCCAGGATTCATCTTGTATTCCGTAACCTTGCCAGGCTGGAATTCCAAAATCCAGAAACATCAGTCGTCCAGAATATTTTTCAGCCAACCTGCAGTTCTCCAATTTGCCACTTGTGGTGATGCAGCAGCCCTGGACACTAAATCAATGATGGGAGGTGATGAAATTGCTTCAGGATGTTGGCATTGCTGGCTAGGCCTGTGCTTATTGCCCATGCCCAGTTGCTCTTGCGAAGGAGGTGGTGAGGCACCTTCTTGAATTGCTGCAGTACGGATGTATTAGTGCTGTTAAGAAGGGAGTTCCAGACTTTTGACCCAATGACCATGCAGGAATAGTGGTATAGTTCCAAGTCAGGATGGTCAGTGCCTTGGAGGGAGGAGGTGGTCTCAAAGGGTGTTGTGTTCCTACATGTCTGCTGATCTAGTCCTTCACGGTATTAGATGTCAGGAGTTTGGAAAGTACCAAACAAATCTTGGCAAGTTGCTGCAGTGTATCTTGCAGATGGTACACATTGCTGCCACTGTTTTGGTGGTGGAGGGAATGAATAATTAAGGTGTGGATCTTGTAAAGCTGTACTCATCCAAGCAAGTGGGGAGTATTCCATCAAGCTCCTGACTCAAGCCTTGTGGATAGGCTTTAAGGCATCAAGAGGTCAATTACCCACTGCAGAATTCTCAGCCTCTGACTTGTTCTTGTAGCTGTAATATTTATATGGCGAGTCCAGTTCAATTTCCCCATTATGTTGATATAGGGGATTCAGTGATGGCAATGTCATTGGACATCAAGGGGAGATGGTTAGATTTTCTCATTGGAGATGGTCGTTGTCTGGCATATGTGTGGCTCGAATGTTAAAGTAGCATTCAGCCCAAGCCTAAATGTTGTCCAGATCTTGTTGCATATGGAAATGGACTGAATCATTGAATCCTACAGTGCAGAAAGAGGCCATTCGGCCCATCGAGTCTGCCCCAACCACAATCCCACCCAGGCCCTATCCCCATATCCCTACATATTTACCCACTAATCCCTCTAACCTGCTACAGCATCTGATGAGTCACAAATGGTAGTAAGCATTGCACAATGTGAACATCCCCACTTCTGACCTTATGATGGAAGGGAAGGCATTGATGAAGCAGTTGAGGATGGTTAGGCCTTGGAAACTACCCTGAGAAACTCAACAATGTTCCAGGACTGAGATGATCGACCTGCAACAATCACAATCACCTTCCTCTGTGCCAGGGATTACTCCGACCAGTGGAGAATGCCCGCCCCCCCGAATCCCCACCGCCACGCCCATGGATTCTCATTGACTCCAGTTTTACTTGGGCATCTTGTCCAACACTCAGTCAAATGCTGTCTTTATGTCAAGGGCACTCACTCTTACCTCTTGCGTTCATGTTAGGACCAAAGCTGCAATGATGTCAGATGATTAATGGCCCTGGTAGGACCCAAGAATGGCATCAGTGAGAAGTGATTGCCTTTTCTGATGATCAAGAGTAGACTGATGAGGTGGTAATTGGCTGCCTTTGGTGGATAAGACATACCTGGGAAATTTTCCCCTCAGTGTTGCAGCTGTAATGGAACAGCTTGGTTAGGGACATGGCTAGTCCTGGAGCAGAAATCTTCAATATGATTGTGCAGGGGAGAGATAACTAATTTCTTTGAATGGGGAGGGGATGGGGCTAATTACTGCATACATGTAGGGGAGAGGAAGCTACTACATGTGCATGGGGAGAGGGAGCTGATTATTTTGCTGCTGCTTTTGCACCTTTTTCTCTTTTACACAGGCCTCCTGCCAACAATCACAAAGAGGGGAGCAAGCATGGGGGCTTTGGGACTGCAAGATTGATGGTGTCCACGCAATTCTCTGGGGTGGGGGCCCTTCCCTTCTCTCCTGCTCTCAACGCCCCCCTCCCCTTCCCCCCTCCGCCACTCTGGTTCCACGGTCAAAGTGTCCCACCCTGCCTGCAGAACATCCTTAGCCAGGTTGATGACAGTGTTAATGCCACGGATTCCCCAGCTGCTCCTTTATCTGACCCCTTTAATAAACACTTAAATAGTCTGGTCAGCTCTGCCAAAACTGAAGCAGCCACAGTAAAGTTGTCCAGTTCACAATTTCTGCTCCAACCTTGTCTTCAGTTTTCTGTCCATGGTTAATGGGATTACAGATACACAGGTCCTTGTAAACTTTCTTACTCTGTTCTCCCCTCTGCTGCAGCTCTCTATTGTCTGCAGCTCCCCTTTGTGTCTAGCCATACCGCTTTGTATCTTAACTTCCTTACTGTTGGGACTGTTTCTGGGTACATGGTCCACGGACCAGTATTTCCTCTTCGTCAATGGCTGCTGATTTCCTTACAAGTATTACAAATTCTACAGATATTTTAAAGAAACTACAAATTTTCCTTACTGTACTGTTTCTGGGGTTAAAGGTCATCACAATACAGTCTGCACTTTTTTAGATCTGATTTCTAATCTCATGCAACACCCTCAGGTAACCAATCCCTTTGGATGAATTCATTTTGAGAATTCCTGAGATCATCTAAATGGTCATTTAACTGATCTTCTCTCGAAGCTATGGTAGGAGATAAGGGAAACACAATAGAAATTCTAATTCATTAGATTAAGTTGTAGAGCCTCCTCTTATTATCCTCGAGTGAAAAGTCCAAGAATTATTTGGTATGTTAACTATGCACCTATATCCCTATCTGCTCCCTGGTTACATAGAACATAGAACATAGAACATAGAACATTACAGCGCAGAACAGGCCCTTCGGCCCACGATGTTGCACCGACCAGTTAAAAAAAAAAAAAACTGTGACCCTCCAACCTAAACCAATTTCTTTTCGTCCATGAACCTATCTACGGATCTCTTAAACGCCCCCAAACTAGGCGCATTTACTACTGATGCTGGCAGGGCATTCCAATCCCTCACCACCCTCTGGGTAAAGAACCTACCCCTGACATCGGTTCTATAACTACCCCCCCTCAATTTAAAGCCATGCCCCCTCGTGCTGGATTTCTCCATCAGAGGAAAAAGGCTATCACTATCCACCCTATCTAAACCTCTAATCATCTTATATGTTTCAATAAGATCCCCTCTTAGCCGCCGCCTTTCCAGCGAAAACAATCCCAAATCCCTCAGCCTCTCCTCATAGGATCTCCCCTCCATACCAGGCAACATCCTGGTAAACCTCCTCTGCACCCTCTCCAAAGCCTCCACATCCTTCCTGTAATGTGGGGACCAGAACTGCACACAGTACTCCAAGTGCGGCCGCACCAGAGTTGTGTACAGTTGCAACATAACGCTACGACTCCTAAATTCAATCCCCCTACCAATAAACGCCAAGACACCATATGCCTTCTTAACAACCTTATCTACTTGATTCCCAACTTTCAGGGATCTATGCACACATATACCTAGATCCCTCTGCTCCTCCACACTATTCAAAGTCCTCCCGTTAGCCCTATACTCAACACATCTGTTATTCCTACCAAAGTGAATTACCTCACACTTCTCCGCATTAAACTCCATCCGCCACCTCTCGGCCCAACTTTGCAACCTGTCTAAGTCTTCCTGCAAACTACGACACCCTTCCTCACTGTCTACCACACCACCGACTTTGGTGTCATCAGCAAATTTGCTAATCCACCCAACTATACCCTCATCCAGATCATTAATAAATATTACAAACAGCAGTGGCCCCAAAACAGATCCCTGAGGTACACCACTTGTAACCGCACTCCATGATGAATATTTACTATCAACCACCACCCTCTGTTTCCTATCCGCTAGCCAATTCCTGATCCAATTTCCTAGATCACCCCCAATCCCATACATCTGCATTTTCTGCAGAAGCCTACCATGGTGAACCTTATCAAACGCCTTACTAAAATCCATATATACCACGTCCACTGCCCTGCCCCCATCCACCTCCTTGGTCACTTTCTCAAAAAACTCAATAAGGTTAGTAAGGCACGACCTACCTGCCACAAAACCATGCTGACTATCACCTATCAATTCATTACTCTCCAAATAACTATAAATCCTATCCCTTATAATTTTTTCCAACATCTTGCCGACAACAGAAGTGAGACTCACCGGTCTATAATTCCCGGGGAAGTCTCTGTTCCCCTTCTTAAACAATGGGACAACATTCGCTAACCTCCAATCTTCTGGTACTATACCAGAGGCCAACGACGACCTGAAGATCAGAGCCAGAGGCTCTGCAATCACTTCTCTTGCCTCCCAGAGAATCCTTGGATAAATCCCATCCGGACCAGGGGATTTATCTATTTTCAGACCCTCCAGAATATCCTGCACATCCTCCTTATCAACTGTAATACTGTCTATTCTACTCCCTTGCAACCCAGTGTCCTCCTCAGCTATATTCATGTCCCCTTGCGTGAACACCGAAGAGAAATATTGGTTCAATGCTTCACCAATCTCCTCCGGTTCCACACATAACTTCCCTCTGCCATCTATAACTGGCCCTAAACTTGCCCTAACCAACCTTCTGTTCTTGACATACCTATAGAACGCCTTAGGATTCTCTTTAACCCTATCCGCCAAAGTCTTCTCATGTCCCCTTTTAGCCCTTCTAAGCTCGCTCTTCAACTCCCTCTTAGCCAATCTAAAGCTTTCTAGTGCACTACCCGAGTGCTCACGTCTCATCCGAACATAAGCCTCCTTTTTCTTTTTAACCAACAAAGAAACTTTTTTGGTGCACCACGGTTCCCTAGCCCTACCAATTCCTCCTTGCCTGACAGGGACATACCTATCACAGACTCGCAGTAGCTGCTCCTTGAAAAAACTCCACATGTCGGACGTTCCCAGTCCCTGTAATCTCCTAGTCCAACCTATGTTTCCTAATTCTCTCCTAATAGCCTCATAATTACCCTTCCCCCAGCTAAAACCACTGGCCCGAGGTTCATGCCTATCCCTTTCCATCACTAAGGTGAACGTAACCGAATTGTGGTCACTATCACCAAAATGCACACCAACTTCCAAGTCTAGCACCTGGTCTGGCTCATTTCCCAGCACCAGATCCAATATAGCCTCACCTCTAGTTGGCCTGTCTACATACTGAGTCAAAAAACCTTCCTGCACGCTTTGAACAAAAACTGACCCCTCTAACGAGCTAGAGCTATAACAATTCCAGTCAATATTAGTCAAGTTAAAATCCCCCATAACAATTGCCCTATTACTATCACTCCTAAGCAGGATTGACTCCGCAATCCTTTCCTCAACCTCTCTAGAACTTTTAGGAGGTCTATAAAAGACTCCCAACAGGGTGACCTCTCCTCTCCTATTTCTAATCTCCGCCCATACTACCTCAACAGATAAGTCCTCATCAAACCTCCTCTCTGACACTGTGATACAATCTCTGACCAATAATGCTACCCCTCCCCCTCTTCTACCTCCTTCCCTACTTCGACTAAAACATTTGAACCCCGGGACCTGCAGCATCCATTCCTGCCCCTGCTCTATCCATGTCTCTGAAATAGCCACAACATCGAAGTCCCAGGTACTGATCCACGCTGCAAGTTCACCCACTTTATTGCGAATACTCCTGGCATTAAAGTATACACATTTCAAACCCTGCTCCACCCCACCTCTGCAATGCCGTGCATTGCAGTCCCCATCCATGCATCCCTCACTTTCAGCCCCACTACTCAGGATCCCTCCCCCCCCCCCGAATCAGTTTAAACCTCCCTGCATGGCCTTAGCAAATTTACCCCCCAGGATATTGGTCCCCTTCTGATTAAGGTGTAGACCATCCTTCTCATAGAGGTCACACCTTCCCCAGTACGAGCCCCAATTGCTTAAGTACCTGAACCCCTCCCTCCTGCACCATCCCCTCAGCCATGAATTCAAACCTTCCCTCTCCCTATTCCTCTCTAAACTATCCCGTGGTACAGGCAAGAGTCCAGAGATAACCACTCTGTCAGTCTTGGCCTTTAGTTTCCACCCCAACTCCATAAATCCCTGCCTAATATCCCCTTCCCCTATCCTCCCTATGTCGTGTGTCCCCACATGTACAATAACTTGTGGTTTATCTCCCTCCCCCCTAAGAGTCCTGAATACCCTGTCAGACACATCCCGGACCCCAGCCCCTGGTAGGCAACACACCAACCCTGAGTCCCTACCTTTAGTTCCGACCCTCCTATCTGTCCCCTTAATTGTGGAGTCCCCAATCACAAGGCCCAGTCTTTTACAGCCCCTAACCACCTGAGCTTTCTCACTCGGCTCACCCCCAGAGATCTGCTCTCTATGCTCAGTTGATTCCTCCTCAACTGTAGCCTCCAGCACCGAAAACCTATTATGGAGGGGAACCGCCCCAGGGGATTGTCTTCCCGATTGCTTCTTACCCCTCCTCCTGGCATTGACCCAAGCCTCATTTCTAGGAGTTACTATTTCTCTATAACTCCTATCAACTTCCACCTCCGCCTCCCGAATTATGCGGAGTTCCTCTACCTCCCCCTCCAGCTCCTTTACACGCTCCTCCAGAAGCTGCAATCTAATGCACTTCTTACAACTAAAATCTCCTGAAACACTACTGGATTTCCTCACCACATACATCCCACAGGAGATGCAGCATACTGCCTGAACTGCCATCCCTGAAGCCATTACCAGCAAGAAAAAAAGAAAACAAAAAACTTCCCCACACTTATAATTAGGTTAGAGGAGGATGGAAGGGTGGGATCCTCTACCAGTGTAGAGGATCGGGTATCTCCTCTGCACCAATTTATAGGGCTAGGGGCCCGAGAGAAAAAAAAAAACTACTACTGAGGGGGAACCACCCAGGTAACTGACTTTTAAAGTTAAAATAAAAACCCTTCCCAGACTCCTTTGCTGCCCACTTCTAGTTTTCACTTTAAACTTGAAAAACTGCTGTTAAAGTAAAGGCCAAAAAAATACACACACTAGCTGACTAATTAAATAAATAAACAATTCAATTAATCCAATTAATCTCTTACCAGCACTGCTGGTACCATGTCCTTTTAGCTATATGTTGTGTACCTATTACGTATACCAATTTATTTCCTACAAAAAGCAATTGATTCTCTTTTCCTGATTTTGAGTAAAGTTAAGTTTATTTATTAGTCACAAGTAAGGCTTACATTAACACTGCAATGATGTTATTGTGAAATTCCCCGAGTCGCCACACTCCAGCGCCTGTTCGGGTCAATGCACCTAACCAGCACATCTTTCAGACTGTTGGAGGAAACCAGAGCACCCAGAGGAAACACATGCAGACACAGGGAGAACATGCAAACTCCACACAGACAGTGACCCAAGCCGGGAATCAAACCCGGGTCCCTGGCGCTGTGAGGCAGCAATGCTAACCACTGTGTCACCATGCCGGTCTTGAGCATCTTAGCTACGACAAACTAGTTCAGGAATCCAGTGTTATAAGAAAACATTGAATGACAACTGATTATTCAATATGCCAAACCTACATCTTGCAAAATCTGTAAAACCTAAAAATTTTATCATGAGCACAAACTTATTTGTTTAATAATCTGAAGGAACATTTAACATCATTTCATCCCGGTCTCGCAAGGATAATGAACAAGGAATGGCAATATCTAAATTTGCACATCCCTCTTCAAATCATTTAGATGGGTTCCATAGATGACATGCTTCAGCAATAAGCTTCAGCAGATCAGATGGCCTGCATCATAGGATATTAAAAGAAGTGGCTGCAGAGGTATATTCGTTATAATCTTTCAAAATTCCTTAGATTCTAGAAGGATTGGGAAATAGCTAATAGCTTTGGAGTGATTGCAAAGAAGGTTCACAGGATGTTGCCTGGTCTCGAGGGTGTTGGTTATGAGGAGAGGTTGAATAAACTAGGATTGTTTTCATTGGAAAGACGGAGACTGAGGGGAGGCCTGATAGAGGTCTACAAAATTATGAGAGGCATAGACAGGGTAGATAGAGGCTTTTTCCCAAGTGTCAATTGCAAGGGGGTACAGGTTCAAGGCAAGAGGGGAAAAGTTTAAGGGAGATGTACGGGGGTAGTTTTTCACGCAGAGAGTGGTGGGTGCCTGGAACACGTTGCCAGAGGAGATGGTTGAAGCAGGCACATTAAACACAGGCACATTTAAGAGGCATCTGGATAAATATTTTAAAAGGGAGGGAATGGAAGGATATGGATCGAGTAAGGGCAGATTTTTTTTTAGTTAGGGCATCATGATTGGCACAGGATTGGAGGGCTGAAGGGCCTGTTCCTGTGCTATACTTTGTTCTTTAACACCTTTATTCCAGAGAGGGAGGCAGAAAGCAGGAAACTACAGGCCAGTTAGCTTAACATCTGTCTTGGGAAATTGCTAGTATCCATAATTGAGGTTATGGCAGGTCACTTAGAAAATCATAATTTTATCAGGCAGAATCAACATGACTTTGTGAAAGAGAAATAGTGTTTAACTAATTTATTAGTTTTTTGAGTAAGTGCCAAGCAAGATGGATAAAGTGGAGCCTGTAGACATGGTGGACTTTTGATTTCCAAAAGGCATTGATAACATGCTACATCAAAGGTAAGAGGACATGGTCTAGCATGGCTAAAAGATTGGTTAGCTAATAGGAAGCACAGTAGAGATATATGGGTCTTTTACAGGTTGGCAAGTTGTGACTGTGGAATGTTACATAGATCACTGCTGAAGCTTGAACTATTTACAGTCTACATTTGGATGAAGGGACCAAATATACGTTGCTAAATTTGCTGATGACACCAAGATAGGTAGGAAAGTCAGTTTTCAAGAGAGATAGAATATCTGCAAAGGGATTATAGACAGGTTAAATCAGTGGACGAAAACTTGGCAGATGGAGAATAATGTGTAGAAAATGTGAACATGTTCACTTTAGCAGGGAAAACAGAAAAGCAGTGTACTATTTAAATGGAGTGAGATTGCTGGGTGTCCTGGCATATGAAGTTAGTATGCAGGTACAGCAAGTGATTAGGAAGGCAAATGGAATGTTCATAGAATCCCTACAGTGCAAAAGGAGGCCATTCAGCCCATCGAGTCTGCACCGACCACAATCCCACCCAGGCCCTAGCCCCGTAAGGACGTCTCTGAGCGGTTACATGACATTCGTAAGGGGTAGGGTGAGCAGCCAGAGGTCATTGTATATATTGGTACCAACGACAAAGGTAGGAAAAGGATCCTGAAGTGTGAATATAGAGAGTTAGGCAGAAGGCTAAAGTGCAGGACTTCGAAGATAGTAATTTCTGGACTATTACCGGTGCCACGTGAGTAGGAATAGGAAGATCAGGCAGATGAATGCGTGGCTTGAGAACTGGTGCAGGGGGCAGGGATTTAGATTTTTGAGTCATTGGGATCTTTTCTGGGGAAGGGGTGACCTGTTCAAGAGGGACAGGTTACACCTGAACTGGAGGGGGACTAACATCTGGCGGGGAGATTTGCTAGAGCCACTCAGGAGGGTTTAAACAGGGGGATGGGACCCAAAGCAGTAGCGAGACAGAAGAGAAGGTTGAGGACAGCACAGAAGTTAAAGAGAGCACATTAAGTAGTAAAGGCAGTGTCAGTAACCCTGGTACCGGAAAATCAGGCAAAAGCAAGACAGAGAGCAAGGGAAGTCCAGGTTAAACTGCATTTATTTCAACACGATAGGCCTGACGGGCAAGGCAGATGTACTCAGGCATGGATGGATACAATGGACTGGGATATTATAGCAATTACTGAAACATTGCTAAGGGAGGGACAGGACTGGCAGCTCAATGTTCCAGGGTACAGATGTTATAGGAAAGATAGAACAGGAGGTAAGAGAGGAGGGGGAGTTGCACTTTTGATTAGGGAAAAACATCACGGCAGTACTGAGAAGGGATATATCTGAAGGTTCGGCCACTGAGTCTATATGGGTAGAACTGAGAAATAAGAAGGGGGAAAATCACTTTGTTAGGGTTGTACTATAGGCCCCCAAATAGTCGGCAGGAAATTGAGGAGCAAATATGTAAGGAGATTACAGATAGCTCCAAGAAAAATAGGGTGGTAATAGTAGGGGATTTTAACTTTCCCAACATTGACTGGGGCAGCCATAGTATTAGAGGGTTGGATGGAGAGAAATTTGTTGAGTGTATTCAGGTGGAATTTCTCATTCAGTATGTGGATGGACCGATTAGAGAGGGGACAAAACTTGACCTGCTCTTGGGAAATAAGGAAGGGTAGGTGACAGAAGTGTTAGTGAAGGATCACTTTGGGACCAGTGACCATAATTCTAATAGTTTTAAGATACTATGGAGAAAGATAGGTCTGGCCCAAAAGTTAAAATTCTGAATTGGGGCAAGGCCAATTTTGATGGTATCAGGCAGGAACTTTCAAAAGTTAATTGGGGGAGTCTGTGGGAAAGCAAAGGGATGTCTGGTAAGTGGGAGGCTTTCAAAAGTATGTTAACCAGGGTTCTTCTTAGCATGAGGAGCAAGGCTGGCAGAAGTAGGGAACCCTGGATGACTTGGGATATTGAGCCCTGGTCAAGAAGAAGGAGGAGGCACATGACATGCAGAAGCAGCTGGGATCAAGTGAATCCCTTGAAGAGTATAGGAGATGTAGGAGTAGAGTTAAGAGAAAAATCAAGAGGGCAAAAACCCTAACAAGATTGTTTTGGCAGATAAGGCAAAGGAGAATCCAAAGAGCTCCTACAAATACATAAAGGGCAAAAGAGTAACAAGGGAGAGAGTAGGGCCTCTTAAGGATCAACAAGATCATCTATGTGCGGATCCACAAGAGATGGGTGAGATCCTAAATAAATATTACTCATCAGTATTTACTGTTGACAAAAGCATGGATGTTAGGGGACTGGGGGAATTAAATAGTGATGTCTTGAGGAGTGTATTATAGAGGAGGTGCTGGAAGTCTTAAAGCGCATCAAGATAGATAAATCCCTAGGACTGATGAAGTGTATCCCAGGACATTGTGGGAGGCTAGGGAGGAAATTGCGGGTTCCCCAGCAGAAATATTTGAATCATTGATAGTCACAGGTGAGGTGCCTGAAGATTGGAGGGTGGCAAGTGTTGTGCCTTTGTTTAAAAAGGGCTGCAGGGAAAAGCCTGGGAACTACAGCCCAGTTAGCCTCACATCTGTGGTGGGTAAGTTGTTGGAAAGTATTTTGAGAGACAGGATCTACAGGCATTTAGAGACGCAAGGACTGATTAGAGAGTCAGTATGGCTTTGTGAGTGGAAAATCAGGTCTCACAAATTTTATTGAGTTTTTTTTTGAAGGGGTAACCAAGAAGGTAGATTAGGGCAGTGCAGTTGATGTTGTCTACATGGGCTTTAGCAAGACCTTTGACAAAGTACCGCATGGTAGGTTGTTGCATGAGGTTAAATCTCACGGGATCCAGGGGGAGATAGCTAAATGGATACAAAATTGGCTTGATGACAGAAGTCAGCGGGTGATTGTAGAGGGTTGTTTTTCAAACTGGAGGTCTATGACCAGCGGTGTGCCTCAGGGATCGGTGCTGGGTCCACTGTTATTTGTCATTTATAGTAATGATTTGGATGAGAATATAGGAGGCATGATTAGTACGTTTGCAGATGACACCAAGATTGGTGGCATAGTGGACAGTGAAGGAGGTTATCTCAGATTGCAATGGGATCGTAATCAATTGGGCCAGTGGGCTGATGAATGGCAGATGGAGTTTAACCCTGATAAATGTGAGGTGATTCATTTTGGTAGGACAAATTTAAATG
This sequence comes from Mustelus asterias, assembly GCF_964213995.1. NCBI lineage: Eukaryota > Metazoa > Chordata > Chondrichthyes > Carcharhiniformes > Triakidae > Mustelus > Mustelus asterias. The sequence continues at coordinate 133,994,276 of NC_135801.1, read as the reverse complement.
TGGATTACAGGGTCAAAGGTAGGGTTCTGAAGACTGTGGAGGAACAGAGAGATCTTGGGGTCCATATCCACAGATCTCTGAAGGTTGCCACTCAAGTGGATAGAACTGTGAAGAAGGCCTAGAGTGTGTTAGCTTTTATTAACAGGGGGTTGGAATTTAAGAGCCGTGGGGTTATGCTGCAACTGTACAGGACCTTGGTGAGACCACATTTGGAATATTGTGTGCAGTTCTGGTCACCTCTGGAGTGGAGGAGGTTGAGGGGAGACTTAATAGAGGTTTATAAAATGATGAAGGGGATAGATAGAGTGAACGTTCAAAGACTATTTCCTCAGGTGGATGGAGCTATTACAAGGGGGCATAACTATAGGGTTCATGGTGGGAGATATAGGAAGGATGTCCGAGGTAGGTTCTTTACTCAGAGAGTGGAATGGACTGTCTGCAGTGATAGTGGAGTCAGACACTTTAGGAACATTTAAGCGGTTATTGGATAGGCACATGGAGCACACCAGGATGATAGGGAGTGGGATAGCTTGATCTTGGTTTCAGATAAAGCTCGGCACAACATCGTGGGCTGAAGGGCCTGTTCTGTGCTGTACTGTTCTATGTTCTAAGTTCTAAATGCATTTTGGTAGATTGAACCAGGGCAGAACTTACTCAGTTAATGGTAGGGCAGTGGGGAGAGTTACAGAACAAAGAGATCCAGGGGTACATGTTCATAGCTCCTTGAAAGTGGAGTCACAGGTGGACAGAGTGGTGAAGAAGGCATTCAGCATGCTTGGTTTCATTGGTCAGAACATTGAATACAGCAGTTAGGATGTCTTGTTGAAGTTGTACAAGACATTGGTAAGGCCACACTTGGAATACTATGTACAGTTCTGGTCACCCTATTATAGGAAGGATATTATTAAACTAGAAAGAGTGCATAAAATATTTACTAGGATGCTACCAGGACTTGATGGTTTGAGTTATAAGGAGAGGCTGGATAGACTGGGACTTTATCTGGAGCGTAGGAGGCTGAGAGATGATCTTCTCGAGGTCTATAAAATAATGAGGGGCACAGATCAGCTAGATAGTCAATATCTTTTCCCAAAGGTAGGGGAGTCTGAAACTAGAAGGCATAGGTTTACGGTGAGAGGGGAGAGATATAAAAGGCGTCCAGAGGGGCAATTTTTTCACACACAAGGTGGTGAGTGTCTGGAACAAGCTGCCAGAGGTAGTAATAGAGGCAGGTACAGTTTTGTCTCTTAAAAAACATTTAGACAGTTACATGGGTAAGATGGGTGTAGAGGGATATGGGCCAAATGCGAGCAATTGGGACTAGCTTCGGGGTTTTAAAAAAAAGGGCGGCATGGACAAGTTGGGCCGAAGGGCCTGCTTCCATGCTGTAAACCTCTATGACTCTATGTAACCCCACGTATTTATCCTGCTAATCCCCTCCCTGGCCCTGCACTCAACCCTGGAACACCTAGATAACAAAGACACCTATGTCAGACTCCTGTTGACTACAGCTCAGCCTTCAACACCATTATTGCCACAAAACTCATCTCCAAACACCGTGGCCTGGGCCTTGGCTCCTCCCTTGGTGACTGGACCCTGAACTTTCTAACTCAGAGACCACAATCAAAAAGGATGAGCAACAACACCTCCTCCACGATCATCCCCAAAACCGGTGCTCCACAAGACAGTGTTCTCAGCCCCCTACTATACGCCTTATACATCCGTGACTGCCAAATTCACCTCCAATTCAATTTTGCTGACGACACCACCATAGTGGGTCGGATCTCAAACAATGATGAGACAGAGTACAGGAATGAGATAGAAAATCTGGTGAACTGATGCAGTGACAATAATCTCTCCCTCAATGTCAACAAAACGAAGGAGATTGTCATCGACTTCAGGAAGTGTAAAGGAGAACATCCCGGTCTACATCAATGGGGTTGAAATAGAAAGAGTCGAGAGCTTCAAGTTTTTAAGTGTTGAGGCAACCTATCCTGGTCCCCCCCATGCCGATACTATAGTTAAGAAAGCCCACCAACGCCTCTACTTTCTCAGAAGACTATGGAAATTTGGCAGGTCAGCTACGACTCTCACCAACTTTTACAGATGCACCATAGAAAGCAGTCTTTCTGGTTGTATCACAGCTTGGTATGGCTCCTGCTCTGCCCAAGACCGCAAGGAACTACAGAAGGTTGTAAATGTAGCCCAATCCATCACGCAAACCAGCCTCCCATCAATTGACTCTGTCTACACTTCCCGCTGCTTCGGAAAAGCAGCCAGCATAATTAAAGACCCCCCCCCCCCACATTCGCACCCCGGACATTTTCTCTTCCACCTTCTTCCATCTGGAAAAAGATACAAAAGTCCGAGGTCACGTACTAACCAACTCAAGAACACCTTCTTCCCTGTTGCCATCAAGACTTTTGAATGGACCTAGCTTATATTAAGTTGATCTTTCTCTACACCCGAGCTATGACTGTAACACTACATTCTGCACTTGTTTCCTTCTCTATGAACGGTATGCATTGTCTGTATTGCGCATAAGAAACAATACTTTTCACTATATACTAATACTTGTGACAATAAATCAAATCAAAGTCAATTTAGCATGGCCAATCAACCGAATCTAATGTTGTTATTTATTGCAAGGTGAATAGAATATAAAAGCTTTACCGCAGCTGTACTGGGAATTGGTGAGACAGCAGTATGGAATACTGTGTACCATTATTGCATTTGAAGCAGTTCAAAAAAAATTTTGCTCAACTCATTCCTGAGATGAAGGGCTAATACAATGATGAAAAGTTGGCGAGGATGGGTTTATACCCATTGGAATTTGGAAGAATGAGGGGTCATCTTCTTGAAACACAAAATCCTGAGGGGACTTGATAGGGTAGATATAGGGAGGATGTTTCTACTTGCTGTGGGAGACTAGAACTAGGGGATTCAGCTGAATAAGAGGTCTCCCTTTTAAAACTGAGATGTGGAGAATATTCTTTTTCTCTCAAAGGGTCAAGAGTACGTGAAAATCTCTTCCCAGAAAGCAGTGGAGGCAAGGTCAATGAGTGTAATGGAATACTCTCCACTTGCCTGCAGGAGTGCAAGAAGTTTGACACTCAGAACAAAGCAGCCTGTTTGATTGCTACCCCTTCCACAAACATTCAATCCCTCCACCACTGTCGAACAATGATGGCCATATGTACCATCTACAAGATGCACTGCAGGAACTCACCAAAATTCCTTAGGGAGCACCTTTTAAACCCATGGCCACTAGCATCTGGAAGTACAACAGCAGATGACACCTGGGAACATCACAAACTGGAGGTTTCCATCCCCCCCCACCCCCCCACCCCCCAATCGCTCACCATCCTGACTTGGAAATATATTGCCGTTCCTTCACTGTTGCTGGATCAAAATCCTGCAACTCTTTAACAGCATTGTGTGTGTACCAGCACCTCAGGGACTGCAGTGGTTCAAAAAGGCAGCTCACGATCATGTTCTCAAGGGCAACTAAGGATGGGCAACAAATGTTGGCCTTGCCAGCGATGCCCACATCCCACAAATGAATAAGAAATATATTTAAGGCAGAGTTAGACAGTTTTTTGATGAACAAGGGAGTCCAGGGTTATGGGGGGCAGACCAGAAAGTGGAATTGAGACCACAACCAGATCAGCCATGATCTTATTGACTGGAGTTATATGGTCTACTCCTGCTGTTCAGTCCTATGTTTCTCAAAGAATTGAATGGAAATTATTGATTTGATTAGGAAATTGACTGAGAGGACTGTGAAAGGCACTATGTTAGGGAAGGAGTTGCAATGGGATTGGTTACCTAGATGTATTTTACATTTAAACTATGCCCATTAAACACATTCTCTTTCATCCTATGCAGATGGATGGAATATCTAAACATGGAAATTAAAAATCATTTTCCTTTACTGTAGTGTAGTTTTAAAAGTAATCAGCACCCTTTTCTCCTGCGGTATAAATTGTGATTGTTTGAAATTTGACATTCTAGTGTTTATTTCTGATGAGTGCATGGTGAAAAGCTTCAGCAACATCTCTCTTTTCAGTAAGATTCAACTTTTAAATCAGAATGATGAATGACAATTTAAAAAAAGATTTTTAATTTAAAGAAAGTTCCAGCAAATGAGAATGAAAAGAACAATATTTTAAATTGCATGAAATACCTTCGAGTTCAATTTGAAGGTTTCCAACAGGTCCCAATACAGTATTCCCGCCTTTATGTTGGCTTCAGATATCAGGAACTACATCAATACAGTGACTTATGTAGGATATAAAGGTATATAACAAATTGTCACAGTGATAATAATGTTACTGAGAGTATTAATGATCGACTAAAAAATTCACATGGTTCTGATCCTATTGTCAACATCCTAATTCACAAGTTATTTAGTATACAGATTATATTTACGTCTTCCAGAAAAGTTTCCTGAAACTCAAAAATCTCACAAAGTTAAAAAATGAAAATCAAATACTTTAGCAGCAAAGATAAAACATCATAGGCAGCTGTGGTTTTGCTCGGCAAGTTATATGTGTACTGATTTGCAGAACTATTTCAATTTTCAACTGAAGTGGGATGCAGTACACATGTATTTTAACCACTTAGTATCTGAAGCAGTGAGAAAATCTGCTTGCATCTAAATATGTTGTATTTTCATTACTTTTAAAATGTTTGACTACCATTTGAAAGCATAGCCATTAATAATGAAAAATATGAAGATGTTGGAAATGCACATCAACAAAAGTCTGAAAGGAAACGGCAGCTTTGTGTGTTATTAGTGTTGTTAAACCAGAGACATTAACCTCCCCTTCTTTCATATGGTGACTGATCTGCCTTAAATATTCTGCCAAATCACAAAGCATAACCTAGATGATACATGCAACATTAACAAACGAAATTCACAGCCATGACATTAAAAAAAATCACTGTTTTTCTTAAAACTTACCTCAAACTTTGCTGATTTGTCTAGGTTAATTCAAGAGAGAGGATGTGCTCATAATCTGTCCCAGCATTCTCACCAATCCTAGTTTTTAGCCAGTTGTTAGGTTACAAATATTTTAGTGGTTTCCTTATTTTTCTTGCTCATTCTCATCGATCTCTCTGTACCGCCCCACAATGATACAATTGGAATCAGGAACTCTGAGGTGGGGAATTACTTTTGTATACTACTGTTCTGTGGGGTCCCATTGGGGACTTCAATGACCAAAATGGGAGGGATGCAGGTAGTTGCCAAGTCACTGTCAATATGCACCGTAGCAGCTGTTATGAAGTGTAAAAGAGCATGAGGTTGGATCGGCTTTAAAGAGTTTTTCCTTTACCTGTGAAGTTGGTTTGACAAAATGTAATGCAGGAATCTATATCTTACCACTTTATAACACAAACTGCACACTTGAACAGCAACACTAAGCCAATCTTTCTTTATGCTGCATTTTGCCTTAGTACACAATGTAATCTCGCATATTGCAAATAATAGTTTCAACCGATGAGTCAGTCAAAATTACAATAAGCCCAATTGTGAAGTTTTGTTCTGATGAAATGTCAGTTGTGACCTATTTTTTCCTCCACAGATTCTGCAAGACTTGCTGAGTATTTCCAGCATGGCAGTATTTTGCTCTTCCTTAATTTTTGTGCCTTCAGCTGCCAAATCTTAATCAAAGCCCTAAAAGCTTATGCGCAATAATGTACAAAATTAGTTCAGTAGCATCTCTTTTTCCACATGTATGCGTGCTAATCCATGATCTTAACCTTGCAAAAGAAAACATTACAATGAAAGAAATGACTATCACCTGCACATTTAATAAGAGTATTGTCAACTTAAGCCCGTAACTGGAGTGATTAAACTGAAACAAGCCACTTCTATTTAGCAGTAACCTTTATTGTTATTAATGAACAGTGAAAATCTGAGAATAATCTCTGACTGATTTGGCTATGCTGGTTACTTACCTGCTAAATACAGTAGCTGTATTTTCAGTACAAAGACAGGCTATGTGCCAGTTAAACAAGTAGTATATATTATCAGTAATAAATGTACAAAGTTAAAAATATGAATGATTTCACTCACTTAAAAAAGCAGCTGCATCCTACTGGTGTATAAAAATTCCAAAATTTCTATAAATACAATGAAATACAGCAAGCCTACTGTAACACAAGCGTACATATCACAGATAAAAGGAACAGCTTTACAGTATGCACAGCAAGACATGTGACAAATAAACACTGGAAAGGGATATGAAAATACAAATTCCAACAGAAGAATTTAAGAACACCATCTGAAATTCTTAAACTTCAAGCAAAGAGACAATGTGAATGTGAATGGTTGAAGAGAGCGATGGCGATAGTAGACGGGGAGGGAACCATGTCGACAGTTGGAAGGCATTAGGCGTCAGACAGAGGCTTGTCAGGAACAGCTGCTGGTGAGTATTGATTGATAGTGTTTTCATTCTGTTTACTGAAGAGTTGCAGACAGTCCCAGGTTTGAGAAGGAGTGCAAGGTTGATGCATACATACACAAAACATGCACACACACAAAAAGTAATTTGACAGATGGCTCGAGCAGCATCTACCACAGTGTCTTCAATACTTAATGTTTTAGAACTTTAAATTCTTGGAATATAATACATTTCAATTTAAGACAAAATTTAGTAGTTGATTTTTTTAAAACCTAAATTGCGTTCATTAGATTGCACTATACAAAGAGAAGACAAGACTTATAGGATAAATCGACTAATTTTCGGTATTGAGCAAACCATTTTGCTCAAAATCCTTAATTAAATACAAGCAATAGCAATCTATTTTATCAATGGACAGGTACAATGGACACACTATCAAAATCTGTGCTCTTTCAAGAACAGTTTTGGATTAAAAAAATTCTACAAATCACTTGTTTTGCTCTTTTACAAAGAGCTTCTTAATCTGTCTGGCACTATTTCAAAGATTTAATAGCAGTTAACACCAAGTAGCATATCATGTACACATCATGGCTGTGGTTTACAATACCAGAACATTCCTTTCCATTCAAATGATTTACAAATGTTCTCTCGTTATGTTCACTGGTCAGCTTCTTAACATTGTGTGCCTGACTAACAATGTACAGAAATAATCAGAAGCAAAGTGCAAGACTCCACATCCACCCATCATTGTGGGCTAATTCTGGCAGTGTGAAGTTTAGTTGATCAACAGACCAGAAGAGTTATCATTGACCATCATTTTCAAAACTTGGGTCACTGCTATAGTACTGCAAATGATTACATATTGAAATATCATGCAACTACAGTAAAATGGCAAAAGCACAAGTAGAAAATTGAACAAAACTAAGTTCAGTATTTTGCACAAATTTCAATTTCAGCTGATTTGGGATATGTTAGTTCTGTTTCAAAATGATTTGTTTCTGATGATATGTAGGAATTGGATCATACAAAACAATTATTTAAAATGAACATTCAATAAAGTTATTCTAATACTATGAAGTTTAGATATAGTATCTAAAGATTTGGAAAAGGTTTCAATTTCAATGTTCTAAATGGCAGTTAGTCAGTGCAGATTTCATATTCTTGATGGAATGTGCTCTTGATCAATCTCTTCAAGCAAGCTGATGAACTGATTGAAGCCTTCTCTTACAGCATCCATATTCTCTACAGAGCAAGGCTGGAGGATCCATCGCTGACCCCTTGCAAGTGGTTCCAGTTCAAAGTATTTCTTAATCTGAAAGAGAAAATCACATTTTAGGAAACACATCATGATGGTCTGTCTACAAGTTAAATTATGATTGAATAATTTTACAATGACAGAGAGAGTGATAAATGAGATCAAATGTGACAACCAAACACAGGCATGGGTTCGCTATTTATTTCAGGATCAGTTTTTCCAGTTTATCACGTTGTTGCATCTGTATTATTTACCGTGTAAACGTGTTATACTCAACAAATTTTCAGGGCAAATCAAATTCTGAAGTTTAATATTGACTGTTCATTTTTTTCTTCTTTGTTCTTTCATGGGATATGGGTGTCACTGGCAAGGCCAGCATTTGTTGCCTAACTGCCCTTGAACTTAAATTCCCGTTGACATGATCTTCGGAGCCACTTAAGAGCCAATCACATTGCTGTTGTTCTGGAGCCACATGTAGGTCAGACTAGCTAATGATGGCAGATTTCCTTCCCTAAAGGATATTAGTGAACTATGATGGGTTTTTATGACAATCAAAGAAAATTTCAAGGTCACCATTACTGAGATTAGTTTTATATTCCAGATTCTGAATTCAAATTCCACCAGCTGCCATGGTGAGATTTAAGTTTATTTATTAGTGTCACAAGTAGACTTACATTAGCATTGCCATGAAGTTACTGTGAAAATCCCCTAGTTGCCACACTCTGGCGCCTGTTCGGGTACACTGAATTTAGCATGGCCAATGCACCTGTGGGTGGAAACCGAAGCACCCGGAGGAAACCCACACAGACAAGGGGAGAACGTGCAGACTCTGCACAGACAGTGACCCAAGCCAGGAATTGAACCTGGCGCTGTGAGGCTGCAGTGCTAACCACTTTTAAAAGCCATATCCTCAGAACATAAGCCTGGTCTCTGGATTACTAGTCCAGCAACATCATAGAATCACTACGACGCAGAAGGAGGCCATTAAGTCCATTGTGTTTGCAACAATTCTCCAAATATGCATTATGACTTAGTAAGAAGTTTGACAACACCAGGTTAAAGTCCAACAGGTTTATTTGATAGCAAAAGCCACACAAGCTTTCGGAGCTCCAAGCCCCTTCTTCAGGTGACTTCTTCATATGACTCACCTGAAAAAGGGGCTTGGAGCTCCGAAAGCTTGTGCGGCTTTTGCTACCAGATGAACCTGTTGGACTTTAACCTGGTGTTGTTAAACTTCTTACTGTGTTCACCCCAGTCCAATGCCGGCATCTCCACATTATGACTTAGTGCCATTGCCCTGCCTTTTCCCCATACTCTTGCATATTGTTCTATTCAAATAATCATCTAATGCCCTTTCGAATGCCTTGATTAAACCAGCCTCCACCACATTTCCATACAATGCGTTCCAGACCTGAACCACTTGTTCTGTGAAAAGTTTTTTTCTCACACCACATTTGTTTCTGTTGCAAATCACCGTAAGTCTGTGCCCTGTCCTTCTTGATTTC